>NC_136489.1:91600300-91667800 GCF_053919585.1 Euprymna scolopes
ATATATATATATATATATATATATATATATATATATAATGATGTGCTGCACGTTTACATTTTTGACCTTGCGTTGCATCCGAACGTATCAGGATACCTCTACTATCGTTGTAAATTTTGAAACCTATACAGTATAAAATAGAGAACTCGCTGTTTACCGTCATAATTATGATGCAATAGAATGAGTGCTACCGAGAAAGGAGACCGGCTGGCGTTATGACGATTACAGGAAGAGACATTGCACACATAACCGAGTGCCAAAGAAATAGGCGATCGTACGGACGAGTTATAAACATGTATTATCTTTAGCTAACGACGCACCTGGCCGTATCGAATTACGCAAACTAATTACTCTTAACAAATTCTGAACAATCCCGACCTTGATGCATAGCAAAACGCTTCCACGAAAGTAGACTTTCTGGTGTAAGTGTGAATGTGGTAATAGAGAGCTTATTTAGAAAAGCGTAGCAAATACATTTAACGACTGCCGGAAGATTCTAGCACATCTAAATGCTTAGGAATAACTCACATCTTATAAACTTCGAAATCTTATGAGTGGACAATACTAGAAAACGCAATCTCCTGACATCAATGCAATACGAGGTGTGCTGCAAAGAGCAAAAAACTGCCGGGCTTAGAATTAGTACAACGTTAGAATATCGATAAGAAAAATATTATTATAGAACAATAAATAACGAATAACTATGCTAATGTACGGTGTTATTCTTATTAATAATTAAGCACCACTAAACAAAGCGAAATAGCGTTTGGAAATAAGCAGTAATGAGAGTTTTAGTATGAGTAGTGTAAAATGATGGACGGAATTAACAAAGTTGATAATATTGCATTTGAAGGTAGCCATGTTGTAGATCGTGAAAAAATGATTCTGCGGTAATGTATCCCACTGATTAGAAATACGTGGAAACAAGTTATATTGATGAAAATCCTAACGTGACGCACACGCAGGGCAAAAGGAATGCCTTTTGGCTTAGCTGTGATAGAGAAACAAGTTCTTGGTTTTAATGTTTTACAGTGAAAACAGCAACATTGAAATTCTCTCAAGCATCTTCCGTAGACATAAGGAAATGATAAAAAGTCTAACAGTATCTAGCCCCATGCTCTACGGGCAAATAATAATATATCTTCTTATAGCATACTTCATCATTTCTGTCCTAGGACAATATAATGAATTCCTTTTAGACTGTGGAAATATTTAAAGCCAGAGCACAGTGTTAGAGCGTAGCTGGATTTTCCACAGTAAAATTCAACATTGTACCAATTCGCCACCACCGAGAGATAAGACCTGTAATCTGAAAAATGACGTTACGCATAGTAGCCAATACAAGCAAGATCTATCGAGCAGTCAAACTGTCGATAATCGATGACAGCTTTTTGAAAAAACGAGAAAAAAAATTTAAATATACCCTAGAGAAAGACCTCCAATCTGTAGTGGAATGAGGACAAAAATGGATGGTAACTTTCAATTTTGCCAGGACTAAGCTCATTTCCTTTAATAATTACAAGAAACCTTCTCAACACGCAATAGCTATGGCTAAAGATACATTATCTGAAAGTACTTCGTTCAAACTGTTCGGCTTATCGTTCATAGGAACATTAATCGGAACAGATATATCGAGGGCATTTTCAAGGCTCCTTCTAGGAAGGTGGGCTTTCTCTACAATGCTAGAAATTTACTTACGCCTGAAAATATCTTTAACCTCTACAAGGCCACCATTCGCCCATTTATGGAGTATTGTTGTCATATTTGGACTGGTGTATCTGTTACTAGTCACCAACTTGATAAATCCTGAACTGTCGTCTAAGCTTCAATTTGTGTCTCACCGTCGAAAGGATGCATCCTTCTGTCTGTTTTACAAGTATTTTAATGGTGGATGTTCCAACGAACTACAACCCTCTATACTCCCTCGACATAAATACTCCCGACAAACCTAACAAGCAGCAAAGCCCCATACTACATCGTTGAGATCCCCAGATGTCAGGCAGCCTTCTATTCTAATAGTTTCTTCCTCAGAACTGCTAGACTTTGGAATTCCCTTCCGAGTTCCTGCTTTCTCAATTGTAGTGACACGCAGAAGTTCAATTGTAATGAAGACAATCATCTTGCTGCTCAACTCCCTACATAGTATCCCTGCAATTTATGTGTCTCATAGTAGCCCCTACATCAAAGTGCCACTGTGCCTTGTTTGGGGTGAGAATGTAATAAAATTGTTTTAAAGAGACGTGGCCGTGTCGAAATACCTTAATAACTGTAGTAAAATCTGAAACAATGTTTACAATACCGAAATGGCAATTCCAGAAAATGAATGTGATTTTGTCTCGCCCATTTCGCCAATTTATGAGATGTCAGATTAAAAACCGATAACCCTGCCAACAATTTACTAGGCGAGCTTTATGGGCCGTTGTTGGGCCCAACTGCCAAGATATGCAAGACGGTTTTCTTGTTTGTTCCCCAGCCAGAATCAATCAATCAAAATAAACTTGCTTGGATTAATTTGACGGCCATATTTCCTTATCTTAGTGGAAAGTACGCACTTCGCCCCAGCGCTTCTTAAGAATAATAAAACCGATTTATTCAAATGTTTTAAAGATTTATAAACTTTTTCTCCTGTTCCTTTTTTAGCTTGAATATAAAAGAAACTATGAATGTTAATCACTATCCAAAATCGGTATCAGCTATGAGTCAGAACACTATCGCCATCCTTAAATAATAAATGCGTTTGCAATTATATATATATATATATATATATATATATATATAATTATGATTAGTTTTTTTTTGGAAAAAGAATTCCAGCAGAGTGCTCAATTAAAAGGAAAATCCAAATTGTAAGAGCGTATTTATATTTTGTGTACGAATATTGGCTGAAGAGAGCTTGATAAGGATACCTTAAACGGGCCTTATTATCGGGCTTGAAACCGACGGTACCAATGATCTGTCTCAGCTAAGAACTTTCTGTACACAATATATATATATATATATGTATATATATATATATTACCGTTTTACCTGCTTAGTTACACATGTTTCGGTTACCGAATAGTATCAACGACCCAGTAACTTCATCAGATTTTATAGAAATGGTTATTATGATAAGAAATACGATATTAGAAGAAGCATACACAAAAGAGGGGAGGAAGAATTTCAATTCTAATTCGACAATAGCTAAGTTTTAAGATTTATTAAACATTAGAAGGTGGTAAGCGGCGAGGGGGAAGTTTAAGATATTCAAAAATACACGGTTAGAAATAGAGGGAGGGGGAAGAGAGAGAGGGAGAAGGTTGGAAAGAAGGGAAGAGCCTAAGATGGGTTAGACTTTGAAGGCGGGAGCTAACATCAAGTACCCCGGATTAGAGTATTAAACCAGGTAATTACCCCCAGTACATTATCCTAGACCCCCCCCCATTTTTCTTTCTTTATTTAAACCTACCTGAACGTGTCTTTTTGAATATCTCGCCGCTTACCACCTCCTAATGTTTAATAAATAAAAAAAACTTTAAGGATTTTTTAGCCATTATAGCTTAACCCCTACCTAATGAACCCTTATATCCGATCAACTCTATAGAGACTCCTAAATATTAAACTAACCACATATCTAGGAACATAATTTATCATACATCTGCCTAGCCTCGCTTAATTAATTATACTTATTTATATATCCTATTTTATGTTATTTTATTTATTTATTTATTATTCTATTTTATATCCACTGTATTTGTACAATTACTTAGCGAATATTATCCGATTTCCTTTACTTTTTTTTTTAATTCAATTTTCACCCCAAACAAGGCACAGTGCCACTTTGAAGCAGGGGGCTACTATCAGGGACTTAATTAGCAGGGTCATTATGAAGGGAGATGAGTAGAAAGATGTTTGTTAACATTACACTTGAACTTATGCATATCAGTGCAGTTGGGAAAGCAGAATCCCGGAAGGGAGTTCCAAAGACCCGCAGTTCTGGGGAAGAAACTATTGGAGTAAAAGGCTTTCTTGCACCTAGGGATCTCTATTGTAAAGGGATGAGACTTGGTAGCTTGTCGGGTTTTTCGGGGGTAGATACGTCGGGGAGGTACAAGTGTTTGCAGTTCGTCAGAGCATTCACCATTAAAGTATTTGTAGAACAGGCAGAGGGGTGCAATATCTCGTCGATGGGACAGAGGCTGAAGCCTAGATGATAGTTCAGGACCTATCAGGTTGACGACTCTCTTTTGAACCCTGTCCAGGAGCGAGAGACAAGCAGCAGATGCACCAGCCCAGAGGTGACAACAGTACTCCATACATGGGCGAATGGTGGCCTTATAGAGGTATAGGATACTGTCAGGCGTAAGTAGTTTTCTAGCACGGTAGAGGGAGCCAACCTTCCTTGCAGCAGCCTTGGCAATACTCTCAATGTATCTATTCCAGTTCATATTCCCTGTAAACGTTAGGCCGAGGAGTATAAAGAAGTACTTTCAGGCAATGTGTTCTTGGCCATTGCTATTGGTGGTAGAGAAGGTTTCTTGTAGTTATTGAAGGACACAAGCTTAGTCTTAGCAGCATTGAATGTGACCATCCATTTTTGTCCCCATTCCACCACAGACTGGAGGTCATCCTCTAGTGTTTCTGCCATCTCCCTGGATATGTGTTCATTTGTTTCCCCCTCATATCTGTTATAGAGAGTGGTGTCATCGGCAAATATACCCATCTCCGAAACAATTTTATCAGGGAGGTCATTTATGAATATCAGGAATAACAGAGGTACTCCCGCATTTATGTCATATTGTTTAGATGTACGACCGTCGAGGACAACTTGGATTTTTCTCTTACTTAAGAAGGATTTAATTACATTATGAATTCTTCCAGTGATTCCATATGATCTAATTTTCCTTAGAAGACCATCGTGCCATACCCTGTCAAAAGCCTTAGATATATCAAGGGCTACCGCTCTACCCTCCCCTGTTTTGTCCAATGAACGGTATATACGTTCAGAAACTACAGTTAAAATATCTGCTGTTGAACGGGCTTGCTTAAACTCATATTGTTTGTCAGTCAGGAGTTTAGCAGCTGTTAGGTGCTGGACAAGGGCTTGATTAACTAAGAACTCAAATATTTTGGCGAAAAGCGGGAGGAGGCTAATTGGACGATAATTTAGTGGGTCAGTTCTTTCACCAGAATTCTTGAAGACTGGTACCACAAAGGTGGTTTTCCAGCAGTCGGGAAAGCAAGATTCGTTAAGCCATTTATTATAAAATTTGGAGAGAACTGGAGCAACCTCGGCAGAGCATTTTTTTAATAGCACAGCCGGGATGAGATCTGGTCCACATGCTTTTGAGGTGTCTAGGTTTTTTATAATAGCATGTACCTGAGAAGGGGTGATTTTCAAATCGTCAAGTGTGGCGTCTGTTCGCAGAGGAAAATCAGGGAGGGAGTTGTGTACCGAGTTCAGTGTGGAGTTTGAGGCAAACTGACTGGCAAGCAGATTAGCCTTGTCAGTTGCTGTGCAAGCAACCTCATAATTGTTTGATAGTGATGGAATAGTTGACTGTCCATTATTTATTACGCTGTTGTAGATTTTCCAAAAATCCCGGGTTCCTAATTTCTGTGCTTCGATGCGTTTTCTGGTGGTTTCAGAGTAATCTGTCTTAACTGTCTCTATCACTCTCTTACAATTATTTCTAGCTTCTATAAACTTCTGTTTATTTGAGCTGGACTTATGTCGGTTGAATCTGCGGAACGCATGCTGCCTTTGACAAATGACAGCTGCACAAGCAGGAGTAAACCATTGGGGAGAGTGGGGCTTGGTATGGAATTTCCGTGTGGGAACATGTGCTTCAATTGCAGTTTTGAACCATTCAGTTATCTCATTTGCACACTGTTCCGCTATCATTATTATTATTTTTTATCTTTATCATTTTATTATTATTATTATTCTTATTATTATTATTATTATTATTATTTATATCCTCCTACATGAATATTTTCATGATTTTATATCCTATTATATTTATTTAATCCATATCGGGCAATTTTTAATTTACTTTATTTCTTAGAAACCATTTATAGTCAATGCATCTAAATAGATTATGCATTTAAGTTGGATGTAACTAAGCCTGCTTTGAGAGGACGCATCTTAGTTATTGAAAACAATGCCCACCTACCAATCCGCATAGATCTTTAACGTGTCAAACTCCATATGACGTGTATCTAACAAAGAACCGCGAGCCGCATCTTGAACTACTTGTCTTTCTTCTTCTCCCTTTAGTTCTTAGTTTTATTTCTTATCCCTCTCTTTTTTTCTATAGCAGGAATGAAATTACCCCCGCCTTCAAAGTCTTACCTATCTTACGCCCTTCCCTTCTTTTCCACCGTCTCTCTCTCCCTCACCCTCTCCCTCTATTTCTATTCGTGTCTGGTTGAATATCTTAAACTCCCCCCTTCGCCCCTTACCACCTTCTAATGTTTATTAAATCTTAAAACTTAACTGTTGTCGAATTAGAATTGAAACTCTTCCTTCTTTTTTGTGTATGTTTTACTAATATCGTTTTTCTAATCATAATAAATATTTCTGTATAATCTGATGAAATCACTGGGTCGTGGATATGATTCGGTAACAGAAACATGTGCAGCTAGCAGATAAAACGGCAATAAAAATATATATTTGCTCTGCAATAGTATTTAGCACTTTCTTCAGGCTTTTACTAATTACCATTTTTACTTTTTTTTATTATATATATATATATATATATATATATATATATATATATATATATATATATATATATATATATATAAACGTGTATACGAGTTACATTCCGAAATGAATGCCTGGTATTTTTCTATTCGGATGGGTAATTGCAAATTGTATTGTTATGATAACTAAATTATGCATTCATGACCCAAAAGTTTTATCTCTCAGTGGAAGATATTGACGGTATCAGATTGCTAAGACAGCAACCCTTTTGGTGGATGTGCGTCAGAAGCAATGATGTATCCTTGGATTCGTTCATGCAGTAAAAATTGAACCGATCAGCATTCATTGACGCCTTTTATTTACACTAAACAAGGCACAGTAAAACTTGGACGTAAGTGAATACTATTTTTGAACATATCTGCAGTGACACAGTGCAAGGATTTGAGCAATGAGATGTTTTTTCACATTACATTTAAACTTGTGTTTGTCAGTTAATGAAGCAGGAAATCGTGAGTTCGAAGGAAGAAGATATTAGAGTAGAAGCCCGTATAGAATCTAGTGATCCGTATAGTGTAGAGGTGCGAGTTTGTATCTCGTCGGATTCGTAGGAACTATTTACGTCGAGCGGGCACAAGTGCTGCGAGTTCGTCAAGCACATGCCGTTAAAATACTTCTAAGATAGGCACAAGGATGAAACATTTCGGCGATGGAACAGTAGTTGGGTGTGGTTGACAGTGGGGACGTATTAAGTTGAAGACTCTGAAAGAAATACATATATATTGATACGTCTTATGTATTCCTTTATATTATATATGTGAAAGAATTATGAGAACACACACACACACACACATATATATATATATATATATATATATATATATTATATATATATATATAACCATAAAAGAAAACTTGGATTTCTTCTATTTTTACGCCTCTCTGTTCACCTGCTTACTCCGAATGTATTAGAGCCCATGAATATAGGTTCCGAAAACCTTTCATTTATTTCATGTCTGGCTTTACACACACATATACACACATATAGAAACACACAAACGCATACGCGCACACACACACACACTTATATATATATGTATATTCAGGAAAACATTATTAAAAACAACACAAATACCTTGCTTAATGATTCTTTTTTTCATTTTTTCGATCTTTCGTAAGATTTTTTAACTTCAAGATGGAAGGTATTTACAAATGTTCCATGGTTCACACGAGCGCTTTCGATTCTTTCTTGAATCATCATCAGGTGGAGATAAAATATTAAAAATAGAAGTGAAATATATAGTTACGAATGATAAAAAGAGTCAATGAAATGTCGATTAAAATATACATTTACGAGTGATAAAAAACTCGATTAAAATTAGGATGATAAAAGGCAATATTAGTAAAACCAGTCGTATACTGGTTATGCTAAACATTTCAGCACATTATTGCTACTTTAAAAATTAATGCTATTTATAGATGGGTGCTGGGTTTTTATATATAGTGCTTCAAATATTTTTAATTTTTTACAATTACTTTCTCGTTGCAAAATCCTTGTGTTGTCCAGGAGGACCTTTCTACGATTAGAGGGGGGACAGCTATGTTGATTTGTTAAATGCTGGTATATTGAGCTAGTACTGTTCAAATGCATCGTTAATCGACGGGACAATGTTGTTTTTGTATGTCCAATATATGCGTTTTTATTTTCGCAGTTACACTCTCCTAAGGGGCATTGAAATTTGTACACAATATTGGTTTGCTCTAACATTTTTGTCGCCGGCGAGGAGTTATTTTTAACGATGAGGTTCTGGGTTCGATACTTCTTATAGTATATAATAAATCTAATCTTAGAATTGTTCTCTAGAGGTGCTGTATATCTATGTATGATGCTTTTAATTATTTTTTATTCCACTCTAAAATTTGGTGTCTTTTGGTTTATATAAAATATGTCTATAGGGTTAGTGTTAGAAGATTGACTAGTATTGCTGTTAATGTTTTTAGGGGACTGTAACAATAGTTTAATTTGTTGATCAACAATATAATTCGGAAAGTAATTATTTATAAGAACCTGTTTGATATTTTTAATTTCTATTAGTAGTGCTTTGTTCGTAGAAGAAATCATCTTAGGACGGTTTAAAAGATTTTTTATTATGGCAATTTTATAACGCTGAGGGCACTCACTCTTAAAGTTCAAGAGGCTGGATTTTGTACGAGTTGGTTTTTTGTATACAGCTGTGTCGAAAGTATTGTTAGATGAGTCAATAAGGATCTCCAGAAAGTGAATTTGTTTGTTATCATTTAATTCTATTGTAAACTTAAGGACAGAGTTTTTTTTAAAAAGATCTTGAAGTTTATATATCTGTTCGTCATTATCAGCTAAGAGGAGTATGTCGTCAACATAACGTACATACATAGGGGGCTTTATATTATTTTTAAATGTTTTATTTTCTAAGTCTGCCATATAAAATTCACTCAGGGTAGGTCCGAGGATTGATCAGATTATTAATATTTTTAATATATTTTTATTAATTTTAAGTGGGGGGAGTGACGGATGATTGTAGATATTGTTTATAATTATATCTATGGTTTTCGCTACAAGAACATTTGTAAAAAGACTTTCTACGTCAAGGGAAGCGATATTTCTATTTTCTGGTTGCATTGTTTTAAGTATTTGCATGAGCTCATGTGTGGATCTAACGCTGTACTTGCTAAGAATGTATCGGCTGATAAGTTCGTTTAAAGTTTTGGTAAGTGAGTGGGAGTGGAGACAAAAATGTTGGAGCAAACCAATATTGTGTACACATTTCAATGCCCCTTAGGAGAGTGTAACTCCGAAAATAAAAACGCATATATTGGACATACAAAAACAACATTGTCCCGTCGATTAACGATGCATTTGAACAGTACTAGCTCAGTATACCAGCATTTAACAAATCAACATAGCTGTCCCCCCTCTAATCGTAGAAAGGTCCTCGTGGACAACACAAGGATTTTGCAACGAGAAAGTAATTGTAAAAAATTAAAAATACTTGAAGCACTATATATAAAAACCCAGCACCCATCTATAAATAGCATTAATTTTTAAAGTAGCAATAATGTGCTGAAATGTTTAGCATAACCAGTATACGACTGGTTTTACTAACATTGCCTTTTATCATCCTAATTTTTAATCGAGTTTTTTATCACTCGTAAATGTATATTTTAATCGACATTTCATTGTCTCTTTTTATCATTCGTAACTATATATTTCACTTCTATTTTTAATATTTTATCTCCACCTGAGGATGATTCAAGAAAGAATCGAAAGCGCTCGTATGAACCATGGAACATTTGTAAATACCTTCCATCTTGAAGTTAAAAAAAGCTTATGAAAGATCGAAAAATGAAAAAAAGAATCATTAAGCAAGATATCTGTGTTGTTTTTAATAATGTTTGCCTGAATGGAGGAATGCTGCCTAAATACACTAATATATATATATATATATATATATATATATATATATATATATATATATATATACGTTCCTATCAGTTTTGTTCAAGAGAAAATAATTTGATATATTCAAATGTTTAATGTTTGATAGCGTTCAACATGCGATAGCAAGGAATGAATAAATATTTACAAGCCTAACCCAAAAGGAATGAAGTTTGTAAGTAATGGGCATGGTAGACGGATTCCTATTTCAGTAGGGGATAATCTAGGAAAAATGTTGTGAGTGTATTTTTAGCCATAAAATATTTGCCAATTAATATCCTGTAGTTTGAAGGCACTTGACACACAGTAATCTGTAGGAGGTATTTCATGGCAAAGGAAGCTGACCTTTGCGAAATGAACGTGAGAAACAGCTTTCTGTTATTCTTTTTTATAATAAGTAACTATCAAGGCCAAAATTCATACAACAATAAGATAAGATGGGTAGATTGTCAGTTCGGTGATAAAGAATAATATAAGAGGATTTAAAATGAATTGAATACATGCAATCAATTTTGTTACGCGAAAATGATCTGTGGGAAGTACATTGGCATTGGCGTTGAAAGTGGCTACGTTATAGTTTACGAGTAAGTAGTTCTATGGTACAGTGATCCACAGATTGAACTGTATACTTCGTATCGGCATGCTTGTGGCCCATATCTTCAGAGCATACTCTTACATAACATTACATATATTTAAATACGATAAATTGATGATGTAATTAGGCACAGTATAATATATATAAAATCGTCCATTATATTAAAGAATGGAAATCTGAATATACTCTCTGTATGGCAACCCTATAGAATATCAGGCTAAGGGTGACCAGGAACTGTGCAAGGCAGAGACTGTCGACTCTCTGAAGTGTTAAATATACTCACTGTCACGGAATCGGAACCCATGACAACAACACGTCAAAGCATCGCAGTCTTTAAGCAGTGTAAGGAAAACAAAGCTGCGTGAACAACCTTGTTCTCCCCTTACCACTTTCTGTGACCATACAGGCCGCTACTGTTCCACCACGTATTAGATCTTCGAAGGCATTAATAAGGAAGATAGCAGACAACCGATAGAATCGGATATTCAGATACCAGTGGGGGTAGACGACGAATAAGGAAGATTATATCGTTTTCTAATAAGACCGATAGATTTAGAGATATGACTTAATCGAAAAGAATCTCAATTTAGTGCAGAAGCTTGTCAACAGAATGTATTATAGCTAGCAAGAAATTTAAGAATAAATATGCTGGCCAACATTTTTGTTACAGCCGGCTTTTCTTAGAAATACAGACATTGCATCCATTATTCATATGAAATGTGAGGACATTTTCGTGATTGTCTCATAAGTCCAAGATAAAGTGTGTTATGAGCGTCACACTCACCTGACATTAACCTGTCTAACAGATGTTTTATCTTAAATATAATACCCATATAAATATCTATTCCTAAATGAATATGGTTATCACAGCTGAAATATAGACAGTCCCAAAAGATGAATAGCAAGACATTGACAATTTTGCAAGTGATGAATTGCTAGACATTGAAAATTGTCAGACATTGACAATTTTGCAAGAGATAAATTGCCAGACATTCACAATTGTCAGACATTGACCATTTGGTAAGTGATGAATTGCTAAACATTGACAATTGCCAGAAATTGACAATTTTTTCAAGCGATGAATTGCTAGACATCGAGAACTGTCACGCATTCACAATTCTGATTGTGATGAATTGGTAGACATTGACAATTATCAAACATTGACAATTTTGCAGGCGATGAATTGTTAGAGATTGACAATTGTCAGGCATTAATAATTTTGCAAGAGATGAATTCGTAAACATCGAAAATTGGCTATTCATAACTGAAGTCATTGGTGTTTGGATAGATTTTAAAAGAGATTATGGATTTTATTATCGATTCCGTGATTTTCGTGAGATCACCGTATAGTAAGATACTATTAATGGGATATATAAGTAACGATTCCCAACTAGAAATTATTAAATTGTTCTTGTTATACGCAAGACTGTTTTACTATTAAACGTGTTCTGAATCAAAACGCTGATCGCAAAAGTAAAACTATGCATTTGAGTAGAAATAAATATAAGGGCATCACAAGATGATTGGCTGATCGGTGCTACTTGTAAACCGTAACCGATCGGAAGTTAAATCATGTCGATCAATTGAAATGAGTTCTTAAAAGAAGAAAAGCGTTTCCCATCTCTTTATTTCTCTAGTTTTGCCCGGGCTAATAAAACGAGATGGATTGCAGAAATTCATTTGCGAATGATATAAATATCACCATCATCATCATCAGCATCATTAAATTTAACAGTAGGTACAAGAGGAAGAAAACGGTATGAAGATGAAAGAGGATTGAAATAGATAAAGAATTAGACGTGAAATAGACATTGACGCCAATTTAACTCATAAATGTGAGGCTATATTACGAAGACCTTTTCAAAATTAATGTCGCCTATTTTTTATTTCGCCTGAATTGAGAATTATTCTAATTGCATTTTTATTGTGACTGAACTTATGCATTCATGACCTGAAAGTTTCATCTCTCTGTTGATTGTTTGAAACTCTAAGAGAGCAACTCCTCTTATGGACATGCGTCAAAAGTTGAGCTGCGTCATTGATTTTCTGGCGAATGTGCATAAAGAATTGAGGTAACTATGTAGAAAAAAAATTATAAAGCACAAAAGGTCCCTCGTTTTAATGGTACTACTCTCATCTTCGTTGCTCTCTAGCTTTCTGGGTTAGAAAATAGAAGGTTTTTACTTTTGGACCGCCATTTGTATAATTAATTGAAAAACAAAACATTGGAATTTGAAAGCGGGAATGCATTTCATTAAAATATTCTTATTCAGATTTAATCGTGTATATGCGACATTTATTAGACAAGAAAAAGATAAATAGCAAACAATTAAGTTGGAACGAATAACTATTCCATGATGAATTGAAAGAAGGTTTTACATGCATTCACGACACACAACGTATATTGTCACTAGGAGGTGAGAGATTAGTGTGAGTTCAAATCCAGGTTTCTAGGGCGAATCACGAGTGGGCAGCACGATGTTCGAATTACATTTCTGCATTTAGGGGAAACGTTGCTTATATACATACAAGCGATCTGAGGAAGAAACAAGACTAGGTTTTCTGGGATGTGAGGACATATACAGTGAGGGGTGTGATTTTGCTGCTTATCCACTCAACAACGGGAATATTTACCCGAAAAGAGCATAAATGTAGCAAGTTTGTCAGATAACATCCCATTGAAGCATTCGTAAAACAATTTCAGTAAGGCAATATCGCGACGATGTGAAAAAAGCTGGATCTTTGTCGATAATACCGGACCTATAAAGGTAGCGTCTCATTTTTTTTGCACCGTTCAAGTGATGATGGAAACCATACTCCATGCATGGGTGAATACTGACTTTAAACATAGAATACTGATCGGTGTGAATTTTTTCTCGTTTGGTAGAATGAGTTCATTTTCTTTGCAAAAGACTTGGCAGTAGCTTCTGTATTTTTGTCAATATTACCTGTGAATGCTGTGTCGAAGATTTTGAGCACTGTGATGTAATTGTTAAAAGCGTTTCTTTGATAGCAAAATGTTGGCATCATTTTTGGCCGTACTTCACTCTTGACTAGATGCCATGTTCAAAATATTCAACCATTACTTTGTATGTGGGCGTGTGTTCATGGGAAATTATCGTATCTTTTTATTGTAAATTTGATTCGACTTATTATTATTAATTATTTAGTATTTCTCTTGCTCTTAAAGAAACTATTAAGCATTAACGCACTGAACGGATTTAATCTTCTAATTTCAATACTATGTAATTAACTAAGAACTTACTGCAAATACAAATGGCCTTTTACTGGTGCATTGGTTATTATAGCACAATATAGGGTCGGTGTGTTTTCGTGTTTCGGCAAAGACATTCTATGATGTTCATTAAAAGGTATGTGTATATCTTTGGATGTAATAAAAAGATACTCTCCAAGTTTGGTAAAATAATTAGTTATTCTAAACTAGTTGCTCTACCAAGCCTTGAATGGAATCTTCGAAAGTACGGCATTCAAAATCATACCAAATAATTTGCCACACAACACGCTATATATATATGTATGTATGTGTTCTGCAAAGTTGCGACTGATGGTTAAGGTTTCCACAAGTACAATTCGGGTTCTTTTTATCCGGCTCGAATCTCGCCTATTCACGTGATTTATCACGTTCTTCATGTCTTCTTGCATAAAACTACATACACTTCTTGCGTTTTCTTTTTTCTTCTTTTCATGTATGAGTTACAGAAAAAACACACCGTTTGTCTCTTCGCGGTAAGGCTATTTGTGACATTACTAATGCAGCGTGAGCTGAAACCGGGCCAAAATGACGGATCGCACGTGGAATTATAAGTTGTATTCTTGTTGTCCACGACCATTAATGGTTAATTAGAAATTATCAATAAATATACTAAAAATAATAATGATCAAAATATTATGATTAATATATGGAGACTAGGTCGTCCGATATGATCGTATACCAAATATTTAATCCAGCATGAAACAGATGGTCTGCTTTTGAAAATCTACCATTTTATGTAAGGGAGAGTGATAGCAATTTACATGGATATTATTCCTATTGAATTAGAGATATATTCCGCAGAATCATTTTATAGAAGTCTGCAATACACAAAACTTTATTCCAGACATGGTAACAAAAGATCATAAAATAAAAATTTCTTCTTGGAATACAATTCTTGAAGACTATAATGCAGCTTAATTATCTTCAAAATAATATCCAGATGTAGAAATCTTGAAATTGATACTTCAAGAATGTTGCATACGAAATGGTTGGTTGTTTTTGTTTTACGGCATATCAACCTTTTTTCAGATTATTTAATGCCGAATCTAGTTATTTTGAGGAACGATTTTTAATGGAGTATATTTATTGTTTAAGTCGGATTCTATTTAACCCATAGTTGGGACCCTAACAGGTACTACCACTCCGAGTCAGAGTGGACCTGAGAGCAATGGCAATTAAAGGGTGGCTCCACACTCCCCAAGGCTCGCAAGGTGGGGCCTCCCATCGGATATAGTTTTAGGTCATATCCAGGACCGCATACGAAATGATCAATTCGTTAAGTAATAATTGGGCCACTATGTTTAATTGAAAAAAGTTGAATATGTTACTTGAAAATATCATATAAGAAAATACACAAGTATTCTGAGAAGCATAGTCTGTTCATTTTAAATTGATATAAATAATAATAATAATAATAATAATAATAATAATAATAATAATAATAACTAGCGGGACCTGTAGAAATTTCACAGCAGCATTTTTCCTATGTAATATATTCTTGCTGGGCATGCTGTGAGCGTTCTGTTCAACATAAATGAAGGCACAATCATATTATTCTAGTTTTTTATTAAAACTGTACTGCCTCCTTACTAAAATAATAACTTTGATATATTTCCTGGGCTGATTATTTCATTACAAACACACCGGTCAATTAACTCACATTTTACCATTTTTCATAATTATTATGTTCGACACTAATTTTGCATAATTTCAACCCACATTATCGCTCCACCTTTTGCTAAAATATGAAATTTAATATATTGTATCGGCTGATTATTTTATAAAAAACTCAACTACCAATTAACTCACATTCATCATTTAAACTCACCATATCGCACACCTTACTAAAATAATAACTTTGATATATTGTCTAGGCTGGTTATTTCATTACAAACACACACATCAATCAACTCACATTTCATCATTGTTGGTAATTCTTGGATATGTTACTAATTTCGACAATATTTTTTCATAATTTAAACAAACGTTGTCGCCCAACCTTACTAAAATAATAACTTTGATACATTTGCTTGGCTGATTATTTTATTACAAACACTAATCAATTAATCTCCATTTCATCATTTTTCATAATTCTTGGGTATGTTACTAATTTCGACAATCTTTTTTTTATAATTTATACCCACATTAGCGCCCCTTCTTAATAAAATAATAGTTTTGAAATATTGTCTACGCTTATTATTTTATTACAAACACACTAATGTATGAAATCACATTTAATTATTTTTCATAATTCTTGGATATGTTACTTATTTCGACAATCATTTTTCATAATTTTAACCCACATTTTCGTCCTTCCCTCGTTACTAAATAGTTACTTTGATATATTGTCTAGGCTGATTATTTCTTTACAAACACACCAATCAATTAACTTATATTCCATCATTTTTTCGTAATTCTTGAACATGTTACTAATTTCGACAATCATTTTTCATAATTTAAGCCCTCCGTTTCTTCTTCCCGGTTTACTTATATAATAACTTTGATACATTGTCTAAGCTAATTATTTTATCATAAACACACCAATCAATTAAATCACATTTCGTCATTTTTCGTAATTATTGGATATCTTACTAATTTCGACAATATTTTTTTTATAATTTAAAACATCCTCGTCGCCCTCTCTTACTAAACAATAACTGGGATATATTTTCTGGGCTGATTATTTCCTAAAAAACATAACTATTAATTAACTCACACTTCATCATTTTTCTTAATTCTTTGATATGTGACTCATTTCGACATAATAACTTTGATATATTATCTGGGATGATTATTTCATTTCAAACACACCAATCAATTAACTCACATTTCGTCATTTTTCATAATTCTTGGATATGTTACTATGCCGACAATCATTTTTCATCATTTTAACCCATATCATCGCCCACTTAATAAAATAATAACTGATATATTGCCTGGTCTGATTATTTCATTGCAAACACATTAATGCATTAAATAACATATTATCATTTTTCATAATTCTTGGATATGTTACTAATTTCGACAATTATTTTTCATAATTAAAACTATCCTTATCGCCTTCTCTTGCTAACATAATTACTTTGATATATTTCCTGGGCTGATTATTTTATTATAAACACACAATCGATTAACTCACATTTAATCTTTGTTCATAATCCTTGATATGTTATTAATTTCAGCATTAATTTTTATAATTAAAACCCACATTATGCCTCTCCCTCCTACTTATATAATATATTTGATATATTGTCTGGGCTTATTATATCATTACAAACACACCAATCAAGTAACTCACATTTCATCATTTTTCATAATTCTGGGATATGTTACTAATTTCGACAATAATTTTAATGACTTTATATTGAAGTTATTATTTAAGTAAGTGGGGTGGCGACATCACTATATCCCCCACCTCACTATTAAAAATATATATGAAATAAAGTAATGTTTAAATCGTAAACGGTTAAAGTAATTTCCGGGATTAACTTCATATCCCGTAACTCACTGTTTAAAATATACTTGAAATAAAGTAATGTTTAAATCATAAACTGTTTCAGCAGCTTTTCGAAATTAATACATATAAACATTAACACGGTTTGGGATTAGACAACCATTGCTTGAACATGAATTTCTGAGTGTACTATCAGTTTCAGTATTCCAGTGACTTAAATCCACCCTTTTTTTGGTCTTGGTATACGAGGAGAAATCCTTCATTACTGATACTATTTTTATTTTTGCTATTGACCAGAGTGCCCCTTTTGGGGAGCTGGTTTCCCCCTAAATTTTTAACCGTCCTCATGTCCAATTCCGCCTTTGTGGGGCGGCAAGTAAACAAAAAAAATAATCAGAACGGACATTTTCCAGGACATTTTATAATTAATCAGAAGTGACATTTGTAGGGCATTTTGTAATTAAATCAGAAATAACATTTTCCAGTTACTTTTTTAATATTAAAACTTTGTTACATATAGTACCTATTCACAATGCCTCCCCACGGGAAAGATTTAGACACCAGGGTCGTTTTTTTTAACGTGGAGAAAATTGTCTTAGTCGTAAAGGATTTCTCTTCCACTGAGAGAGAAGAAATTGATTGAAATGTAACACCTGAAGAACAGATACTACACTGATCTTAGCCAAAAGGCCAAGAAAGACAACTAATTTTTATTAGTTTTGCCTGAACAGCGACACCAATTTTTTTTTTTTTTTACTTTTTTTTTTTTTTTTTTTTTTTTTTTGACAAGGTTTATTTTATTTCTTTTTTTTTTGACAAGGTTTATTTTATTTCTTTTTTAGGTATATTGCATTGCACAGCATGATAACGGACGGAGCGATAAGCGGCGGCGGCGGCGGCGGCGGCGGCGGCGGCGGCGGCGGCGGCGGCGGCGTAGAAGTAGTAGTAGTAATAATAATAATAATAATAATAGTGATAGTAATAATAATAGTGATAGTAATAATAATATTAATAGTGATAGTAATAATAATAATAATAATAATAATAGTAATAATAATAATGATAATAATAATGATAATAATAATAATAATAATAATAATAATAATAATAATAATAATAAGATTAATAATGATAAAAATTATAATGATTATAATAATAATAATAACTAGCGGGACCTGTGGGAATTCCACAGCGGAATTTTTCATATGTAATAAATTCTTGGATATGATGCTAATTATGTCAATAATTTTTCATCATTTGTAACTCACCATTTCGTACACCTTACTAAAATAATAACTTTGATATATTGTATAGACTGATTATTTCAGTAAAACCCACATCATTTAATTCACATTTCATCATTTTTCATTCTTGTTACTAATTTCGACAATATTATTTTATATTTTTAAGCAACATTATCGCTCAACCTTACTAAAATAATAACTTTGATATATTTGCTGGGCTGCTTATTTAATTCCAAACAAACAAATTAAGTAACCTCCATTTCATCATTTTTCATACTTCTTGGATATGTTACAAATTTCGACAATCATTTTTCATAATTTGTACCCACATTATCTCCCCCTTCCTTGATAAAATAATAACTTTGATACATTGTTTCGGCTCATTATTTCATTACAAACACACTAATGCATGAAATCACAGTTCATCATTTTTCTTAATTCTTGGATATGTTACTTATTTAGACAATCATTTTTCATAATTTTAACCTATATTTTCTGCACCTCCCTCTTTACTAAATAATAACTTTGATTTATTCTAGGCTGATTATTTTATTTCAAACACACCAATAAATTAACTCACATTTCATCATTTTTTATAATTCTTGGATATGTTACTAATTTCGATTATAATTTTTCATAATTTAAACACACCTTATAGCTCCCCCTTACTAAAATAATAACTTTGATATATTGTCCGGGTTGAATTTTTCATTACAGCACACTAATCAATTAACTCATATTTCATCATTTTTCATCATTCTTGGGCTTACTAATTTCGACAATCATTTTTTATCATTTAAACCGACGCCATCACCCCTCCCCCGTACTAAAATAATAACTTTGATATATTGCCTGGTCTGATTATTTCATTGCACACTCATTATAGCATAAAATCACATATTATCATTTTTCATTATTCTTGGAGATGTTACTAATTTCGACAATCATTTTTCATAATTAAAACCGTCCTTATCGCCCTCTCTTACTAACATAATAATGTTGATATATTGTCTGGACTGATTATTTTATTATAAACACACCAATCAATAAACTCGCTTTTCATCATTTTTCATAATTCTTGGATAGGTTACTATTTTCATCCATAATTTTTGTAATTAAAACCATCTCTATCGCCCTCTCTTACTAAAATAATAACTTAGATATATTGTCTGGGCTGATTATTTCATTACAAACACACCAATCAATCAATTACCATTTCATCATTTTTCGTAATTCTTGGATATGTTACTAATTTCGACAATAATTTTTCATAATTTTTGGCCCCCATTTTTTCCTTTCCCCTTACTTAAATAATAATATTGATGAATTTCCTAGGCTGATTATTTTATTATAAACACACAATCGATTAACTCACATTTCATCATGTTTCGTTATTCTTGGATATCTTATTAATTTCAACAATATTTTTTATAATGTAAACCATCCTCATCGCCCTTTCTTACTAAAACATAACTTTGATATATTGTCTGGGCCGATTATTTTAAAAAAGCACAACTATTTATTAATTTACATTTCCTAATTTTTACAAATTCTCGGATATGTTACTAATTTCAACAATCACTTTTTTATATTTTTTGCTCAAATTAATAACCCCACACTACTCAAATAATAAATTTGATATATTTTCTGGGCTGATTATTTCATTTCAAACACACTAATTGATTAACTCACATTTCGTCATTTTTCGTTATTCTTGGATATGTTACTAATTTCAACAATCATTTTTCATCATTTAAACCCACATCATCGCCCCCTTACTAAAATAATAACTTTGATATATTGTCTGATCTGATTATTTCATTGCAAACACATTAATGCATTAAATAACATATTATCATTTTTCATAATTTTTGGATTTTTTACTAATTTCGACAATAATTTCTCATAAATTAAACACACCTTATAGCCTTCTCCTTACTAAAATAATAACTTTGATATATTTGCTTGACTGCTTATTTCATTAGAAACACATCAATCAAATACCTAACATTTCATCATTTTTCATAATTCTTGGATATGTTACTAATTTCTGCAATCAGTTTTTATAATTAAAACCCACATTATGCCCCCCTCCTACTGATATAAGAACTTTGATATATTGTCTGGGCTTATTATTTCATTACAAACACACCAATCAAGTAACTCACATTTCATCATTTTTCATAATTCTTGGATATATTACTAATTTCGACAATAATTTTCATAACTTTTAACCCACTATGTCGCTTCCTCTTATTTAAATAATAACTTTGATATATTGCCTGGGATGATTATTTCATTACAAACAAAGCAATCAATTCTGGGTATTCTCATAGTATATATGTTTCACCTATCTTATCCAATCCCGGGTGACGTCACATATTCTGCTAATATATATCGTTCGCCTACCTCATTCGATCCCGGGCGACGCTGGGTATTTTGCTACTATATGTTTTCCGCCTATCTTATTCAATATTGGGCGACGCTTTCTGATAGTATATATTTGCACATCTCATTCAATCCCGGGACTCACTTCATATCCGCCACCCTATTGTTGAAAACATACATTAAATAAAGTAATGTTTTAATCGTAAACTGTTTCAGCCATTTCCAAGACTGACTTTATATCCCCAACACACTGCTAAAAATATACATGAAATAATGTAATGCCTAAATAGTAAACTGTTTCAGTCATCTCCGGGACCGACTTTATATCTCAAACCAACTGTTAAAAATATACATGAAATAATGTAATGTCTAAATAGTAAACTGTTTCAGCCATTTCTGGAACTGACTTATAATCGTCAACCGACTGTTAAAAATATACAAGAAATAAAGTAATGTATAAATCATAAACTATTTCAGCCATTTCCGGGACCGACTTCTTATCTCCCATACTACTGTTAAAAATATACCTTAAATAATAATGTCCAAATGTAAATGGTTGTAGCCATTTCCGGAACCGACTTCATATTTCCCACCCAAAAGTTAAAAATATACATTAAATAAAATAATGTGTAATGCGTAAACGATTTCACCCATTTTCGGGACTGATTTAAAAATATACATGAAATAAAGTAATGTTTAAATCTTACAGGGTTTAAAAATATGTCAGCAAGAGTTGTTAGAAGACACTAAATGGAAAATAAATTAATTAATTAATAAATAAATAGAAAATAATAAATAAACAATAAATAAATAAAAATAAAATATAAAATATAAAAACTAAAAGTTATTTAAGAGGAGAGGATGACCGGTATCTGCAAATTCAGGAAAAAGCAAGAAAGAAAGTAAGTAAATACATATAGTAAAATATGAGTAAATATACATACAAAATATGAAAGTGTGCGTAGATTGATATATTAGACAGATAGGAAAGTTTAAAGAATAAAGCAGAAATTGCAGATAAAAAACCGGCCATGCAAAGAATAAATAAAGAATTAAAATAAAGGATTATTAAATTATAAAGTATTAAGAAGTATATAGAAAAAAACGATAAAGTTGAAGAAAAAATTATATATCTATATAAAAGGTAAAAGTAATAACTATGTAATTTCAAAATTGCCATAATTAAATTTGGGCTGATGTTTACAGAAAGAGTTCAGTTCATTTTTAGAATTTATTATATTGTTATTCGAGGGGAAGTAATTATATTTATAACTTCGGTTGTGCAGAGGCGACTTAGAGCCTGGAGTATAAGACTTAACTTTTTTTATAATAGTCCATTTGATTGAGAAGGGGGTATTGTTAGAATTAAGTTTTTTAATTAAAGTGGTTAGAGAAGTTCCTTGGTTATTATTAGAATTATGGTTGTTAAAAAGAAGAAATGTGGTCTGATATTCTTTTCTTAATGAGCTCCCACGCAATCCTCCCATAACAGACACTAATATTTCGTCTTCAAGTTATCCTTCTTCCCATCCTCCATCTGATATAGTTACTAATCCAATACACCATTCGAGCAGTCCCCTCTATCTACAATCATACAACTAGTAATAATAATAATAATAATAATAATAATAATAATAATAATAATAATAATAATAATAATAATGTTTCTCCTAACAGCCATCCTAACACTAACAACACTCATTATCCCCTCAAAAATAGTCCTCATACAGACATTGTCCCACCATTTGTTGAACACTATGAACAACTGATGATCCCTTAAATTAACATTAGGACTATAGTGAATTCGAGAGAGCAAGTTGAATCAGTGATTGCGGATGATTAAATGACTTACTGATTAAATAGTATTCTAACGAATGATAAAAAATATAAGAATTTAATATATTTTTATATAGTTTTAAAAGTAAAAAAAAACTTCCAAGAATATATATATATATATATATATATATATATATATATATATATATCCTATGTTGCATGTGTTGATATATAGAATTGCTCTTTGGAAATCTGTTTAATAAGCTTGGAATTATAGTCGTCGTATAATCTTCTCTTTTTATATACATAATGATCATAAGAAAGTCTTTTGCGTTTCGTGATAAAACAAAGACACGGAATGCGTGTTCAAATCTCGTCTAAGGTCATTAATTTCCGACTCAGACAGCTTACAAAAAGGTTGAGGATATAATGGCGGATAGTGGCAAGATAAAGCGACAACCCCAAAACGAAAAAACCGTCGAAAGGTAAATTATCCAAAATATAATGATTATAATTTAGTTTTTTTTTCTTAGTCCACTAGATCAAACGTAAATAAGAAAGTTAATTAAAAATGGCGGCTAAAGTCTAAATTTCAATCATTGCATTAGCTATATGAGTCAGAAGAAGACTATTTACAGCAGCCAAATTCTTGCTTTTCAACTAATAATTCTCTGAGTCGGGTTTAGCTTGACAATTGTGGGCCGTTTCCGGTTTTGCTCAAACAAACCTTTACATCAAATCACGGACAACGACGACGGAATGAATGGCGGGAACGGGAAGTCATAATTATGGTAATTTCGTCGGAAAAAGAAATGGCGTCGACATGCAAGAGGCCGCATCGGCGGATAATTAAAGTCTTTTACATTTCTCTTGTAGACACGGGATATTTCTGCGCTTGTTATTCATTATCAGATACATGACAGCACGATTGTTACACACATATATATATATATATATATATATATATATATATATATATAATGAACTTTTCTATCGTGTTCGACGTAGGAGCGTTTAAAAGTAAAATCATTCGAATGCTTATGGCGATTGTGAGATTTAAGTCCAGTAAATTGTTTACAGAAGAGACCACAAATAATGACAGGCTTAATGTAGTCACACACACACACACACACACACACACACACACACACAGCCTATACATATATATACATATATATATATGTGTGTGTGTGTGTGCGCGTGCGTGTGTGTTGTGTGTGTGTGCGTGTGTGTAGTGAGAAAGAGACACTTTAAGGAACCGTGACTGGTTGTGTTGCAGCAACTACCATAATCTATTCTACTTTTATTTTATTCGAAGTTCATACGCTATAACATATCGCCTTCGGACGTACTTATCTAATTACAACAAGGTATAACTTCTACACTGGAAAAGAGTTTCAAGTCTTGATTCTTTTTGGTCCTTTTCCAGTTCTATTTTCCCAACACTCACATCGCTGACACTGCTATATCAATGATTATCGCCTTGTGTTCCTTTTTTTTCAACAAGACTAAACCTAGTCTGCTTTCTTTAATTACATTATCACATTGAATATTCATATTTAACAATAATTTTACATTATCACTTTCCATCACACCTCCTGATACACGCCTATATCATTTTTCATTGCATCCCATCTCTCTTTCCTTACATAGATCCTAATGGACCTTTCTCGTAATATTTTCATGCCGCCTTTTTACTAATTTTAAGCTAACTTTTCTCAACTACTGATGAGGTAATGTACACATTGGTAATTAAGAAATTAAAAAATTAATACAAACCTGTTTGTGTGCAGTGTGCAGAGGTATGTGTAAACAAAAAAATGAAGGAAAAGAAAAAATGGCGGCTTTTTATATGCTTGCAAAATTTTCACATAACATGCAAATGAGATGCTTCCGGTTGGATATAAAAAGTTTGATTGTTAGAAACAGAGTTGATTTTGGATTTGGATGTACAAGCAGCAAGAGTTGTCAGCAGTGCGTCATGTTCTAGAGGTCAGTTTTGAGAGTAGAGTGTTGAGATTTGCAATTGAGTTTTTGATAGCTAAGCGTCGAGATTTGGAGTTGAGTTTTGACAGTAGAGCATTGAGATTTTGAGTTGAGATTTTGAGTTTGAGATTTTTTGGCAGCAGTGTGCCGAATTTTTAATTTTTTAACTACATACAAGTTTTTCATTCAATATCCTTGAACACCATTTGGTCCGAGAGCCTTCAAATTTGGAATTTTCTAACAATGTTTCTGTAACTTTCTTTGTTCATTTTCGCCACATCTTAAGTTTGCTTAAACTTACTTTCTATTTCATTCTTCAGATTTTTGAACCAGAAAGTTCTTCCGTTATGTCACTTTTCAATACTCCAAATATCACTCCAAAATGTAGCATATTTTTCTGAATTTGCTATTTCATTTAAGTAATTGGACCATTTATTAAGTTTTTCGTATAACCTCTGGGCTAAAGTAAACAACCTATTCTGTATAAACTGTTATATTATCTCTTCGTATCTCTTCATTTTTACAGTTTTTGCTATTATTATTAGTATTATTACTACTACTACTACTACTACTACTACTACTCGAACCCATCACATTTACGCTCTTATTTACACTCAAGTAACAATATTTCCATATGTTTTGTTATAAACCGATCTTCATAACGATCAGAAACAACTTAAATAATTTAAAATAGCATTTGTTTTTTATCTTTAAATTGAAGCCATATACAGAATCATGTGCTACAGGGAAAACGTTCGGTCGACATTTTAAGATACAATTTAGAGGTCCTTTTTCGGGTCCTGATTTCATTTTCAGCTGTATGTTCCTATCCAATGAAATAAAATAAACATGTATTAAGTACTGGATTGCCATGCTTATTCATATTACCGCCGCCATTTTTAGCTTCGAATATTTAATAATAAAGCATGTTTCTGCGTGTTTTAGAAATCTTGCTTGTACAATATGAAATTATGCACACAGAAACACACACAACAACATACACACACGTGTGTATATGTGTGTATGCGTGTTTTAATCTGTGTATATATACAATAAATTAAATTTGAACCCTCTTTAGGGAATTAAGAAAAAGCGGTTGACCTAAGCAAAATGTAATATTTAGACATCCTATCATGGAATAATCTCTGACGAATCACTATTTATGCCCGCTTATTTGACATTTATAGATACTTAATTCCCTCAATTTCCGTGTTACTTTCTGATGGCCTGAAGGCAGAATATCAGTATACAAAGTCAAGGATGACTTCGTCCTAGCTTTTGAATCTCCTTAGGTTAAGTCACACTGATCGAGCTGTAGAAACATCGAAAACGTATCTATAGATAGTTATACACACACATACACATACACACACACACATATATATATATATATGTGTGTGTGTGTGTGTGTGTGTGTGTGTGTATGTGTATGTGTGTGTATAACTATCTATAGATACTATACAAAATACATCGGACTGTAACTGTAGAAGAAAAAATAAATGTCCCCTACAAGGCTCATGTAAAATTAAAAATGTTATCTATAGCTGCACAGTATCAAAAACTCCAAATATACAAGAACCTATCAACAGCCATAACTCAACTACCAGATTAAATAATAACACCAACTTAAATCAATCTACCGATCAATTATTAACCAACCCACCACATTATAATCCAACAATAGACCTAACGGAAAATAATCATAATAATCAAGAGGTAATATATATTGGTTCCACATCTGGCCCAATAAAACATAGAATTTCAACGCACAAACATTCTTTTAAAAATAACTCTCTATCAAACCAAGCTACTCTATCCAACTATATTTGGCAACTAAAAAATAGCAATATTTCTTTCAACTTAAAATGGCAAATAATTGAGACTTGCAAATCATATAAACCAGGAGATAAATTTTGTACATTATGTACAAAAGAAACCCTAAAAATTTTAAAATATGAAGATATAAAAAGCACAACCAAACTAGTAAATTCAAGACACGAGCTTCTATCATGTAATCATTAACGTTGGTTTAAATTTAATAAATATAAACCACCTTAAATCATTAAAAATTACTCATTAGTAAAAATAGATATTTTTTTTTTTTAATAAATTAAGTTAAACCAATTACCGCCCTTAGACTCGTAAATCAAATAATAAATAAAGCCATGACAATTATCTCCCCTTAAAAACTTGCAAAAAAAAAAAATACTCTCTCTCTATAGATATTAACTGTAGCGTCTTTAAATCAAAATACGCTAACGGAAACAATTTACTGCACGAGCGTCGCCCTTTTAAAATTCATCATTCAATAAAATAAAAAGCTATAGCAAACATCTAAATGACTACTTTAAATACAGTTCCTGATTTCAAAAAAAGAAAAACCAAAAGGTAATTATATATCTATATATTTTTAAATCAAATTTATTATGTAAATTCAAAAAAAATATATTTTTTCTACTCATTTCTATCTCTAACCTATACCAATTTTCTTATTAATTTTCTTATAAATTTTAAATCCAAACCTTTTACTTCAATTTTTCAGATTCATCTGCCTTACTTTTAATGCTAGGTTTATTTTTGGTGTCTTTTCAGTTCAATAGAAATCCTCCTAAATTTGCTGATGAGGAGACCGTGCTTACCAAAAAAACTATGTATAATTGTTCTACGTGACTTCATGTATACCACAAATAAAATGCACGGATTTCCGAAACGATCGTACAGATAATTGACTTTGTTGTTGTTCCTTCTTATGAAACTGATTTTTAATTTAATTAAATTTTGATTTTTAATTTAATTAAATTTTGATTTTTAAATTTTAAAATTTTTTTAAATTTTTAAATTATAAATCACATTACTTAATATATATATATATATATATATATATATATATATATATATATATATATATATATATACATGGGAATTTTTAGATAAATTATATATAATTACAACAGAATTTATTGGTTGACAAAAGAGTACAGATAATTATTAAAGTTTTTTTTTCTTTAACCCCTGGATTTTCAATAAATGATTTATCTCATCAGAGGAAATTTTGTTAGCTAAATAGACAGGATTAATTGTGAATTTTGCTTAAGAGATTTAAAATTAAAATTGACGTGATATGTGGAAAAGGATACTGAAAGTTGAAATAACGAATATACTAGGAGCCGTTATAAAATCAAATGAATAAAGATATATTCCAAAATGAATTGCGGGATTTTATAAGCATATTCTAGTTAATGTGTATTTGGCAATCCAATTGCTTGAATCCTTTGAATATCCGCGTAGGCAAAACTTTGAAGTGAATTAACTGAAAAACAGTATTTTGTTCATTTGTTGCCGATAAGATTCTATTAAATTGATATATTTTTCTTTCTATGTTGACGTATTTAAAGTTTAATTATATTATAAAATTGGATAAACTAAGAGTGAGATTTTCAAATGTTCGCCTCGGCTATTTATGATAAAAGGAGTTTAATTATTCTTTATGCTGTATCTCGGTTATGAAGCAATTTGTGCGTATCCAGTGAAGTTTGAGTTTTAAAAGGAAGGAGGGGGTGTTCGTATAAGAAAAAATATTAGAATCTTACTGATGTAGGTTTTAAAAGACAGAGAAGGGAACTGGTGTTTGCTGTGATTAAAAAAGTATACAGGTCAAAATCGGTGGAGGTAAGGGGTACATAAATAGACGAAGCTATATATATCAGTGAGAATGTGTGTGAGGACAATTCTCAACTTATATTCTCAACGAATTTTTTATCTACAGACTTAAAATTTAGTATATAGGATATTCAGACAACTGGAAAACTTTTACATTATTTTTATATGGAAAAAAGGGTTGCTAATGGCTCAAAATTGAAACATTGGTACGTGGGGATCGTCGGATTTTTATCTGTTTGTCAATTGTTTCACACATGCGCATGTGTGAAACGTTCACATGACAAATTCTTTATGTTAAAAACAAGTAGGTTTGAAAACATTTGTAGATATCGTGTGAAGCTGGTCTAATTGTTATCTTATTTGACTCACTGTCTTTAGGTTTTGGTTTCAATCTCAGCCCCAGTATTTTTTTTACTAACGCGAAGTGAACAGTTTAGAAAAACAGCATAATACACGCATGCACATGTCTCAGTTTTTGTATGAATTTAAATATAATATTTATGCGTATTTTACGACTGGGCACCGCCGAACGGCCTGCTAGTATTATATGAAAAGAACATTGTCTGTATATGTGGGTGAGTTTGATTCCTATGGACTCTTAAATGACTGGGCCAATTGTTTTGAGATTTCACGCAAGTGTAGTTTATGTGCCCAGCAGTGTTCTTAGATAGGGGTTGTGTCGGAATGATTAAATAAATATCGATAATCGATCATCGAAAAATTCGATAGGATATTTTGACTAAAGGTAACGCCTTCTACAACTTAGTATCACACGTGCATTTAAGAAATTGTATTACAACCAGAAAGACCCATCATATAAAATCAACATTAGGTTCTTTGATATGACAGGTGCACGTTCGAAAGAAATTATTTTATTTAGAGGACAATTGAACCATTATACTTAGCCTTTGCATTTTAAACCACAATTCAAGCTATTATATAAAAATAATTCTATAAAATCAACAGTCGATTCTCTACAGTGCAATGTAGACTACAATGTATTGTGAACTAAATCACTGCAGGCAGCCACTTCCGGTGTTTGTGGCTGGTTTCCAACTAAAGCGGGCAATATATCGATTTGATTGAAAAATAGTCGATTTCACCGATTTCGATAACAATAAAATGGGAGAGGAGTGAAACATTCGTTAATCCTTCTTCAATCCGGGCAACTTCGAGTCTAGTATATAATAAAGATTATTTAAATATTTCACCGTAATGAAGAATTAGAAAGGAAATAATAAATTCCGTAAATATTCATCAACGTTTCGTCATTATTATAAAAGTGTTTCTTAAGATGATTGATAAAACTAAATGAAATACAAATACAGTATTTTAAAATATTTGGTTTGTTAGGCGAAATATTTCTTTTTGATAATTATTTTATTTTGTTGCTTGTTGTTAGCTTTTTTTCTTTTTGCGTACAAATGTACAAAGTTTTGTTATTAATGTGGTTTAAAATCGCTAAATGAAGTCTAAATTCAAGTTTTTTTTAGTTAATAAATGTTTTCTGATAAAAGGAGATAAATTCAAAAGCTTTACCTTGTTTAATTGCATTGGGTTTATAATGAGTGCTAATTCAAAAAGTCTTCGCTAAAATTTATTAAAAATTTATATGCTAAGTCTAGCTTATATATTTCGAATGTGTTCGAAAAAGAACTAAAACATTTTTTTTTACTTCGTATTTTATTTTTATTGAGCTCTTTACAAGTACATAAACTATATTACATATATTGAACACTCTAGTGTTATAGAGTTAAATAAATAATGATATATACCGCTCATGAGAAATCAGTTGTATGCCTAAATTTTACAATAAATAAAATGACTGTTGCTTACTTATGTCAACATACATCGGCCATACACACTATAATACAAGTTAGGCCTGACATATAAAATAGACTTTTATATAGCGATGCAATAAAAAACCAATGTTTCTAGAAAACGTAACTAACAGTAGAAAAAAAACGAAGCTCTTAATTTAAACCCAGAAAGTACTCAGGTTAAATAGATGAACTTGATGACTGTGTAGAAGACTACACTGACCTTGTTAAAAACATAAAATTTCATAATAAAATGGACTCCTTCCAACTTTAATATATAAATGCTATTAAAATATCACCAAGTATTTAATACCAGCTTGATAAAATTATATATATATATATATATATATATATATATATATATATATATATACATATAAACTCAACCCATAACAACATAACGAGTTACTGATGGAAAATATTAAAAAACCATATCAAAAGGTGTCATGTGATATAGAATTGAAAATAAATATAGAAGCAAGATAAATAACAGCCTAAGTAAACCTCGACAATCTCATAAATCCCTTAACAAGACTACAATTCCCTATCACATTAAAAGACCACAAAGATAACTTCAGAAACAATAATGTAGATTAGAAATCCCAGCAAGAAGTGAACTAGGAAAAATTAGCGATGAGGAAATTGACACCGAATTTAAAAAAAAAAGAAAATCACTTGAATAATCCAATGGAAAAATACCAGAAAAGCTAGAGACTGTCCCGGGCATCACATATAGATCGCGCTACTAATATACAAAAATGCAATTGATTTCTATAACGTACTTTTCAATGATGTAAAATGTGAAGCAATTGAATTGTTATTTTTACAACAAACAAATATTTAATGGAAGCCGTTGTTTCAAATTTTCAAATCAATGGGAAAAAGTTAATTCCATGAGTAAATGAACATTTGCTGAAACAAATCAGTAAGATGATAAGTGTTAATTAGTTAAAAACCATGTTTTAGATGTAGTATCTGATATTAACCGCGGTCCTTTAGGCACAAATGATGCTGGACGCTCAGTTCGCCCATAATTAGCAGTACTCTCGGAAAACATAAAAGTGACCCAGAAAATTGTTGGTTAATCGTATATTGTAGTAGCGTGAGATAGAAAAAGAAGTTAGGATGTCAAAAATCAGCGTCTTCACCGTTTTGAATGAAAATTTTTTAATGAGAAAGTTGTGTTCAAATGAGTGTCGCGTTTACCAAAATCGATCAACATCAACAACGCGTAGACGACTCATAGCGTTGTTTGTATTGTTTCAAGGCAACAACGAATGACTTTTTGCGTCAATATATATGAATGGATGAAACACAAAACAATCTCTTACTACAGAGTACAAGAGGCATTCGACTGAGTGAATGGATGCCTCTGTTCAGTTTCAAGAGAAAATGGATACCTCCTATATGGGCAACTGCGCGTATATATATATATATATATATATATATATATATATATATATATATATATATATATAATTATCCACTTACACGTGTTTCATGTCCACGACTCATCAGAGTGGATTAATCTCGCTAGATTCAGCCACTCTGATGAGTCGTAGACGACGAAACATGTGTCAGTGTATAATTATATTTTAAAAATAATATATATGCCGCTCCCCATATGGGGGTACCAAATTGGATAGAGGGAAAATTATTCCCAACTCGCATTTAGGTAAAAATGCACTTTCGTAAATAATTGAATTCTATTCAAAACATATCACAAAAACAAAAACAAATATCACACACACACACACACACATATATATATATATATATATATATATATATATATATATATATATACTTGTGAAACAAGGGTTGCGCATTCTTCAACTCTACCTTTCCTGAATCGCCATTGTTTGAGTCCATGTGCAAGCAGAAGTCCAAAATGATTGAAAACAATGCCGAAATAAGCGGAGAGCACATACAGAGCCTAGAATTCTCAAATGATCACCTATCTTAGTACTCTTTAGGTTCAACGTTGCTTAGCTTCGGTGATCTAATATGAAACACTATGTCAACGTGATCATGCCGTATATAAGTGAATACTGGTAGGTGAAACGTGTGGAATGTATTTACTACATCGATTTCTTTGATGAAGAAGAACCATCAATAGCAAACTTTATATAACATTATTGTGATTGTATGATCGGAATTCCCAATAAACTACCTCACATCCCACATCAAGAAAAAGAAGTGCCCTTACATCAAGATAATGCACCGTGCCACAAGCCAATCGCAACGATAATAAAACCTCATAAATTGTTTTGCAGGCATTCTATTTTCTAGGTCCAGGGCTATTTGCAGATCTAAATACAATAGCCCAGAATAAATATGTGAGTAAAATTGACAACGGGGGCCTATATTGAACTCAAGGAAGAGCGTTCTAAAAATATTAACATTCATAAGTTATAAAAGACTTATAATCGTCTCGTCATCCAAAAAACAAACTATGTTTATAATTAACGTGGAATTTTGCCTAGAAGTTGCTATTTTATTAGTTACACATGCGACTGTAATGTGTTACGTTATTATTTTAGATAAATATATTCCTATTCTGGTTACTATTAGTTTAATTTTCGGCCGAGGTAAATTCCCATCCTCTCTAAGTACATGTTTTTGAAATTTTATGTAGAATTTGGGAACTTATCCTGAATTTCAAACTAAAACAACCAGCAGTTGATAATTATCTTTCTGTCCGACATGTGTAAAGTAATGATTATTTTATTTTAATTGCTATCACTCGTAGTAGGAATTGAACCTTCAACACATTGAAAGATTGTTGTTATATAATAACATGGTTAAAAGTTTAATTAGTCATTCTCGATCTATCTATCTGTCTATCTACTTAGCTATCTATCTAGTGGTATTATTAAAACAGTTTAAATTGGGAGATGTTTATTGTTTAGCTGAAAATGTTTACAGAAATGAGTCAAGTTAAAAATAAACAAAATAACATTAAGCAATTTCGTACGTAACAGAGGTCACACGTTAGGAGACGTGTACTTTTGGTGATGACGTAACAGAACTGGCAGGTCAAGAGGTCAACACGATTAGATTGATAGATTAGATTGGGGAAGGAGGTTAACAGACTTTTCAAGCCCAGAAAGCGGGGATAGAAACAACAAACAAGGTATTTCAGTGCTTCAGTGATATTCACAAGGAGTCTACTTGTGAATACCACTGAAACACTGAAATAAATGTCATCGTTTCTGTGGTTTCACTAAAGAAGAAAAAACAGGTGTCTCAATCGGTTATGGTGTTGGTCGTTGTATGTTTCATCACAGAGACCAGCAATGTAGACGGAGAACGAAATGGTATTAAGGATATATCCTTCTTCTTATAAAATATGACACCTTTATCTAAATACGTAATATATCCCATGATTATACCATAAAAAATGACTCAATTTATACGTTTACATGAACACAAACCCAAAATAACACTGTTACTCAGAAGAGATTGCACGCCTTTATCCAATGTACTATTTATATAATACATAAAAGCAACTTCAAAACATACAATGGCAAAATAACGCCTGTGTTTCCCTTAAACGGAGATCATCTATAAAAAGCGTAGTATATGAAGTCACCGTAAAATGATCAAAATAAAAAGGACGAGGATATATCGAAGTTAGAAAGGGTAGTTGTAAATCAGCAAAATAATAACCATACTTTAAAAAAACAATAAATTTAATTATTATTACTTGACAAACTAGCCATCATCATCTACGCAATAGAAGGACATTATCAACAAACTTCCGTATATATTACATGCTATAAATATATATATATATATATATATATATATATATATATATATATATATACTAGCCGTACCCGGTCACGCGTTACTGTGGCTCAGTTTGTTAAAATGGAACACATTCCTCAAGAAAAATTGCATTTTTTTCGTTTATTTACTTTTATTATTTTTTGCAATTTTTTTAATCAATAAAAGTTGTTATTTTTTCCACAAAACAAAGATTAATTTTTTACCATAAATTGTTAGGTGAAAGTTTTTATTTTCAGGAAAACTTGCACTTTTTTAAAAGAAATTTGGCAGTAAACGTTTCTCTTTGAAAACGAATTTTTATTATAAAAAGAACAGCTGAATGATTTATATGAATATTGTAAATAGTTATATGAAAGTAGAGAAAAGTTTGATTCTTTTTTCAAGAGAATGTACAAATTATTTTTTTAACAGATGTTCCGAAAATAAACAGAAAAATACTTCCATCATTAATTATGCAGAAAAATAAATAAAATGTTGATTTAGTGTTTCAACATTATGCTTATAAATTACGATAAAACTTGCTGAGTATGCGCTGTTTTATTGTTGTTGTAAAAATGGAACGGAAACTTAAATTTTGTTCCGTTTTAATCTTTCTTAATTTTTTAATTGTGCCCCCCAAACGAATATAATCAAAACAGTAACATTTAACAATTGTACTTTATGTATATAAAACACAAAATATTTTTTTAAAAAAAAGTTAATAACGAAAGGGAAATAATTCCATTTTTAAACGAAAAAGTCAGTTTGGTATATCTTTTTGTTATTTTTTACATAAGTCCAGCTTACCATTCACATTGGAAATATCGCCATTTATAGGTTGTCGGGTACGTTTACAACGAATAAACACTCCAATTTAGTAGATGTATCAGAATTTTTGTAGGAATTTGTGACACCCCTATCACGAAACTGCGAATAAAATATAAAAATCTCGTAATTTCTCTTTTAAAAGTGGGTTGTTTATTTTCTTTATGGAGTATACTTCCAAAATAAACTATTAAAGTTGTTTTAAAAGTAATAGAAATATTTTTTTTATTTTTAAAAAAACAGTAATGAATTTTACGAACTCAATATTTTTCAATTTTTAAACTTTAAAAATCTATCAAAATTTTTCTATTGATTCTATTTTTACGATATTTTCAGGATCAATGTGAAATTGTATGCTCTTTCCAATAAACCGAATATAATATTTTAGACAAACAGATTTTTTTAATTCACGCCCCCCCCCATTTTCAAGTGTCTATTAAAACGTAAATAATTAATTTACTCACCAAAGTTTTATATATCACAAATTGAAGAGAAAAGGTCAATATAATATATATTCAAATTTAAAACAAAAAAGTAGTGTTTTTAGAAATTTACCTGTAAAGTTAGAAGTTTTTTTTTAAACCACGTTGTTTGTTTGTTTGTTTTTTAATGTAACCTTAGTTAAAAATTAGGGCTTGTATTACATTTTTCGAGTAGTTATAAGCTTGGAAAGACAGAGGGTCGAATAATTCACGCCTCCCATTTTGAAATGTCTATTAAAAAGTAAATAATTTACTCACCAAAGTGTTATGTATCACAAATTGAAGAGAAAAGGTCAATAAATAATATATTCAAATTTAAAACAAAAAATTAGTGTTTTTAGAAATTTACCTGTAAAGTCCGAAGTTTAAAACCTTTATTAAAAAGACCACGTTGTTTGTTTTTTTTTTTAATGAAACCTTGGTCCTTGCTCCTTTAATTGAAAAATAAATTAGGGCTTGAGTTACATTATTCGAGGAGTCATAAGTTTGGAAAGATGGGTGGAATTATTCACTATTTTTCACGAAATTTCTGACACACCTACCAATCTACCCATGTTAGAACGGCTTTCGGAATAGACACCCCTAACCTTGCTAGCATACCCGAAAAGATATAAAAGATGACGTGTCGAATGTGAACGATGAGTTGGACGTAATGTAAAAATGTACCGAATTTAAAAGGGAACAAAATTCAAATTTCCGTTCCATTTTTACACCAACCGTAAAGCAGAGCATTCTATGCAAATTTTACCTAACTTACTGTATTAATGCTATTTTTTTAAGCAAAAAAAATATTTAGGTTTGGCTATAAATTCCTAAACTCATTTCACCCTAAATAATTTAGGTGACTGAAATAGGAATCTAATTGAATTTTTAATTTCCTGAATAGTATGTGAGAAATTCATTTTTCTTCGAGTTATATCGAATTCATTAATACGGACTTTAGGGGGTTTTCGTAATGTTACTGTAAAAATTATTTACGATGCTTTATTTATATAAAAAAAGCAAAAATAAATTCTTGCGTTTTTTATTTACTACTGAAAACCATAACTTTAGTAAAGGTATTTTTTTGTTTAAACAAAATAAAACATTTTCACTGTGAGTTAAATAAAAATAATTAATTCATTATATTCTGCGATCATTATTTGATAAATACTTCAATTTTAATTAAAATTAGTTAATTTCCTGATATTTGGTGAATTTTTAAGTAAAGGGAGGGGTCAAAATGTTTATACACTTTGAGCGTCGGAATTCATTTTGTCTGTACCTACCATTTTTCGATGAATATTTGATAGGAAAGCGACCACGTTTGGTTAATCTAAATCAAATTTCAATCACATGGTTACATTATCAATAATCATGTGATTAAACCCATTGAAAATGTATCGATATTGTAAACACATTCTGTTTTCATTAAGCTTGTAAGACCAAAATATCCTTTTCTGAGATTGTTTAAAAAAACCGCGAGATCAGGAGAAAGAAATGTCCAGAAAATCGCTAGATTTTTAACTTTTATCATCTGAAATTTTCAAAAATCGCTAATTCACCCCCCCCACCAAAAAAAAACTCCATATTTTAACTTCATACAATAAAAAAATTATAAATATAGTATATTCAATATATAAAATGTTCCGTGTTTTCTCACTATATGTTTCTGGAATTATATTGAAGCGGTTAGCTCCCCAGAAGGCTTACATATTTTATCAGCTAGTTAACCTGTTTTTTCAGAGAGGGTTTTTTTTTTGCAAGAAACAAATAATAAACTCAAACTATCAAGCTATCAAATTCTATTGAAGCGGTTAGCTCCCCAGAAGGCTACCATATTTTATCAGCTAGTTTTACCTGTTTTTTCAGAGAGGGTATTTTTTTGCAAGAAACAAATCATAAACTCAAACTTTTTATAATAAAAGTTAAATCGAAATATACTGCAAATTAAACATCACAATAATGGTGCAACAGATTTTGAAATTAGAAAAATAAAAAAACAAAAAAAACTTTGTTTTAGCCTGTTAAAAAGTATTTAGGTTGGTAGATAATAAAATTCGACTGTATTAGTATAAGTTTTTTTTTGCTGTTGTTTCTTGCTTTTTACAATTTTCGACTAAATACTTCTAAATTAAGCAGGGTTACTTAGATCGTATTTTAAACTAAACTTCGGAGGTTGGAATGCCCCCACCTAAAATGTACTTGGAAAAATCGATTTTATAGCGAGATTTAAGAATGGTTAGCCGAAAAAAAGGTGAAAAACAAAACAAATAATCAATAAATAATTGTTACCAAAGGCAATAAATGTTACTTTTTTACTTACATGAATGAGTTTATTTTATGTTTTAAAGTATTTTCAAGCGCTTTTCTTTATTTTTTAATCTAAAATTGCGGGTGTGTGGGTGCGAAATATCTCCAGATTTTCTAGAATTCCCCGCTAGATTGCAACCGAAATCTCCAGATCTAGCAGGAAAACCGCTAAATTGGAACCACTGGTCACGTGAGAGGAAGCGGTAATAAATAATTGTCCCTAAATAAAAAAAATGGTCTATCGGTACAAAGAAAACCACCTATTTATCATAGAAAAATTAAGTATAATGTTATAATTAAAAAGAAATATATAAAAACACACATGGATATAGTAAACATATTATACCAAAACGGGGAAGCCATCCGTCCAGTGATTTTTTAGACTACTAATTGCGAACGAACCAAGAGTTACATTTATATATATATATAGATGTATATATATATATAATTATTTTCTATAAGAATTATCATATACCTACATATATATAAATATATATGTGCATGTACGTGTTTTAGAGAAACACATATATATAAACATATATATATACATGTTGTTTTATATAAGCATTAATACGTTACTGACTAAGCTTTTGTATAGACAATATCGCATGAAGAGGTCTCTAGATACTTGTAACTGACTGATTGAAACATGCTCATGAATATGAACAACATATTAATGCTTATATCAAACAAATAAAAATCATATCTTGCCCTACTCAAGCATTCTTGTTTTATCCTCGTTAAAACTTCATTGATTGCTTTACCTCTGGCAAATATTAACCTGGATTATATATATTTATATATATATATATATAGATAGATAGATAGATAGATAGATAGACGTGTGTGTCTTCTTGTGGATATATACATATATATGTGTGTGTATGTGTGTGTACTTAAATAATATTATCAGGATAGTAATAATGATAAAAATGGAAAGTCTTTATTACGAAAAAAAAATAATGTACTTCTTAAGAGTAAAACAAACATTTTTCTCCGTTTAATAACTAGATTAAAATAGAAATTAAAAAACAACAGAAGAATGAATGTCAAAAAAATTTTACCGACGGTTTCTCAAGGTGCTCGTTGGCAATCTATACTCCTATGAATATGCTTTTTTTTGTTTATGTGTGTATCGATATTCATATTAAACCCCCTTTTTTCTATTTATTTAAAAAAGCGCATGGGTCGCAGAATTGCATCCTCTACAAAAGATCTTAATTTGCATATTCTTTGAAACATTCACTTTAATTAATTTCCTATCAGTTTTCTATATATATATACATATACTGTGGAAGCAAAATCAAGACTTCAAATAGGGTGTTGATGGCAACAAAAAGTGTATTTCATTTTACGTTACAAGTATTTCCATGTCCAGTCGAATAATTTCAAACATTATAAATGGAATACACTTTTTGATGCCATCAACACCCTGTTTGAAGTCTTGATTTTGCTTCCAACGGTATATATAAATGCTCAATTATGAAATATGATAATTTTGTAGCTTACTCCTTAAATCAACTCTTTCTGGCTTAAAACTCATTGGTATATGAAAATTTCCTGAATTACACGAACTCAGTATATTACATATATATATATATATATATATATATATTACATATATATATATATATATATATATATATATATATATATATATGTTTAAAAATATTTGGCCTACTAAACATCTCTGTTCGTTTAAGTTTGAAACTTAATACATACGGTATTTGAACACATGTGAAACTTTATATTTGGGTTTTAGCCGGGGAAAACTGTTGTGACAGTGTGAAAACTAAAAAAATCGAATTTGCCAGGTGAAGGTCAAACGATGACATTATCAACATGCATGCGTAAAGTAGTAGCTATTGGTTTATATTTTTATTTTTAGTGTTGCAGCAAACATGTCTCCATAGTTCAAGCATAAACATCAAAGGAAAAAGTAAATCGTTAGCTAAAGGTTTTGGTTTCGATTCTATGTGATGGCGAACGAATATTTTTTTTAACTATTTTAATCCGTATTATGTATTGCGTCCAATATAATATAATATAATATAGATATGAAATCTTCATTAATCAAAATATCATATTATAGGTTATTTTACAACATGACAATGCCGAGTGTCCTGCTAGTATAATATAAATATGCATCTGAAAAATAGATTACTTTGTATTACTTTTTTAAATTAAGAATTAAAAACCTAACTGTTTAACGGTGATTAGGATGTATTCCGCAGAATATTATTATATTCTATGTCATAATATTGTACATATTAATACCCCGTATACATTTCCATTAGAAACAAAAGGTTTACTACGACGTGTGACGAACTTCCTGTCGATGCTACTAAATGTATAGAAGGATTTAAATGCAGTAATATTTTGTATGATTTTTATATGTATTAGTAAATATTTTCATAGTAGTTAGAAAAATGTAAATGATATTAATCGTTGTTTAATGCAATAAATGTATGTATAATATTGCGGTTACAAAACGTATGGTAATGGAATCTAAAAATTACAACATCTACGTTTATAGCAAATCTGAACATCTGGAAACAAGCGTTGATGTAAAAATAATGACGTCTGTATAGAATCTTTTATCCGTAACATTAGGTGAACGAAAAGAATTTCATGAAAAAGGAGTAGAATTATTTGCTCTCATTTTGTAGGAATATGAGGTCATCTTTGTTACTATCTTAAGGAAGTTCCTATCAAGAATCTGGTAGAATTCTTTTGACAAGTTGTTTTGGATGTACGCCATGCAAGGCGGATTAGACCATGTTATTTTTATTTCCGTGATATATATATATATATATATATATATATATATATATATATATATATACATATATATATAGACTTCCTAGTTTTTTAACGTTTAAAACTATACAAAAAATATTTTTATTTTTATCATTCGTTAGAAAACTATTTAGTCATTAAGTCATTTAATAGCCTGCAATCACTGCATCAACATGCTCTCTCAAATTCACTGTAGTACTAATGTATTTTATGGGATCATCAGTTATTTACCATGAAACACTGTTTCGGGGATTTAAAAACAAAACAGTTTATTACAGCATGACTCCTCAGCAGTGTTGATCAAACACCACCTCCCTAGATCTTATCTTAAACTATAATTAGTATTTTGTCTATTTACATACTTATTTATTGAAAATTAAATATGTATAAAGATTAAAAATATTTATAAATATATACCTATTTTTAGTACATTTTATACATTACCAATATAGTTTTTTATTTTTTTATTATATATGCTGGCTAATTTTATACTTTTCAAAAGCATCAGGATTACGAACAAATGCTTTATTTAACTGTTTAAATAGCACCTTGTTTATCATCCTTATTACAAAGCTAGAAACTGGTGGTATAAAATCTATTAAATGTAAAGTAATGCGAGCTATTCTGAAAAAAAAAACTCTTACATAATGGTTCCATAAAACATAAAAACAGGACAGGTACGTCATACGAACTATTTGAAAGGGGAAATAGTTTCTTTTATCGAATATTTTATAAAGAAAAATCGCATCCTCAATTTTTATATCTTAATTCAGTAATGTAGCCTGTTGTCCTCTATGTTCACAATTCAATTCTAACTCCTTTGAATATTTCTTACACCCATGAAAATTATATGTTTTAGATATATCATTTTTTATTTGCGATGGTATATATATATATATATATATATATATATACTCGTGCAGGATCCAATCCCATTGGGATACCTATCGCTTGGAGTTATATTCTATTTCTTATTTGAAAATAACATTCTTTAATAAGATAACTTATTAGTATTTTAATATACCTTTAGAAACACTAGTTTTGCTATTTTTATTTTTACAACAGAAAGCTTTAGAGTTTAAAAAGTCTATAAATTTATCTTTGCCACCTTCAAAAGCTAAATCTTCAGCATCATTTAATTCTTTTATAAGTTTTTTATGTGGAATTTTAGTGTATAGCGTACTAAAATCATAAGTAGCTATAGATTTTGCTTTTATTCTGAAGTTTATTTTATCTCATTTTTCTTTTACTGCTTATGAATTATTTACCACCCAAAATAGATTAATGTTACCGTAGAATTTTCTTTTCTGGTGGAAATTACTTATTTTATTTATAAGTGATTAAAATATTTTAGATATACCTTTACCTAAAGGTTTAGTAATGTACGCCTTTGAACCTACAATAAACCTAGCGCTAACTTGAGTTTTGTGCATTTTAGGTATCCAATACATACATGGAAGGTTTTTTTTTTCTTTTAAATTTAATCTTACTTTTTCACTAATAATACTATTCTTCAGAATAATGCTATCCTCATTAATATTACTTATTTTATGGGTATCTGGAACTTTACCTGTAATTCCTACTTCTATCAATAAACGTTGTATATATTTTTTTACATATAAAAGCTATATTGTTTGCCGCTTTATCAATAGAAACTATTAAACACTTATCTTGAAGTATTTTAAGTCCCTCCAGTATTTCTGAATGTTTAAGAAGTGGGTTAGTTTTTTTATGTATGTGTGTAATTTCTTATGATTTGTCTCTCTGTCTCCGTTCGTTCACGTTTATTCGGAAACTACTGGTCGATCTGACTGAAATTTTGTATCAACCTTTGTTAATAAAAGGCGTAGCTAACTTAGTATTATGGTATCCGTCCCATGTAAAATTAGGCATTTATGATTAATGATTAATGGTGATTAATTTTAATGCAAAAATAAGCATAAATTATACCAATTCCGACAAGGAATTTCACATACACCACTCATTTTGAGCGAACGTGCTAAAGCTTTTCCCGCCTTATACGGGCTAAAACTATATATATATATATATATATATATATATATATATATATATATATATATGCAGAACGGTTTTTTTTTTATTCTTGTTCTATCAATGTGTTTGAGTAATGTATAATCTTGACATTTATCTAGGAATTGAAAAACGTACGAGAAGACGTGTAATCTCTCGAGTGAACTCAGCATAAAAATGAATGAAACAAAATGTCGAAAGTAAATATTCGGAAGATTTTGCAAACGATGACATAACGCATGACATGGATAAATTTTCATTCTAAACTTCTGGACAAATCCCAGGAATCTAACACTGATTATCTTGTGTATGGGTACGTTAGTTCATTTATGTGTTTGTATATGTTTGCATGTGTTTTCTGTTGTATTGCAGATGTTGTGTTTTGGTGTTCTTGTTTCATCGTGACACATCAATGTTTTTCTCATGTCCCTGTAATCTTTATATAAAGTGCTGTCGATACTCTCTCCCAACAAGGCATATTTCCACTCAGAATGTATGGGGCAACTATTTGGGAACGTGTCTGAGAGGAGAATTGATATTTTAGAATCGATATGTCTGTTCACATTACATTTAAATTTCATGTTAATATAGTAAAAAAAAATAAAAAATAGAGAAAAGAATCAAAAGTCTAGTAGTTCGAAGGAAAGAACTGATGGAGTAGAAAACTTTCCAGCATCTAAGGAGCTAAACACTGGAAAGGTGTGATTTTGCTGCTTGACCAGTTAGTGGGGGATATATATGTCGAGGGGAAACAATGTTATGAGTTCATCAGAGTACTTTTCATTAAAGTAAACCAAGTACAAGGATTCGACATTGTGGTGATGGGACATCGGTTTGAGCTAAGACGACAGTGCGGAACTTATTCGATAATAAACTCATTTTGTCCCAAGATGAGAGTAAAAGACTAGTCCTAGAAGCATCAGCCCGGACGTGGAAACACTCTATCATGCATGAGTAAAGTGTGACTATGTAACTATATAGGATTCATAAAAGCAATTTCATCGCAAACGCACAAATGTTATAAGAGACTTTGCTAGTCTCTCACGCATAAGTTTAAAATATCGTCCTCCCTTCTTTGGCACGCTTAAATTCAAAATGTTCTATTTAGTCGGCCATGATTAAGTTTTAAATAACAGTTCCATTAGTTTCTCAGAGTTTAATTTCAAATAGAATTTCTCTATCAAAGCTCGCAAATTGAATGGGTGCAGTCTTAGAATATCCGTTCGAATATTTCTTAAAGTTAATTTGTGATCATAAAATTGCAAAGATCTCTCCGCCATTTTTGTCCCTATCAAGTGAAGAAACAGATAGAAGATAAGTTCTCTGTTTCTCTACCTATCTATCTATATATCTATCTATCTATCTATCTATCAAACTTCTCTATACAACTGAAATGTCTAGCCTCGTTTTAAGATTGCAAAGTTACATCAACCATTGCCAATATCATTCGAAGTACGTAATTATCCATAATCGCCGATGTCATTGTCCATTAAGGAGAGGATACAATACAAAAGCTGAAATGTATATGTATCCTTTATCTTAATATTAACGATGGCATGTGTGTGACATACGATACTTACTTTCAAGACTTAATCTCTCCAATAAAATGTTTTGTTTTCGTATTGTTTTTTTTTAATTCATATTTTTCGCATTGTTTCTCCGAAATTGATAGAATTATATAAATGAATTTCTACGTTTTCTTTTACGAACATAAAATTGCAAACAAATATATAAATTCCGCATTATACTACGTCACGCCGTTTTGTTTATTATTTGTGTATTGTCTGCGGACAAGCATTATCTTAGACATTAATCAAGTACATGATAAATCAAATTAATATTTTTATTTGATCAATCAGATTTCTTTATGTTATCAATATTACTATAATTTTTTAGTTAGGTAACATATATTAAGTTAGTGTTTCGAGGTAATAGTTAGTATTTAAGAGTAAGTAGACAGTGGTTTATTTTATTCTAATATATTTTGTTTCTTTAATAATTTCATGCAAATTATTGAATTCTTGTTTGGTATATTTACTTTCTAGCAATGGTACAATTCCTAACATTTTCCCCGGTTCTGATTTTCTCCGATTCCTATACAATTACTGATATGTTCTAAAGAGAAAGAAAGAAAAAGAGAGATAGATAGAAATATAGTGATCTACACGCAAACTGTTTTGTTGTATCATAATTCATCATATGGTTAGATTAGCACTTTTCCTTAGCTAGAGATCTAACTTTCAATAATCGAGTGATTGTCAGACTAATAGACTTATAGAAGAAACGGCAATAAATGGCATCTCATATATCTATTTATATAAGCATTTTGCTACCATTCTACCGTGCCACGACATACGTAAATATAGATGGGCCTTGCACTCAAGTTGCGTGACATGCTGATGTCAGGGAATAAAGTTTGAAGATACGACTGGAAGTTCTGTATTGAATTGCAAAGGGAAATTTTATTTTATTTTTATTTTTTGATATGTGCAAAATTCTGGACAAGAACAAAAAAAAAAGCATGTTATATATATATATATATATATATATATATATATATATATATATATATATATATATATATATATATATATGTAGTATGTATGTGATTCATAGACTGTTGTATCATGTCTCTTTTATGTTACTAGACTGAGTTTTATTTTTTAAATATTTATTTTTATTAAAATATCTTCTCTTTGTATAACTTGTTGAAAGAAGTCTTCACAATCTATTCTTGTTTATTCACCACTTGGTGGACAGCATTTTCATGTTTTTTAATTAAACACGCATTGTCCCAAAGTGACGTTTTTCCTTAAACATGATGATTACTTTTTCATTTGCATAGCTGTAATTAAAAGGGAGAATTTCTTGCCAAGGAAATACAATAAAGTCAATGATGCTTATATTTGTTAAGTTTATTTATTTATTATTAAAATTTGAGATTTAAGAAAGTTAATGCTGTATGTGTTTTTTTTTCTTAATAAGAAATAGTTATTAAACTTCAAAGATAAATTAATAGTTATGTATGCAATAAATCATTATAGAGTCTTTTATTATTACAATGGATTAGTTTTTTTCTGTTAACTGTTATTATTTTAAACGTATCAGGTCACTATTAAATAAACAGAAATAAAATAAAAATATATAGTTCTAAATCAAAGTTTTTCTTTCGCATCCTTAGTGTATCAAAGAATAGTTTGATTTGTTTATTTATAATATATGTTTATTAATAACTAACTTATCTTCTACACAAACTATATAAGTTTTTCATTTTCAAGGATTTATATTTAGATCATGCTTAATTCATTATCCTCGATGATTATTTAAACCGTATTGTAAGGAAAAAATAAATAAAAACAAATCTTGTGAACATACATGTTAAAAGCATGTGTAAATGAAAACTATCCCGCAAAAAAAGTTATCGCCTGCATAAAAAAGTAAGTTCTATAAAAAAACAATAAATATAAAAAATAATAAATATAAAATAACAATAAACATAGATGAAGTTCATAAATATGGCGACTATGTTTTTCAGCAGTTTTCATGTAGTCGTTTCACGTATACGATGTACCTTGCTATAACTTGTGTTTGTTATTTCGGTACTTATGCAAAATACCATCTTAAAATAATAACGTTATTATTTTGAAATCTATTCTTTACATGGATAAGGGGGGGTTATCTTTTCACTTTACAATTTAATAAACAAAAATACTGTAAAACTTTAATTTAACTTTTAAATACTGTTAAAAAGTATCACGGTACATTTCTCTGCATGAGAAACACTACCTCTTTGAAGCATGGTTTTAGTAAATAGAACGTTTAAGGACAATGCTGAAAATCATTTCACTAAATAAATCCCGAGACTAAAATAGGAATGTTATTTATTAATTTGATGTAAATAAGCTTTATTTAAAAAAAAGGTAATATATATAGGTTTCTCAATTTTTTTTACACAGACATCACTACATTATTAAGGCCAAGAGGCCACTCGAGGGTAGGGTTAAAGAGTGTACAGTAGAAATTGGACAACATAGTAATCAATTCGGTAAATTTGTTAACTTATATGGAACGGCTCATCAAGAACTTGTTTTACGTTTGACTTGAAGATAACCATACTGTAGTCAGCCGGAAAGCAGGAAAACGGAAGACAATTCCACAGGCGTGCAGTTCTAAGAAAGAAGCTTTGTTCATGGAATCTACGTTTAGGTTTAGGCACAGATAAAGAGTGGGGGGAATTACTGATAGTGTTTTCAGTTAAACGAGTGTTTCTTGTGAAAGTTTGGCGAGGGGGGTAATTGACTGAAGCTCAGTCGTTTCCATGAAAATAACGATACATCAGAGACAAACTCGCAACATCTCTTCTGTGAGATAGAGGTTACAGGGAAGAGAAAAGGACATCTCCTACGAGACTACGAAGTCTATTTTGAACTCTATCAAGGCAGGATAAGTCCTTTCTAGCAGCTCCTGCCCAGATGTAGAAACAGTATTCCATCCTTGGACGTACCTGGCTTTTATATAGATAGAGAATTGCATCATCAGTGAAATATCTATTGGATCGATAGAAAGATCCCACCATTTTTCCAGCGGCCTTGGCAACAGATTTGATGTACGTGTTCCATTTAAGATCAGGAGTAACGGTCAAGCCCAGAAGCTTATCAAAACTTGAGGCCTCCTGAAGACGAGAACCATTCATTTCAATTGATACCAGATGTGGATCAGAGTGTTAATGATGTAAAGAGAGAAACTTGGTTTTAGATATATTAAAAGTAACCAGCCACTCATTTCCCCATTGTACTACGTGCTCAAGATCAGTGGAGAGAGAATCGGAGAGAACTTGGTCGTTTACTGTCTTAGATATGCTACCATAAATGGTAGTGTCATCAGCATAAATGTCTACAAATAATGTAAGGATGTGATTTGGAAAATCACTAATGTAGATCAGGAAAAGAGTTGGGCCCAGGATGGACCCCCTGAGGGACTCCAGCATTAATACTGTGAGCTTCTGATTTTTGCCCATCAACTACTACTCTTATGAACCTATCAGAAAGAAATGATTTAATAACTGAGAAGACATTTCCAGCTATACCATAGCTAGAGATCTTGTGAAGTAAACCTTTATGCCATACCCTATCAAAGGCCTTTGATATGTCAAGAGCAATTGCCCTAGAAAGGTTGCCTCCGTCGAGAGATTTGCTTATCCTATGAGATATAACTGTAAGCACATCTGCTGTAGATTTAGCAGAACGGAAATCATATTGAGTGTCACTAAGAAGGTTGTTTTTGTTGAGATGGTTGATTACTTATGTATTTAACACAGATTCCAGCAACTTACTCATGACGCACAGGAGACTTATTGGCCTGTACTGAGAGGGGGATGAGCGATCACCTGAATTCTTAAATACAGGAAATACTGATGAGATTTTCCAGGGTGGTGGCAAGCTATTCTCCTTAAGACAACGTTTAAACAGTTTTGTAAGTATAGGTGCTAGTTTTGGTTGAAGTATTTTGAGTACTATAATTGGAATACCGTCAGGGCCTGTTGCTTTACTGGAATCAAGGTTTTTGATTATTTGGCAACATCACGAACAGATATATGTATATCACATAGTGTGATTTCTGATACAGGAGGAAATATTGGGGGTTGGCGGCCTTGGTCGCTGCAAAGTTCTTGGCAAAGAGTTTGGCTTTGTCTGATGCTGACGAGATTACCTCAGGTCCATTAATGATAGTTGGGATAGAGCACACGCTTCTGTTCAGGATTCTGTTTGCTATTTGCCAAAACTGATGGGAACTAAGCCGCTGCTCAGCTACTTTGGACTTGACGGACTAAGAATACAACTCTCTCGTGTTCTTTATTACTTTCTTACAATGGTTGCTGAGAGTCCTGAAAGCGGCTTTAATTTCCATACATCTTTGACGTTGGAAGCAGTGGAAAAAGTGATTTCTGTGCGCAATGGCAGCAGCACATTCTGGAGAGAACCATGGCTGGCTGTTAGGTTTTTGCTGGAACTTCTTGAGATCTTATTCCATGCTTTAAATCATTTTGTGTATGCAATATTCAACTACTCAATACACTAGAGCATTGCATTATTTTACAATATATACTTATCGAACGTGTTTCATTCCATCAAAGGATTTTTTAAATTATTTTTGTTTAATTATTTTTTTTAATTATTTTTTTTTAATTAGGCTAGTGAATTATTTTAGTAAAAAAGAAAAAATGTATTTTTAGCATCGTTACTTTAAGTATGTGGTTTTACACTATTGAATATATAACCGCAAATGCGTATATATTTGCACCTAATAACAGATACTTTAAATACACCCCATTTGAAACTGAGTGCTTATCTTAAACGTTCACACAACCCAAATTAACCTTTATTTAGTTTCCCTTCATAGGACTCTGATATTATTGCTACGCTTTTCTAATCCTGTAGATTGTAAATGCTTTCATATATATATATATATACATATGTGTGTGTGTGTGTGTGTGTGTGTGTGTGTGTGTGTGTGTGTACGTATGTGTGTTGGGGTGGAGAGGGCTCCCATAAGCCGTGGTGAAGGCAACCTTTCTAGGAGAAGCAAATCTCTGATTTAAAAAAAAACATAAAGCGGGAGACCAGTACCCGCATTAAGCTAGTCTGCAGTTTAACTTGTTGCTGGCTATCTTGCTCTTGCTCGGTGCTGGATCTGAACATTTTGAACGGAGAGAGAGACGTAGCTGTCGTACAAAACTAAGATTCTGTAAAATCATCTCTGTATAGAAACTCCATCAGACATTTGGCGATGGAAGTCATTTTTGGGCTCATGGACTTTACCTGTCTGAGGGAGTGGCACTCGTCTGACAAGACGTTGCAATCATCATATGTATATATATATATATATATATATATATATATATATATATATATATATATATGATTTATGCGTACGTGTACGTTTGTAATTGTGTATATGTGTGTGGATAAGTATGTGTAATTCAATTTTTTTTTATTTTGGATGCAAACGATTTTTTTATACCCAGGAATTTGAAATTTCTACTTATCCATTAAGTTTCTTCTGCGCATGATACCTCAATTGGTCATACACACTTCGACGTTCCCCACTTAAGGATCGGTCGGTTAGCCTCAATTTCACAATATTTTTCTCGCCGCCGCATTCGCCAACCTTTCCATGTTGTCCATTCTATCCATCATGGAAACTATTATTCCACGTGTATAAACGCTAATGTTAGCACCTTATTCTTATTTTTCTTAAGCTTTCCAAACATAGATTCAACACTGCAAAACTCTCATGCAAGAATTTATAGATCTACTAGCAGGCTTTTTTTTATTATAAACAGAAATACTGTAGGTATTAAACGTAACGTTAAATTCCTTTTTTTAAAAAATAAGCAAAAAATGGATCGAAACTGAGACATGTGCATTCGAGAATTATCTTTTTTTTCTAAACAGTTCACTACTTGTAAGTAAAAAAGTGCTTAAGCTGAGATTGAACTAAGACCTAAAAACAGTGAGTCAAGTACGATAGCCATTAGGCCAGCTAGATATGACAATTGAGAGTGTTTTCAAACATACTTATTCTTAATACAAGGAATGTTTTATGTGAACTCTTCACGCATGCACATTCGTGAAACAGTTGACAAACAGATAAAAATCTAGTAATCCGATGAGCTATTTTTTATATTGACCCCTTAGCAACATTTTTGTCCGGATGAAAATCGATTAAAACGTTTTGCTCATTTTTGAATACCCTATATAACAAATTACACGTCTGTAGATCACAAATTCGTTGAGTATATAGGTTGAGAAGTGTCTTCCCACAGACTTTCTCACTTTTATTAATATATAAATATGATTTGGATATCACATATGTACAAATGGACAGTCCTTTAGTTGTACATACGGATAGAATTATCGGATCTACTCGTACGATTCAACTTAAAATACTTACCACTGCGTTTGGATTTCTTAGCGTTCTATTTTTTTAATTCATGGACTTCAGGTTGAATATCGTTTGTGATCCATATTGTTTTATATTATCTTTAATAACACATCTCATACTCTGAATTTTTACAACAATTTTATAACAAACAAATTTATAACTATTCTACATACATGGTATTTTGGTAATTGAGAATAAGAGTTATTTTTTAAACTTTATGGAATAAGGAAAAATACGTTAATCTGTATCCTTTGTTTAAAATAATAAATCTTGTATATTCTGTCTCTAAGATTTTTAAGTTAGTAAACTTGAATTTATAATTATATATATGTGTGTATGTGTGTGTGAGCGTGCGTGTCCGTGTGCGTAAATTATTGACAGAATTTATGTTGATATAAAGTTATATATTAAAACTTTTTATTTCTCTCTTTTCCTTATCTCTCCACCGTCTCTTTCTACACACGCACACATACATACATACATACATACATACATATATATGTGTGTGTATGTGTGTGTGTTTGCGTTATAACCATATGACAGCATAATATATGATTCTCCATATTCAGTACCTATTACAGTATTTACCCCAACACCTATCAATGCACGAATATAACTTCATGGCAGTGTGTAGCTATGGTTATTGAATGTCTCACATAATGTGTTGCTGTTAACCTAGTAAGAGCTTATCAACATTAAGCCTGGATAGTTTTCACCTGCAAATCTTCTAGCAATACACAACTTTACATGAAACTATATTGTTTCTCGGCAAACCATAATAGATTTATTCATATATGAAAAATAATAAATTGTGGAAAATGTTGAACCATATAAATTATGGGCATTATTATCATTTTGATTATTGTTTGAGCTTTTCTCAAAACGTTATTAAATATAAATATGTAACTTAAGAACTGGGCATAATGTACATTTCGTTTGTGTTTTAAATATGTTCTGCGTATCCTGTTATATAGGGTGACCCCCCCAAAAAACGGGCCCCAACTCTAATTAGGCACCGTTTCTTAGTATTTTATCCGAAGGAAATGAAACTTTGGTCATAACAAGTTTATTATATTCAAATCATCACATCAAAACACTAGGGTCTTTGGCCTTTTTTTTTCTCCGTTCTACAGCATACGTTCTAGATGGCCTCCATTTAGCTTTTGTTTTTTTTTGGGGGGGGGGTCACCCTATATATATATATATATATATATATATATATATATATATTTGTGCTGATGAGAAGATAATATTAAAAAAATTCATTGTCAATTATTTTCAATATTATTGTCAATATTAATAAAATGAACATCGATTCCGAAACGATCGAACACTCAATTTGATTTTGTTTGCTTTCTACTTGTGAAACTGATTAATAGTTTACAGTTATTTATTTTTATCCTCAATATTAATATAGGTCTAGGATAGCTTTACCTATTGAGTTTATTATATATATATATACATATATATATATATATATATATATATATATATATATATATATATATATATATATATACAGGGAGAGAGAGTGAGGGGATTTGACCGGAAGTCTAGAAGAGACAAAATTCAATTTATTAATACTTTCAGGAAACATTGCTCATAGTACTGTATATATATATATATATATATATATATATATATATATATATGTATATATATATATATATATATATATATATATATATACAGTACTATGAGCAATGTTTCCTGAAAGTATTAATAAATTGAATTTTGTCTCTTCTAGACTTCCGGTCAAATCCCCTCACTCTCTCTCCCTGTATATATATATATATATATATATATATATATATATATATATATATATATATATATATATATATATATATATAATAAACTCAATAGGTAAAGCTATCCTAGACCTATATTAATATTGAGGATAAAAATAAATAACTGTAAACTATTAATCAGTTTCACAAGTAGAAAGCAAACAAAATCAAATTGAGTGTTCGATCGTTTCGGAATCGATGTTCATTTTATTAATATTGACAATAATATTGAAAATAATTGACAATGAATTTTTTTAATATTATCTTCTCATCAGCACAAATGGGGTGGGGATAGGGTAAGACACAAAACATATAAACGATTGTTTTTAAGTTTGTCACACTATATATATATATATATATATATATATATATGTGTGTGTATGTGTGTGTGTGTGTGTGTGTGTGTGTGTATTATATAGAGATATATTGTTGTCCTTGTTTTTTTATCATAACAATAAGTCTATGTATATAGTGATAAACTTAAAAACAATTATTAACATCCCGTTCACCATAAAGATTCATCCGCCTTATTTATTACAAAAATACTTGTTTAGTTCGGTGCCTTACTCAATCCCCACCCCATTTGTGCTAATGAGGAGACAATATTAAAATATGAATGTTTTTAATTGTATTATACTTCGCTTACCAGATAACGTCAGGTAATCAGAAGAGAATATTCACTGTTTCGGGGTCCATCATTGAAAAGCTTCTTTTTGTCTACCGGGCCATTTCACTGATTGTGAGGCCGATGTTATCTGAATTGCATATAGACAAACTAATTTGTAAAGTTTTAAAAAGTAAAGAATGTGCTGCCGTTACTCACCCTTTTGCTTAGAATGCATATTCCATAATTCATAATGATGTTTTTAACAGTTTAGGACTTTACCAAGTACATGCATCTTATTGATTTTCGAGCGTATGATCAATTCTGTCACAATCTATTATTTAAAATAACTCAAATTTTGATGCAAAGCAATTCGTTTCCTATTAAATTTACTGTATTTACCTTATTTCAAAATATATTTTGGAAGTATGTCCGAGTTTGGATAGGTGCACCCCCTAAATAGTTTTTGCAAAAACTCATCATATCTTGTTGCCTAGAGAATATATTCTGAAATTCATAAAGATCTGTCTATTAGTTTATGTGTATAAAAGATGATGGCGTACGTACGAACTTGAAATATGTTAACATACTTTTATATCGATAAGTTGTTTAGACGCATTCTTGTCTATTTTTAGAAGGCTTTATCCGTTGGCGTATCTGTAACGTTACAAACGTTAACACACATGTTAACATGTAAAGATCCAACACGCTGCAGTCATCGTCGCAAAGAACATAAAAAGGAAGGCAAAAAAATCCAACTCACTGCTTCAGGTTTTAACAAAAAGTCGTCATTCTCCTGTTCTCGCCACGCGTGACCTCGTCTCAGCTGTGACGTCACCCACGTATCTCTAACGTGATCCTGATCATCAGTCTGTGTATACGTTCTTTTTTATACATCTTTTCTTTTTTTTCCTTTCCGTGACGCCATTTAACACACGGCGCGGTCATTTACATACAGTTGTTATACGTGAGTTTGCTCTCTGTTACAGATCATTCATGCCTCAACTTCAATGGACGTATGTTATTGTAGATATGTCCACGCTATGTGTATCGTATAGTATGTTTATTGACAATTAAAATAGCATTTTCTTTACTCTGTCACATTTGCATTTCAAATAGCACTAATACCTAAATTTATAATAGCCTGCTTAAATGTATAGACGCATCTCTATATACATATCTGTTAGTTAGTGCGTCTTGGACCTGAATCTGACTCTTTTAAGACTAACCAATCTTATTATTCTACATCCACCTTGGAAGTTTACTCTTTTCGCTATAATATATTGTCATCCTAGGCATAAATATTCCTGACAAAACTAATGAATTTTAGTTTTCATTCGGTATAAATTGCAAGCTAATAAATCAACCGGGAAGTTATAAACGTACAAAAATATCTAATAATATGTGAATCTTGTTATGTATGAGAGTTGAAAAGATAACAATTTTAATACCTTATGTACGCCAGAAAGTAATAAAAATTGGGTGCCATTATCGACCTTATTTTAGTAATGAAAGAATGGGGGCAAATATAAAATGGCAACGTTGGAAGAAGTGTTTTCAGATAAGGTCGATGTAGAAAAGAGAAAATAGATTAAAAAGTATGAAAAAGTGGAAGCTGGGGTTGCAAGAAAAAAAAGTAGAAGTTGCAGACCAATATGAATAAGAAAAATGAAAGATGATTTTGAAGATGCTATTCATGAGGAAGCAGAAATTGAAGACGAAAAAAGAAATGAAGATGGTGATAATCATGATGATCATGCCAATGATGATTATCACGAAGAGTTTTAATATGAGGTTGAGATGTGAAAACCTAGAAAAAAAATCGAAAGCGAAAGAACAACAATGTGCAAAGAAACTGAACAATACAAAAGAGAGAGGGGGAGGGAGAGAGGGAGAGAGAAGGACATAATAAAAACAATAACTTGATGAGGAAAACAAAGAAAAAACAGGAGACAAATGATAAAAGGAAAGAAATAATGTTGAAGAAGCGTTTGAAGATGCTGTTTATGAAGGAAAGGGAGAAAGAAAGGAGATAACGCTGAAGGTGAAAAATAAGAAGGAAAGGAAGAAGTGGGCGTTGAAAGAAGAAAGGTTGTAAAGTGATGTAAACAGAGAAGAAAAAAGACAGAGCAGAGGTTGAAGAAGTAACAGAAGAAAAAGCAGAAAACAGAAGACTGAAATTGAAAAAGACGAAAACGTAGAAAGAGAATTAGAAGACGAAGAAGAAAAAGAAGTAGAAGACCTTGAAACTGAAGAGAAGTGGGCGTTGAAGATAGAGACCAGTTTTAAGAAACGTTAAAAGAGCAGAAAACAACAACGATGTCGAAAGAAAGGATAAAACCCGAGAAAGAACCATAATACGTTGAAGGAGGACAGTGTATATATATATATATATATATATATATATATATATATATATATATATATATATATATATATATATATATATATATATGAGCAAACAGTTAATAAAATATGGTAAAAATCACTTTGAAATGAGTTAAAAACATACTTAATCTGAAAAGGAAACACTAGATAAATGGATAGTCCTTAATCCGCGGAGTTTCGAAGAAATACTTTCCTTCTCATCAGAGGGTAGGAATTAGCAAAATGCGGGATTTGATTTTGCATGCAGAAGTATTTGATGAAACAACAAGTAAGTCAAAGATCTTACTTGAAAACAAAATAAGTTAAGCAGAGGGAATATGGTAAAGAAAAAGGTGATTACACACGAATGGATAGTCTGGTGGAAGATAAAAAAAATCCAGTGATGGTCAAATCCAAATGTAAAACTTCAAGAAAGTTAAAAGAATTTCGATTTGTACAAGTAAAATCCAAGGAAATCCCGTAATTGGAAGAAGATGGTCCATAATAATCCAAAGGCAGAAATCCATGGAATAATTCACAAAAATATGTACAAGGAAAAAAAAGAAAAGATTCCAATAATATTAATAAAAGAAAAATAAGATGTGCTTTTCCCTCTACTTCCAAGACATGAATATAAATAAGAAAGATCTAGGAAGAGAAAAAAATGATGATAAAGTTAAATATAAAATATAAAATAAAGGGAAACAAAAGTCAAACAGGGACGAAAAAGAATAAGAACAAAAATAAGAAAAAGAACAAGAAAAAGAAGTAGAAAATGGTGTGGAAAAGGAAGCATAAATAGGATGAGAAGTTGAATAGAAAAACATTAGAACAAAAATAGAAAAAAGGAGTTGAAGAAATTGGGAAGAAAGAAAAGATGTGAAATGACAGAAAAATAGATGAAAACGAGAGAAGAAAAGGAAGACGTCGAGAAAGAAGAAGAAAAAGATGACTTGGAAAAAAAGGAGAAAAGGCATAACATGACAGAGTGACAGGATGCAAGAAAAATCTACTTGACAAAAAGGAAGATAAAACTGCCTACCCTAACCCCCCCGCACCCATAGAAAAAAAAAACGAGTTGGCATCGATGAGTTTTTGTTTACATTTTTATTCTTCCTTGGAGATACACTTTCGATTTCCTTCACATAAGCGTTATCTATTTTGCCCGACAGTTCCAAACATAATCTTCGTCTGATTTAGCCAAACATTTCGATTTCTTGTTCAATGGCTTGAGTTTTGCAATGTAGGTCTCCTAAGACAGGCGCCATATGTTTTTTAATATAAATAAATAACAAACAATTTCTAAAAGAGAAGTATACAACACAAATAAAAATTTAAAAAAAAAAAATCAGTATCATATGATAAGACGGGCGAAAGATGTTTACTATTAAATTCCCAACTTGAATAGCGTGATTTATTGACAGCGTATTATAAATCTTGTCATATTTACAAATTGAGTTTTAATCTTTCGGCCCCTGTGTTGTTGTTTTATTTTCTCTTGTCCATCAAACATGATTTAAAAACTCGCTTCCTAAATGGATTTTTAATAATGTAGACCGGATGTCTAATGAAGTAGACCGATGGACTTTTTTTTTACATTACATCGTAAATTTTCTGTCGAACTCGGGAATCTGCATGGAATCTATACGGAATAATGCTATTGTATACTTGATCCACGAGGAGTATCATTGTCTTATTCGTTGTGAAAATAACGGAAAATGAAAAAATAATAAACAGTAGTACGGATAAAGCAAATAATCTTTACAAAAAGTAAATAATGTTCAAAGTATTGTAAAACACCATAGAAAAAACCGAAGAATTTTACAAAATAAAGAGCTTGCAAATCAAATAAAACCACTAAAAATATAAACATTAAAAAAGTAAAGAATGCCATTAAAAGGTGATAAAACAAATGGGCTAATAATAAATAGCTATCATTTGAAAGAAACAGAACTACTTATCTTTGAGATAGTGTCTAAAAGATTACTAGTATATTGTTGAATTTAGGTAGCTTAATTATAACTAATACATTGATAACTTAATTTATATGATGTTGCAAATATATTTCTGTTACAATTTTATTAAGTTTCTAAGTGGAAGGTTTAATGAAACATTAACACAGTGTGACATAAAAAGATAACTGAGAGGGTAGGTTTGGTTTGGTTTGGTTTGGTTTGGTTTGTTTTGGTTTTTGTTTGGTTGTTTTACTGCAGATCAATCCATTTTCATGTTATTTAATACCACAACCAGTATTTTTGTGATAAGACTGTTTATGAATCAAGTACTTTATGCGTTAAAATATAGATTCATGGTATTTATTTATTTTTATTTCGGCATAGCAAACTTTTTTTCTGGATATTTAATGCTGAATCCAGTAATTTTAGGAAAAAAGTATTTATGTTGAGAGTTGTTTATTTTTAAACCTCTAAATATTAATTCATGTAGTTTGGTTAATAATCATGGTATCGAATCAGTCTCGGAAGACAATGGATACCCTCTGTAAAGGTTTCTGCGTGTCTAATTGTAAAACAAGAGTCGCACAATCCCCGACTACGCCTCTCTTCAGTAAGCATCGTGTGATGTCAGTAGCAAGATCTTCAAGACCAATGTCGAGATATGTCTGATATTTCTAAACGGTCAACCACTTTACTACTAACCTGGCTCAAAATGCTATTCTTTTTTATCTATCTATTTTATATCAGTCTACCTATCTATCTATCTATCTATCTATCTATCTATCTATTCATCTATCTATCTATCTATCTATCTATCTACTCCTATAAAATTGAACTTTTTCTTTGTGTGTAAATTCGTTCGTTATGGACTCCGAAGCCGCTGAGCTGATTTCTTATAAAATTCTACACAAATGTTCTTTATGTATTTGGCAATGTCTATAGATAGGTTTTGTATCGGAATGTCTTTTGTATCGTTTTGTGTCGGAATAATAAAATATTCATAATCGAAATAATCTGACGAAAAACAAGTAACAGAGATTTTGACCAAAGTCAACACCTTATACAGCCTAACATTACAAGTTCATTTGAGAAGTTTTATTATCGCCCATGCAGAAATGCTCAGCATATTGAATCAACAGTAGATTCTTTGATATTACAGGGGCGCGTTCGAAATGAGTGTTTCAGTTTAAAGCACGACTGAATCATGATACTTCACTTTTTCATTTAAAACATAAATCCAAGCCACTATCATCGCACAAGCAAAAAGGCTAAGCATGCAAAATAAACAGTAGATTCTTTGATATGACAGGGGCGTGTTCGAAATGAATGTTTTTGCTAGGATACAATTGAATCATGATACTTAACTTCTAAATTTTAAACTTTAATTCAAGTCATTATGTATAAAAAATAATTTTATAAAATCAACAGTAGGTTTTCTACAGTGCAATGTAAACTACAATGCAATGTAAACTAAGTCACTGCGGGGCGGGGGGAGGCATGTGAAGCTTCCTTCCTGTGCATCACAATGAGTTCCGAACTAGAGTAGACAATCAATTGATTTGATTTTTTTAAAAAATTCACTCATTTTGATGACAATAAAAATATGGGACTGATCCATTCATTAATTATCATTCACTCTCAATAAACATTGCGTCTACCTGCTAGTCGTTACTATATATTGCATAATAGTCAAGAGAGAATTGGCTCTTAAATAATAAATAGGAAATCTGTATAAATTAAAGCATGATATTTACCCTTAGTTTACGACCGGGCAACGGCGGGCGACCTGTTAGTCGTTAATAAACATCGATAATAAATAGGATAATATAAAATGAAACATTAATTACCTGCCATAGACGGAGTGTTAGAAAATAGATCTTTTTCTATGTAGTTGGATTAGTATTAAAATACATATATGGTAAAGTAATCGGATATTTAATACAACTATGAGATGAGAAGAAAATTATGGGGAGAGAATAGCAAGTATGTCTCAGATATATTAGCATTAGCAAATACAGATTTATTATCGAAAACAAAAACTATAAATATATATATAATGTACTCATAGAAGTGCCTAAAATATAGGAATATATTCTATTGTTTACATTGGTGATTTATTAACAATATTTTACAAGTTAATTAGGTATTAATCTTTAATTATTGTAATAATCATATTATCACGTTGCTAAATAGAGACTCCAATTAAAATATAAATGTTTAAAATAAATAAATTATGGATATTGCAGAGTGAAATATAAATTCTCATAATATTCGATAAAATAAAAGAAGGCAAAAAAATCCAACTTACTGCTTCAGGTTTTAATAAAAAGCCTTCATTCTCCTGCTCTCGCCACGCGTGACTTCTCATCTCAGCTGTGACGTCACCCACGTATCTCTAACGTGATCCTGATCATCAGTCTGTATCAGTCGAAAATAAGATAGTTGAGATCTATAACGTTTTTCAGCATGTAAATTCGAAAACATTTAAATGTGGCAGACAAAAATCGCAATTCCATCAAATAGTGTAAAATATTGTATATATATTTGTACTTGCAGGTATTTTTCACTTGCTACTTGAGCATACACAATGGGCTTCTTTTAAGTTTATAAACGTATAAAGTATATATATATATATATATATATATATATATATATATATATATATATATATATATATATACATACAGTTGAAAGTCAAAAAAAGAATTCCCTGATTTAAAAAAAACGGAAGAGTAATCTCCCTTGAAAAATGTCAAGATTTCATATAAAAATTCAACCGTGTAATAGAAAAGAAATCAGCGAAAGGTAATTTCGAACATGCTAACAGATTAACCTGAATTTTCTAAAAATCAAAATAAAAATATACGTTCCAAAAAATAATCAACAACATGATCATAAAAAATAAGAGAATAAAAAAATAAGATAAAATATTAAAAACTATTGATAAAAATAAAATATTTATAAAAACTAGTGATAAAATAAAATATTTATAAAATCAATAAATAAATTATGTGTAATATAAAAGTAATCCCGTCAGATTGCCAGTCCGGAATAACCAGATAAAAACAGAAGTTGACGAGTATCCAGTATTTTTCGGCCATTAATTGCTCCCCTCATATCGTTGTTAAAACCGCCGTTACCGTCGTGATTTTGGCATCCAGTAATATCTTAAAAATAAATATTATGCTATATTATTGAATTTTATCTTTATGATTGAGCAATTTGCTGTTTTTTACCAACAAACGTATCACGTTATATATATATATATATAAAGAGGAAGAAGAGAATAAGAGCAATTCTAAAAGAGGAGACTTATATAAAGCTCAACAAATTTCAATGGAGCTTACATAGGAGACAATAGGAGTGGAAAATTAATTCACAAATACTTGATATTTGAAAATATAGGATGATTCATTTATTTAATAAGGATATACATACATTTAGTTGGGGGAATAAAGGGGATCACCTAACTAAATGTATGTATATCTTCATTAAATAAATGACTCGTTCTATATTTTCCAATATATAGTATTTGGGAATTAATGTTCCACTCCTATTGTCCACTACACAGACACGTATATATATATATATATATATATATATATATATATATATATATATATATATATATATATATATATATATTATTATTATTATTATTATTATTTTATTTTTTTGAACCGCTATTTTATATTTCTATGCATTTCAATTTTGTCATATTTGTATTTGTCATTCTTCCTCTCTCTCTCTCTCTCTCTCTATATATATATATATATATATATATATACATATATATATGTATGTATGTATATATATATATATATATATATATATATATATATATATTCATTTATATATTCTTGTATATTTTTTCATATACCTCATTCAGTTTGGGACACATCTCTATATCGTCTCTATTGCATTTAGCCCCTATCCCTACTTGCATCCGTACGCTGCTAAATATTTCTCCATAAATAATCTAGCATTCTTCCTCAAACCTGTATCCCTAAACTGTTATATCTCATACCCCTCCCATTTATATTAATTCTTTATTCTTTATTGTTTATGATATATATACACACACATACATACATAATACACGCACACACACACACACACACACACATATATATATATATATCTTATTCTTCCTCTTTTTATTTAACTTTCTTATTTAACTTGTATTTTATTTTATCCCATTTCTTCCCAGTTTATTTTAGTTTAGGATGTTATAACTTATCTGTATCCGTTAATTTCCACCTTAAATTCATGTTATATTATGTTTGTATCGATCTACCTTTTCTTTTAACCTTTTATCTGTATTAATATATATATATATATATATACATATATATACATATATATATATATACTAGCGGGGGTACCCAGCGTTTCCCCGGTGTTTTGAGGTGTGTGTGCTCAGGAGGGGATGGGGGGTGTTAATCAAAACATAAGAATAAGCGAAGTAAATACTTTAAAACTTTAAAAACTCGAAAAAAAACTAACGTAAGGCAAACGAACGATGTTTAATGTAAAAATCGGAAAAACAAAAAAGAAAACGCGAAAATAAAAACAAAAAAAACACTGTCTTAAATAACCCTGTTTCAATATTAAAATTTAAAAAAAACAGAAAGAAAACACATCTCACACCACGATTCGAACCCAAAACCTTCAGTTAATGAGGTTGCGCTCTAAGCAATTGAGCGAAGACGATATCGACGAAATCGTGTCGGTTTTTTAAATATTTAAAGTAAATTATGTTCCGACGTCGTATGACGCCTGCGTAGAAGCGAACTTGTCATGAGAGGACGGTTTTTGCTGACTCCTCTCTATAGAAAACTGATGATTTTAGGGTGAAGAAATTAATGTGTTGGGCCAATTTTTCGATATTTGTCGGGCGAAGGTTGCAAGTTTTAAATGATACCGATCTCGTGAAAATCCGTGACCCGTGTCGAAAGCTTTTTGCGAGACATACAAACATACATACATGCATACATACATACATACATATCAAACAAACATAGATACACACATTTTCGTTTTTATATATATAGATGTACTTTTTTCAACGGACTATTTTCACTAGACTTATTTACTATACTATCTACTGCATTTTATTTCATTTCACCTTTTCACCTTACGCTACTCAACTCTTATCGCTCGTTTTATAATATTTAGCAATTTATATGATCTTTAACACTTCGTATCTATCTAATCCCTCTGCTCATTGAATATGCAATTTTACTCCGTTTATCCAGCAATCTCATAATTCTTATATATCTCCACAACTCATATCTATGTTACGTTATCTAATATGAACGGTACACATGTAAACGGATGTATACGTTTCGTGTTTGTTTGTGGCTTGTCCTAAATGTGTTACTAAATGTCTATTAGTGGTTCTTCACTTTTATAAAACCATTGTTATGTTTCGTGATCGTCTATTGCCCATATGCGTGCGTGCATGGGTCATATGTGTATGTACAATATACCTTTATCTTTCTGATCACTGAACCTGGTCCATCCTGACTTCATCTTGTGCTTGGAGGGCGCTGGAGCCTTTTGAACGAAATACATTGACTCCAAGACGATGATTGGTTTTCATATTAGCTTTTATTTACTTTCGAGAGGTCGATCGCAGAAGAATGGAAAGTGTTTTCTTTGCTTTGGATCTTAATAGTCTATATTTAGAGCCACGTCACTCTCTCCCAAGAGGGGAGGAGAGACAACCGTAAAGCCCAACCGATCTGCTTCAATCCTAAGTTCCAACTCTTCGATGATCCCCGGCTAACCTGACCACGTGACTCATATGTAGATCCGATCAACTGACCAGACCTTCCGGTGAATTTGTCTATGATCTAGCTTTGTTATATTTTGATAGGTTTTATAAATATTCATCATAGCCATGTCTTGTCTTCCTCTCCAGTTTTTTTTTTTTTTACATGTTAGTCACCACTTATCAAGGTCCGGAAGCCACTCATGGATAAGGGTTATGGCAATGGGATAGTATCGTAGTAATCGTTAGTATTGGTGATTTGATAAAGTGTCTTACTAAATAGGACGGTTCTATAAGGAATTTGTTTATGTTGAACTTGAAGACATCCAAGTTTTAGTCAGGTTGGAAACAGGCCAACGGAACAGAGTTCCACAGGCGTGCACTTCTAAGAAAGAAGCTTTGTTCTTGGAATCTACGTTTTGGTTTTGGCACAGACAAAGAGTGGGGAAAATTTTTGACAGTGGTTTCAGCTAGACAGGTGTTTATCGTGAAAGATTGGCGAGGAGGGGACCAGATAATTTTTTTTTTTTTTACATGGAGTTCACCACTTATCAAGGCCCAATGGCCACTCAGGGGTAAGGGTTATTGTGTGTACAGTAATCAAAGGGATAGTGATAGTGTATTGGAGAATTGGTAAGGTGTCATTACTTGGGGGGCGCGGTTCATCAGGAATTTGTTTGTGTTGTACTTGAAGACATCCAGTTGAAGTCGGGAGGGAAACAGGCAAGCGGAACAGAGTTCCACAGGCGTGCAGTTCTAAGAAAGGAGCTTTGTTCATGGTATCTACGTTTTGATTTAGGCACAGATAGGGAATGGGGAAAATTATTGACGGTGATTTCAGCTAGTCGGGTGTTTTTTGAGAAAGATTGGCGAGGGGGGACCCGGGAATAGAGCTCAGACGAGCACCTTCCATGGAAATAACGATAGAACAATGACAAGCTCGCTACGTCTCTTCTGTGGGAAAGAGGTCGTAGGGTAGAGAAATATAGTTATATAGATAGATCGAGATAGACAGATAGCTAGATCGATAAATAGATAAGTTATTCTGTTCTAGCTATTTCACAATATCTACAATACATAGTCCCCCTTAATTCCTTATAGCCTCTAATCTATCGCAAGAGCCGAGCTAACTAAAATTCACCTACATTAGTTTAACACCCACAGATTGCCCCGCTCACTCCTCGTTCATCACACCGCTATATACCAGATACTTTAAAACTCCTCAATTCTTCCACTAGCTAGATGTTCCATTGAAATGTTTATAACCTAGCCCCCTAGCTCATCTTTTTTTTTACACAGTGATCACCACTTATTAAGGCCCGGAAGCCACTCAGGGATAAGGGTTATTGCAAGTACATTAAGTTAGTGTGGAGATTTAATGAAGTGTTTACTTAAGGGGGCGGTTCATTATGAATTTGTTAACATTGGACTTGAAGACATCCAATTTGTAGTCCGGAGGGAAGTAGGCAGACGGAACAGAGTTCCACAGGCGTGCAGTTCTAAGAAAGAAGCTTTGTTCATGGAATCTGCGTTTTGATTTAGGCACAGATATAGAGTGGGGGAAATTTTTCACAGTGGATTCAGCTAGACGGGTGTTTTTCGTGAAAGATTGGCGAGGGGGGACCAGAGATTGGAGTTCAGACGAGCATCTGCCATGGAAATAACGATAAAACAAGGACAGGCTCGCAACATCTCTTCTGTGGGAGAGAGGTTGCAGGGTAGAGAAAAGGGCATCCCCCACTAAGCCACGAAGTCTATTTTGTACTCTGTCAAGGCAGGATAGGCTGTTTTTCGAAGCTCCTGCCCAGATATGGCAACAGTATTCCATCCTTGGACGTACTTGGCTTTTATATAGATAGAGAATTGCATCAGTAGTGAGATATCTTCTGGAGCGGTAAAAGGATTCCACCATCTTTCCAGCGACCTTGACAACAGACTTGATGTACGTGTTCCATTTCAGATCAGGAGTAAAGATCAAACCCAGAAGCTTGTCAAAACACGGGGCCTCACCCAGACGAGAGTCATCCATCATAATTGATGCCAGCTGCGGATCAGAGCGTTGATGATGTGAGGATAGGAGTTTGGTTTTGGATGCATTAAAGGTAACCAGCCACATCTTCCCTCACTGAACCACGCGCTCGAGATCAGAGGAGAGAGAATCAGAGAGAACTTTGTCATTTACAGCCTTTGATGTGTTGCCGTAGATGGTCTTGTCATCAGCATAGATGTCAACGAATGATTTAAGTATGTGTTTAGGGAGGTCATTGATGTAGATCGGGAAGAGAGTTGGGCCCAGGATTGACCCCTGAGGGACTCCAGCATTTATATTGCAGGCCTCCGATTTTTGTCCATCTACCACTACTCTTATGAGCCTATCGGAGAGAAATGATTCAATGATTGAGAAAACATTTCCAGTTATACCGTAGCTAGAAATCTTGTGAAGTAAACCCTTATGCCATACCTTGTTGAAGGCCTTTCATATGTCAAGAGCAATTGCCCTAGAAAGGTAGCCTTTGTCAAGAGATTCACTAATCCTGTGGGATATAACCGTCAGCACATCTGCGGTAGATCGTGCAGAGTGGAAACCATATTGTGTGTCACTTCTGATGAGAAGCATCAGGCATCGAAATACCTAGATATAAAGAGAATAAAAGACCTCCTTTAATTACTGTGCCTCCTTATTACATCGACAAATACATCTGTTAATGTTGGGATGATTAATTGAAATCGGAATCAAAATTGGGAATTGGAAAAATCGGAACTTTTAGATTGTAATCGGTATCGGGAAAATTGGTGCGTATTTTCTCATACTTAAACCAGTTCATTAAATTTCTTTCTTTTTTTAAGTTTTTTTTTTAATAAAATCCTCCCCTGTATGTAGTAATAAAAAAATAATAAGTATTTGTTGATTTTAAACTACCAGTAAAACTAACAATCATTAACAAAGAACGACAAGTGTGTTTTATCGTTTGAGAAAATATATGCAGATAAACATGTTTTTATCGGAAACAATAACAATTCTATAGTTGAATATAATGAGATTCCTGAAAAATCGGAATCGGTAATTGTGTCGGAATCGGGAATTTAGTATGGAATAATCGTCACTAAAATCTATATATATTAACATATGAGTTTGTATTATCTATAATTGCTATTATATATATATATATATATATATATATATGTGTGTGTGTGTGTGTGTGTGTATGTGCGTGTGTGTGTGTTTCAAAAGTAAATCAAGATATTCCAACTATTTGTACAGTTGCCGAAGGAATACGAAAACACAATTATTTTGATGATAAAAGGTAAAAAATGTACTCTCGACACTTTACTCATGTGGTGTATATATATATATAAAAAATGAATAATAGAATTCTACTCGTAAGATGTGAAATATTTTAATAAATAGTTCTTGCTTTACACTGGGGAAGTTCTCAGTTGTGCAAAAATATAATACATGAACTATTATATATTATATGTCAACATTCAGACCGAAACAATTTTTTAGAAGTTGTTGCTAATAAAAGATCAATATTTTCAATAAGAGTAACTGTATCAGTGTCTGTTCTTTGTAACGAATTCTTTAAGATATATATATATATATATATATATATATATATATATATATATATATAACATGCGGTATATATATATATATATATATATATATATATATATATATATAACCATGCGTGTGCCTCGAATTTCAGTGCTGACATGTTTACGATCCTTAGTAAGTCACACTCTCTCTATCATTGGAAACTTTTAGAGACTCTTTTTATTAAGTCATTGAGACCTTCTCTTTGCAAGCAAAAAGAAAATTTTCTTGGACTTAATTTAGTCTCTATGTAATTTTCCCCTGTTTATTTCTGGGGAGGTTTCCTACCCCCGCCATATTCATGACTTTTTTGTTTGTTTTAAATGGTATTTTCCTCGATTTAGCTTTGATAAGTGAGGAACGAAACCTGGTTAGCTAACCTTTATTTTCATTTTATATTTTTTTAAATTCATTATGCTTTTTGGTCTGTATTTAGCCGTTATAAAATTCTGTACCCCCCGGAAAAATTTCATATAAATATATATATATATATATATATATATATATATATATATATATATATATATATATATATACATGATAATGCTTATATGATGTTATATGCATAGCAGTGTGGACGTCATTGTTGATGGAGATTTTATCCTAGTATATTAGATTATACATATAACAGTTATATTTATCATCCTAGTATTCTGCGTCTACTATGTGTTTTGTGATAGGCCTCTCTTAATAATGTATTAAATGAAAGCTGTGTTATAATAAGCATTATAATAAAACTATAATGCATAAAATAAAATTTAGAAATTTATATTTAAATCTGTTGAGAGATCTCCATTATTCAATACATATGCACTTCACCCAAAGTAAACATATTTGTTTTGTCAACCAGTATGATTTACTATTAGTGTAACATATGTATTGTCAAGTGCAATATTAGGCATTTAA
>NC_136489.1:91672800-91685300 GCF_053919585.1 Euprymna scolopes
CCGGTAAAGAAAGAGGTTGAAGAATCAAGATGAACACATGCAATTTGGGTACATCGATTAAGATATTCCATGTCATTCCGACAGAATATGCCCCACACATTAGAAAGCAAATATCCAATCAGATTATCTTATAGGCCAAAGAATAGTTTCGAAGAACTGTCGATACAATCTCTCCAGATAGAACGCAGTTTACACGGATGACAAAATCACAAGCAGAATTAAACATCGCCTCTAGTGTTATGCACACACACACACACACACACACACACACACTATATATATATATATATATATATATATATTATAGGTGCATCTCTCTCTTACTCTCTCTCTGTCTCTCTCTCTCTATATATATATACATATATATATATATAAATATATATATGTCTGTATGTATATGTACTAGGATGGCACTACGCATTGCCCGGTCGTAAAATACGCTTAAATATGATATCTTGATTAATACAGATTCGTATTTATTATTATTAGTCCTCGCGCGAAAGAGCAGGACACAAAATGTCTTAAATAATAATAATAATAATAGAATAATAATACCAAAGATTTTCTCTAGCGAGGACTACTAGTGACCGTAACCAGTTATACAGCCCTTTTGAAATTTTCATCTCTATTTTTCTCGTTATGTACTGAATATTTGTTAATGAAACCTATATATTCCTTATTAAATTTTAAAGATTTTTCTATTCTGAAAGAAGTTTAAAAAATTTAATCTAAAAAAGTTATTTTAAAGTTTTTGTTTAAAAAAATTCAGATTTTCTCATTATTCAGACCTATATGACAAAGAGGGGGTGCAAAAAATGAGTTGTGGTGTGAGGAGAAATACAAACTGAAATAGAGAGAAGGAGAGTTTTAAAATATAATCTTAAAAAGATAAGATATTAGTTAGAAAAGCATTTCACACAAGGCATGAATTGTTAAACCAAATGTTTTTACTATAGGCTTTAAAAATAAATAGGTACAAGATTCAATTTGAAATTTATTTATCTTCAAAGTGCTCTTTTATAAATTTTACAAAGTAAGGTATAAAAATTTAATTCAAATTGAATAAAAAAATTTCGTTGGATTTATTTTATGTAATGTACATTCTGTTGCAATTCAAAAACATTATCTTTCATATAGCAATTAATGATATAGATATAAAATTTTAAATGATTTCTTTAAAACGTGCAACAAAATGTGCATTACATAAAATAAATCCATGGTCATTTTTTATTCAATTTAAATTAGATTTTTATACTTTACTTTGTAAAATTTCTAAAAGTGCACTTTGAAGATGAATAAATTTCAAATTAAATCTTGTACCTTTATTTTTAAAGCCTATAATAAAAACATTTTGTTTAACAAAGTTTGGTAGGGAAAATTTTTGAAACAAAATAAATACGCATACATGATTATACATGAAAGGATTTTTTGTTTACTATAAACATTTTACGCAAATATTAGACAAGTATAAATCATGTAGAATATCTGCATGAAAATAATTACACGTAATAGTTAACTAAAAATGATCATTGCATAAGAAAACCGAAAAAACTAATAGGGAATTAATTAAAATGAAGGTTTAAAAGAATATGCCAATTAGCTAGACCATTTGCAGATGTATTTTCTTTGTAAATAGATAGAAAAAAAGTGGTTTTAACATGAATATCAATGCACACAAAAATTATAAGAGTATAAATATAAATTATAAATAGATATGTGTGTGTATATTAATAGAGAGATTATATAAACATTAAATATTAATTTATGTTTTAGTTTACTACGACGGGAGAAAAAATTTATACCGAAACAAAATTGTTTCAAAAAAAGGTCAATCAGACATTGCCGCTTAAGCAATTAATTGCATAATTGATAGAAACGGCCATCCGAAATTGAGCACTGTTGAAATGTATATACATTCAAGTTCAATTTATTAATACATTCAAATCGTGTCATTGTGTTTGTTAAGGATAGCAGCATCATGCAGCCTTCGCATTTGTTTTCAAATTCACTTACCGGAGTGGTACAGGATTTTCCTTACTTGCACACAAGTGTGTGCATTACGTTGCCCCTTTTGACAATCTAGTTGCGGGTTCGATCCTTCCCAATGTCAAGCCAAGCTGATGACTACGATTAAGGGAAAAACATGCGCACATTGAAAACGTTTCATGTACGTTAACATCGTATTATACACACACACACACACACAAACACACCCACACATACACCCACACACACCCCACACACACATAATATATATATATATATATATATATATATATATATATATATACTAGCAGTTCCGCCCGACTTTGCGCGGTCCCCATGTACTGTTCATAACTTTATGTCCATAAGTATATATTAAAAGGTGTGAATATGTACGATAATGCCTTTCTATATAATAGGCTTCCTTAACAACCATAGAGAAAAGTTGCTAGAGGCCGGAGAAGTCAGATTTTTAAAAACGTTTATCTCAATTTTGACCCCTTATCATTAATTGTTTGGGGCTCAAATTGAATTAAAATGTTTCACCCATGTCCAAGTAACCTACATCTAAAATTTCATGGGTTCAGACCGAAAATTGGCAGAGGAGTTTGATAGAGTCTGCAAAAGTAAACTCTGTAAAATTTGACATATTGCCGGCCAAATTGTCGCCCAAAAACTGATTTAAAAGCTTGCTACATGTCTGAATACATGTTATGAAAAAATTAAAATGTCTAAACCAAAACGTGGCTGAGTAATTTGCTAGAGACCGCAAATGTAAAACCTTTGGAACTTTGACCCCTTGGAATCCAAATTTTCAGCAAAAAAAAAACGAGTAAAAGCTTTCCCTCTGTCTGAATATGCTTTATGTAACATTTCAAATATTTAGACCAAAAATTGGCTCAGTAATTTGATAGTGACCGCAGAAATGAATTTTTTAAAACTTTGACCCGAATTATGAACCCTTAACATTTATTTTTTCGACTCAAATCAAATTATAAATTTTTATCCATGTCCAAGTAACCTATATATAAAATTTCAAGTCTTTAGACCCAAGATTGGCGGGGGATTGGTGGTAGCGTTCTCAAAGGTCAAATCGTTGAATTTGACCCCTTAACAGCCAAATGTTTAAAAAGATGTTTACAAATCTCGATGCCCCTTATGTCAAATCTCGAGTCTGTAGACTGGAAATTGACAGTTATTTGGTAGGGAAGTGTACACACACAGACAGACGCACTTTTCCCTGTATTTAAGAATTCAGGTGAAAAGTCATCTTCCTCTCAGTACAGACCAATAAGTTTCCTGTGTGTCATGAGTAAGTTGTTCGAATCCATATTAAATAAAGAAGTAGTCAACCACCTCAACAGAAACAACCTTCTTAGTGACATGCAATATGGTTTCCGCTCTGCAAGATCTACAGGTTATATCTCATAGGATTAGTGGATCTCTTGACAAAGGCTTCCTTTCCAGGGCAACTGCTCTTGACATATCGAAGGCCTTCGATAAGGTATGGCATAAGGGCCTACTTCACAAGATTTCCAGCTACGGTATCAGTGGAAATGTTTTCTCAATCATTAAATCATTTCTCTCTGATAGAATCATAAGATTAGTGGTTGATGGGCAGAAATCAGAGGCCCACAAGATTAATGCTGGAGTCCCTCAGGGGTCCATCCTGGGCCCAACTCTCTTCCTGATCTACATCAAGGATCTTCCAAAACACATACTTAAATCATTCGTTGACATCTATGCTGATGACACGACTATCTATGGCAACGCATCAAAGGCCGTTAATGACAAAGTTATCTCTAATTCTCTCTCTTCTGATCTTGAGCGCGTGGTACAATGGGGGAAGAGGTGGCTGGTCACTTCTAAGTCATCCAAAACCAAGCTTCTATCTTTACATCATCAACGCTCTGATCCCCACCTGGCATCAATTGAAATGGATGCCTCTCGTCTTGGGGAGGCTCCATGTTTTGACAAGCTTCTGGGTTTGACCTTTACTCCTGATCTGAAATGGAACACTTACATCAAATCTGTTGCCAAGGACGCTGGGAAAATGATGGGATCCTTCTACCGTTCCAGAAGATATCTCATTACTGATGCAATTCTCTATCTGTATAAAAGCCAAGTACGTCCAAGGATGGAGTACTGCTGCCACATCTGGGCAGGAGCTGCTAAAAACAGCCTATCCTGCCTTGACAGAGTACAAAATAGACTTCGTGGTTTAGTGTGGTATGCTCTTTTCTCTTCCCTTCAGCCTCTCTCCCACAGAAGAGACGGTGCGAGCCTGTCTTTGTTTTATCGTTATTTCCATTTCAAGTGCTCGTCTGAGCTCCAATTTCTCTTTCACGAGAAACACCCGTCTGGCTGAAACTACCGTCAATAATTTTTCCCGCTCTTTATCTGTGCCCAAATCCAAACGTAGAAAAAAAGCTTCTTTCTCAGAAGTGCACGCCTGTGGAACTCCCTTCCGTTTGCCTGTTTTCCACCTGACTACAACTTGGATGTCTTCAAATTCAACATAAACAAATTCCTGACAAACCGCCCCCTTAAGTAAGACACTCTATCAAATCTCCAATACTAATGATTACTACAATACTATCTCATTGATTACTGTACACGCAGTAACCCTTATGCCTGAGTGGCCTCCGGGCCTTGATAAGTGGTGACCCCCATGTAAATATATATATATATATATATATATATATATATATATATATATATATATTGTTTATCAAATTAAGTAATATTTTGTTGTGATTTTTCATTTTGTCATTCTTAATAATGATTATCTCCCTAATATTTGGAGAATATATATATATATATATATATATATAGACTAGGTGATCAGCTTGTTTGGCTCGGGCCCTATGTACTGTTTATAACTTGCCCTACGTGTGAATACACTTTATGTAAGATTTCAAACGTTAACACCAAAATTTGTCTGCATAATTTCGTAATTTACTTTGACCACAATTTTGACCCATTAACTTTTAATATTTTGATTTCAAATCAAAATACAAAGTTTTACCCATGGCTAAGTCACCTACATCTAAAATTTCAAGTCTTTAAACTTAAAATTAGCGGAGGAATTTGGTAGAATCTGCAAAGGTCAATTCTTTCAACTTTGATATTTTGGCAGCACAATTTTCGCACCAAAACTGATTTCAACGCTTGCCGCATGTCTGAATACCCATTATATATAAATTTATAATGTTTAGACACAAAATTGACTGAGTAGTTTGCTAGACAACGCAAAGGTAAAATCTTTTGAACCTTGACACCTTGGCAGCCAATCCGATTAAAAGCTTGCCCTATCTCTGAATACCATTTATGAAAAATTTCATATGTTTAAACCAGAAATTGGCTGAGTAATTTTGTAAAAACCGCAGAGGTCAAATTTTTTAACTTTTACCCCAATTTTGACCCATTAATATTCTCTTCTTTTTTTTTCTTTTTTGTCCAACTCGAATTAAAAGGTTTGATCAATGTTCAAGTAACATACATTTAAAATTTCAAGTGTTTAGACCCAAAATTGGCGCAGGAATTTGGTAGAATTTTCAAAGGTCAAATCATTTAATTTTGACCCATTTACAGCCAAGTGCCTGGCCGAAAACCAATTAAAAATATTTTCTCAAATCTCCATACCTCTTATGTCAAATCTTGAGTCTCTAGACCGAAAATTGACAGAGTTATTTGGTAGGGAAATGTACACAGACACACAGGCAGACAGACAGACATTTTCACTTTTATATATATATATATATATATATATATATATATATATATATATATATATACTAACAGGGCAAACTAAAACTAGTTCTCTATCGATTATTATATTGTAACTAATATATAGTAGCGATTTCCAACGTAAAACAATGACTTGTGGGCCGTCATCTAGAATCAAAACCAAAACATATAGCTCGCCAGCCTTTTCAATTAGCATATGATCTAAATCCATAAGCATACAAAATATGAAAAGACCAACGTTGTTTAACCTATAACAGTAAACTAAGGCATACATAGAAAAAAAAACTAGTATAGTCGACTTACACCAGACGAAAGTAAATGTTTCTTATTTCCAGGTTTAGTACTTTTAGCAGTTATTTTACCGGCTAAAAATAAAACGTAAGGGTACTATAGGTCCAAATTCCCTATATATCAAAGCTAACCTCTATAGACGAAAATTTTAGAGAGGATTTGGTAGAGATTTTTCATACACTCATTGGAAAGGATACTTTATATATACATATATATATATATATATACACATATATATATATATACATATATATATATATATATATATATATATATATATATATATATATATATATATATATATATATACTAGCAGGCCGCCCGAGGAATCTCAGTCATAAAATATGGTACAGTAGTGTTTTGAGATTTCGTATGAACTCTAGGTTTTATTATATCGTGCCTAATATATACCGAAAAGTAAAAAAAAGAATGACTAATGTGCCGTATTCTAGAATTGAAACTGAACCATACAATGCTCTAGCTGGATTCATCAGCTTGTAAGCCACGGGCATGCGCATATAGACAGTTAAAAATAACTGTGTGTAACCGATTAATGTAGATTTGTGAAGGCAAACATGTTTTGTCGATATTTTCTTGTTAAGATCAACTGATTTATTCTCAAATTTGATCTATGACCAACAATTTTTGCAAGCTAAAAATCAACTCGAAAATGTGCTACATGTCTAAATACACTATATATCCAATCCCAGCTTTATCGACCAAATATTCAGAGAGGGGCATATGTATGTATGTATGTATGTATGTATGTATGTATAAACAATTTTCATTTGTTAAAAACTAGACACATTAAAAGCGAGTGGACATAATCTCATCTCGACTATACTATTAAAAAAAATGCTCCGCTGAGGTTGCTCCAGTCCTCTCCAAATTTTAAAGCAAATTCTTTAAGGAATCTTGCTTTCCTGACTGCTGGAAACTGCTTCTGTAGTACCAGTTTACAAGAATTCTGGCGAAATTATCACCCCATTAGCCTTCTCTCTTTTTTCGTCACAATATTTGAGTGTATAATTAATCGCTCTCTAGTTCATCACTCTACATTTGCTAATCTTCTGACCGACCAACAATATGGACCTAGGCAAGCCCGTTCTACAGCAGATATTTAACTGTAATCTCCGAACCTATATACCACACACATGGCGCAGCAGGGCAGGGTAGTAGCCCTAGATACATCTAAGGCTTTTGACAGGGTATGGCACGATGGTCTTCTTGGAAAAATCAGATTATACGGTATCACTGGACGAATACGTAACATAATAAAACCCTTCTTAAATAAAAGAAGAACCCAGGTTGTTCCTGACAGTCGTGCATCCAAACAATGTGATGTAAATACAGGTGTACTTCAGGAGTCTATCCTTGGGCATTTATTATTCCTAATATTCATCAATGACCTCCCTGATAAAATTGTCTCTGAGATGGGTATATTTGCTTATGCCACCACGCTCTATAACAGACACAGGGGGAAAACGAATGAACACATATCTAAGGCAATGGCAGAAATACTAGAGGAAGTCCTCCAATCTGTAGTGGAATAGGAACAAAAATATATGGTCACATTCTATACTGCCAAGACTAAGCTTGTTTCTTCTATAATTACAAGAGACCATTCTCAACCACCAATAGCAATGATTAAAGATACATTTCCTGGAAGTACTTCTTTCAAATTCCTCGGCTTAACGTTCACACGGAACATGAGTTGGAACAGCTACATCAAGAACATTACCAAAGTTGCTGCCAGGTGGACTCTCTGCCGCGCTATAAAGTTACTTACGCCTGAAAGTATCCTGTACCTCTACAAGGTCACCATTCGCCCATATATGGAGGATTTTTGTCACATTAGGACTGGTGCATCTGCCACTAATATCTCACTTCTGGACAGGGTTAAAAAGAGAGTCGTCAATTTGATAGGTCTTGAACTGTCACCAAAGCTTCAACCTCGGTCCCATCGACGAAATATTGCATCCCTTTGCCTTTTTTTACAAGTATTTAAATGGTGGATGCTCCGACGAACTACAAGCCCTTGTACCCCCTCGACGTAAATACCCCAACAAACCCTACAAGCAGCAAAGTCCCACCCCATCACAGTAGAGATCCCCAGATGTAAGAAAGCCTTCTACTTTAATAGATTCCTCCCAAGAACTGCTAGACTTTGGAATTCTTTTCCGGTTTCTTTCTTCCACAACTGTACTGACATGCATGAGTTTTAGTGTAATGTCAACAAGCATGTTACTGCTCAACTCCCTACATAGTATCTCTGGAACTCTTGTCTCTGATAGTAGTGCCCTACATCAAAGTGGTACTGTGTATTGTTTGGGGTAAAAATAAAATGAAAAAAGAACGTTTTCGTCTTAAATTCTACGCAATTATGCAGAATTTAGAAATCATGCATAAAAAGAATTCAGTGTAATAGAGAAATAAACCCAAGCATCTCATAAGAAATTATAACAATAAATAATTAATTTACGCCTGTATTTAAATTAGTTTATCTTCATGTTTTCTCTTGTATTTCCATGACTGAGTATATTAAGAAGTTCGTTTTAAGTATTTTTAAATAGAAAAGGTAGGCTTTTAATACCAATATTAGAGCTAGAAAAAACGCATATATATATATATATATATATATATATATATATATGTAGATATATATATATATATATAACTAGATGTGTAGATAGATAGACAGACAGATAGATAGATAGGAAATGTAAATAATGGAGGAAAATGGTCACAAAATAAAAATAAAAGAGCTCAAGTGAGGAAATGTTAATCAGAAAAGAAAATGACAAAAAAGTAGGGAATAAACACATGCATGCATTAAATAAAAACAGCGAATAAGAGGGAAAAGAAAGTTAAAAAAAATAAATGATGGTTGAGTAAACGAAAATATGATGGAGTATAAAGGAAATATCTTAATATGAACAAACGTATAAACGAAAGTCCAGAGAAATGGGAACGAAATAATAAAAATGACATGAAAAAAAAAAACGAATGGTAAAAAGATTACGTGTATATGGATAATATATTTTGGCATTATAAAAATGTTAGAAGGAGGCAAAGTTGAAGAACGATCGAGTCATATATAAGTATGGAAAGGGGAAAGAAATTTAGAAAATAATATTATAACGAACGGAATGAAGGAAAATGAGAAAAGGGAATAAAATAATTTAGATAAAGATAAGGGTTATCTTGAAAGCACTTGATATTTTTATCGTGACAATCAGTTGTTAAAAAGGTTCTTGAAGCCAATGTCTTCGCGATAAAGAAGTTTCCAAAAATTTTTTCAGCAACATTCTTAAAAGTTGGCATTTTTGATCGACTCACGACTTGTCAACATCTGATAATCTATCATTCTTTTCTTTACTTCTCATCATACAACGTGCTTTATCTATCTCTCTCTCTCATATATATATATATATATATATATACAAGACTACCCGTGACTCGTTGGGTCAGTATGCTATATTAGCTATGGAATTCATGTATGAGCGTGACACTTGTGACGTAAAGAAAATAGGGTTTTTTTTTTTACATAACAGAAACATTTCTATGAAAGTATATTAAAATGAAAAATCACGGACGGATCACGCAAACATGAAAAAATCCTCTCTATTCATGTAAAGTTACCTGTTTTTCCGAATCGCTCAAAAATCGAAAATTAAACATAGTTTTCCTACGAATCGAACGCCGACGAAAGCCATTTAGAAGCAAAAACGCACATGAACCTACCGATGAGAAATATAAGGATGAAAACCCCATATTGGAATCCTTCAACCAAGTTATAGAAACTTAAAATCGAAAAAAAAAATTAATAAAACCTGAAGCCAAAAAATAAAACCTAAATAAATGAAATAAAACTAATATTGAAACAGATTAGTAAATATGTCAAAAAATTCACCGTTCTCACACAACTATTTTGTATCTAGAAATGTAAACAAAAAATAAAAAAGAAGGAAGGAAGGAAAAGGGACGGATAGAGTAGTAGTAGTAGTAGTAGTAGTAGTAGTAGTAGTAGTAGTAGTAGTAGTAGTAATCTTGGCTTTACTACAATTGTTCTTATGTTTTTCAACGGGTTAAAGTTGCTTAGTTGTAAGAAAATAGCGACAGTATAGTTGTAATAAAGAATAGTTGCAAAACACACCACTCTTCCCATATTAAATAATAATTTCGAAATAATAACGTTAATATTTCAGTGCGCAGGTCAAAATCTGCAAAAAGAAGCGATTTGTGTTCATTTGTTTACGTTGTTATGGGTTTATGCACACATGCGCAGCCGGATGTCGTAAACCGGAAAGTGGGTTACATCACTCGTTACAATGTCATTTGAGTTTTATAATTATATATATACATATATATATATATGCATACATATATGTGTATATATAAAGAGAAAGAGAAATATATATACATATATATATATGTCTGTTATAATATACCTTATTTCCTCATAATATATACCAATACTTATTTAAGAAGCTCAATGTAACTGCAGACGATATGTTGAATAAATTACAAAGGTCTACATGCCAAAATTCATGATGTTGACCATCTTACAAGTTATTCTTTTAATTAAGTTGATACTTACGATTTTTGACAGTATCTGTTTCATAGCACAAAATATATAACCTAATTATTATATTAATTAGTTAATTTATTTTGCCCTTAAATCTTCAGGAGAAATAGCAACAATCAATCCATCAAAAGGAATTAAAGTTCGTTTTGACATGATTAAAATCCGAAAATCGGAAGAGAAGCTGTAAATACCTCATAATATATGTCCAGTAAATGACGTAAGAGAAACATATTATAAGGTATTTACAGCTTCTCTCCCAATTTTCGAATTTTAATCATGTAAAAACGAACTTTAGTTCCTTTTGATGGAGTAAGTGTTGCTATTTCTTCTGAGGCGTTTAGGACAAAATAGATTTACTGACTGATATAATAATTAAGTCATTCATTTTGTGCTATGAAACAGATACTGTCAAGAATTTTAAATCTCAACTGAATTAAAAGAATAACTTGTAAGATAGTCAACATCATGAATTTTGGAATATAATCTTTTGTCATTCATTCAGTATATATATATATATATATATATATATATATATATAGAGAGAGAGAGAGAGAGAGAGAGAGAGAGAAATTTGATGTCACAACTATAAATTAAGTTCAATATAATAATTGATAGAGAATTTTCTCCATAATAATGAATACGTAATCTGCATGTATGAATATATTATATTCAAGCGTATCTTACGACGGGGCAACGACAAACGTCTTGCTGTTTTATATATATATATACATATATATATATATATATATATATATATATAGATACATGTATATATATATATACATGTATATATATATAGAGATAGATAGATAGGGAGAAAGAGAGAGATAAAGGGAGAGAGGGATATATATATATATATATATATATATATATACTAGCAGTCCGCCCAGCATTGCCCGATCGTAAAAAATTCGCTTAAATATCATATTTTGATTAATGCAGATTTTTTATTTATTATTATATTATATTATTTTCAATCTATAGTAATGGTTTAAAAAGTTTTTTAAAAAATATTATTCATGCGCCACTACTGAAAATCGAAACTAAAACGTTTATTTTTGCCTGTGACGTTAATTTCTGAGATATAAAGATATGTTTGCTACAAGGATAAATAATTAAAACATAAATATAGCTATTACGTTACGCATGCATATTCGTAATGCCGTCGTTCGACCTTAACCTCGCAAATTTATACACTTTTGCACCGATTCTCCCCGTCTAATACCCAAATATGAAATTTGGTATGAAATCGAATACCCTATATATTAAGTTTTATGCCTATAGACCAAAAACTGACAGAGAAGTTTGGTAGACAATTTTTAAAAATTCAATTTAACATTATATAATCAATTATTCATGCTGCAGTGTTTTAAGTAATAAATTTATTATATTTTTTACTAGAATATCCTTCTGTTTCCTTTTTAAGTTTAAAAACTAGGTTTTTTTTTCTTTTTACTTTTCCAAGTTTAATATTAATCATATTACTTCCATACTCGCACTTTTCAATGTAATAACATATAACAAATAATACATAAGATAGTTACAATTATTAGTAATAAATAGAGATATTTACGACTAGAAATAAAATAGGTTAAATGGTTCTAAAATTTTAACTAGTGTTATGTAATCGCCGGACAGCGCCGGATAGAAAGCATATATTCGATTTTCGGTTCATTTATTTATCTATCTATCTATCTATCTCTCTCTCTCTCTCTATATATATATATATATATACATATATATATATATATACCTATCTATCTAATTGTTAATCTATTTAGCGTAGTAAACAATAGTCTATATCGTGGTAAACGATAGTCGAGCGAGCATTACAGGTGCAGAAATGGTTATGGTTACATGCTGTGACATGAATCAAACTATGTGGCCG
>NC_136489.1:91690300-91702800 GCF_053919585.1 Euprymna scolopes
CGATAAAGTCCGGATAACTTTTAATGGAAGGGGTAGTGTTATATAAATACTGTTGCCATAAGATCATATACCAATACATAGTTTGAAATAAAAACGTCTGTCACTTAATGTTGTGTCTGTATCAATAACAACACGAACGCAGAAAGTAAAGGTAAAACAAATATATTAAGACGAAAAGATAATACATATTTACAAAGGTGCAGTTGTACTGCAGTTGGAAGATTGTTCGGCAGAGGGAGTGTTAAAGTCTTTCATGGAGCAACCGGCACATGCGTCTTGCCTATCCGGCGTTCGAACACAGCTCCCCGGTCTTGCTGACTTGATACCTTTATCTATATCTTTTAACCCACGTATGCTAATTAGCGGGCGTCTCCACAACACTTAAAATAAAATAAACTTAACTTCTTTTATCAATATTTCTTGCCCACTCTCAATATTAAAAATCATAAAACGAAAGATAATTTACCAGACGGAAATAAAGAAAGGATACTTTTTTACTAGATTATTCTTGCAACTATAGTCTAAAACTACTCATTTTATTTGGGGTTAATCACTAGGGCTTTGATAACAAACTATTCTTTTCATTATTTTGAATTTCGAGTATATATCTAACACAGTAAGACAAAGTCAATCAACCGAGAACCAACGTCAGTCTATATAAAAACATATAAGATACTAGCCGATTTACCCGAGCTTTGCTACGGATATATTTGTATTACACAATACTAATTGGCATTCTTTTAATATTTATGTAATTACAGGTTCGAAACCAAAACTTCTGGGTAAACGACATTTCTTGTACCACTGGTAAAAATGTAAACGAAAGTTCTACATTACGTAGAAAAAAAAACTGTGCAGGTCCATTTTTAGTTTGTGTTGCTCCCAGAAATGTAAATTAGGATTTTTGCGGATAAACTATGCTTGGTTGTGTATATAAAAAGTACCCCATTTTTAATAAAGGAAGGACTTTCACATAAAAATTTAATAAACAAAAAAATACGGCAAAAATTGAATTACACTTGTAAATCATATATAAAAAATAACACCGTTCGTAAACTGCAGAAGTACTAAACAGATAAAAACACCCGCATTTTTGTACTTCTGCAATTATTTTTCTTTGAGTGACGCTGAGGCATAAAGCGACACCCCCTCCCCGCGAAAAAAGCCCATAATTACGTCGAAACTCCCCCACACAAAAATATATTATCAACTAAATCAATTACCCAGACAGGAAAACATAAGATATTTCTCAAAAGAAAATCGAAGAAAAAAAGTGAAAAAAAAAAAACGCGTAGGAATATATCTGAAATAAAAAGTATTACTTTACCTTGTTTCTTTTTCAAAGTATTATGGAAGCGATAATAAAATTCAGAGTCAAGTGAATAGTTGAAAAATGATTTTAGAATCGTCCGTAGGAAATAAATTTTAAACTTTTGGTAAACGTGCTCACACCTTACAATGAATCGACATTTATAGCCGAGACTTTAATAGAGGGCTAATGATTTAAAATATTTCGTCGAAACATAAAATCATCCTTAGCCTAATTATTTATTTTTTTATCAATATTTGTAACTTTTACATTTATGGAAAATAAATAATTAAAACAAATCATTTTATCACCATATCTCTCGATTTGGTTAAAAACTATTTCCGTTCATAACCGGAAGTGAAATATCAGTGAAAATTACTTAAAATGTGCCAGTTTAGCAAATAGTACAAAATAACTTGAATTAAAATAATTTAAATAAATTAACTTTAAATAATACTCTTAAATAGAAAAATTACATCAATTACATTACTATAATCAGTAATTTTAATTGAGCGAATTATTTAAAAAGATTTTCTTTAATATAATATGCAAATTAGATTAGTTCTATTATGTACATTGCCTTCAATATAGTGTATATATATTGATCATGATGCTATTTATTTATATAGAAAATCTTATAGTAAATAAAATTTATATAGATAACCGTTTTCAGCAGGAAGTTTTGCATATATTAATCAAATTGTGACAAACAAACAGACAGGATTACGGATTTATATATATAATAGATTAACGGATAATGGATATATACTCAAGAGTCAAAACAGTGAAAAGAATATGCTGTTGTCACAGTCGTATTAATTACTATTGCAGTCACATAAATCACTTATAGTGAAATAGGTTTCGGCATTATTCATAAATAATTGATACTTTTTACTTGCTTTATTTTAAACATGTTTTTGTAAAAAGAAACAAGTGTGTTTTTAATTTTATTTTTTAATTTTATTTTACTTTATTTTTTATTTATTTTTTTTTATTTATTTATTTATTATTATTTTGTTTGTCTGTTTGTTTGTTATTTCAAGGTACGCGTGAAAATCTGAAATTAAAATGTAGGGCGAAAAATACAAGTCGAAAGAGAGGCAAAATAATGAAGAACGATAACCCAAGCGTATAAATATGTATTTTAACAAGAAAACTATGAAAAGAAGTTATCGTTCTTCGTTAGCTAACAGATTTCTCTTTGCTTCTGAATACAGGGAGTATATTTTCCATCTAATTTTCATTTCAGTGTTTCACGTAGACAATCAAATTTACCATAGTTTTTATTAATTTTTAAGTAAATAAATACGAATGTTTTTCCACCTGTCTGAACTATATTAACATTAAAACGGTTTTTGTTTATTTAGTTCTATGTTATATATGTCTATTAATGATACATACATCTCCTCTCTTGAAATTAAGATTTGAATTACCCATTAACAATTCAATAAAACGCCCTGGTAAGTCTTGAAGACGAATGCTTTTATCAATATAAGTGATTTCAATAATAATAAGTTCAAGTTCTGCCACACAGAAGAGAGAGTGCGAGGCATCTAACATCCAATCGCAAGGTTTTAGTGGGGACAGCTACAATGCAATGCAACAATGGATCATCTGTAAATAGTGGAATATCGAATGCAGTAGCAACACCGGGAAGCATAAACCAGAAAAAACTGTTGGAAAGAAAACATATATCAGCCACTATAACTATATAAATCTTCTAATTACATAGCTAGAGAATGACGCTGTAAATCACGTGATATGTAACCAGAAGGGGAATGAAACGGCTCTAGTAGAATTTAATGTTCTTAATTATGATAAGTTAATTATGATAAGTTAATTATGATAAGTTAAATATGATAAGTTAATTATGATAAGTTAATTATGATAAGTTAAATATGATAAGTTAATTATGATAAGTTAATTATGATAAGTTAATTATGATAAGTTAAATATGATAAGTTAATTATAAGTTAATTATGATATGTTAATTATGATAAGTTAATTATGATAAGTTAATTATGATAAGTTAATTATGATAAGTTAAATATGATAAGTTAATTATGATAAGTTAATTATGATAAATTAATTATGATAAGTTAATATGATAAGTTAATTATGATAAGTTAAATATGATAAGTTTAATATGATAAGTTAATTATAATTTAATTATGATGAGTTAATTATGATAAGTTAATTATGATAAGTTAAATATGATAAGATAAATATGATAAATTAATTATAAGTTAATTATGATAAGTTAATTATGATAAGTTTAATATGATAATTTAATTATGATAAGTTAAACAGAGTTGAAAGAAAAAAGATAACGAAAAATCAAATCTGGTGCAAAGATCGCTGGAAAAATGGTTGGATCCTTCTACCGCTCAATTAGATATCTCACTGCTGATGCAATTCTCTATCTATATAAGAGCCAGGTACGTCCAAGGATGGAATACTGCTGCCACATCTGGGCAGAACTGTAAAAACAACTTACCCTGCCTTGACAGAGTTCAAAATAGAGTTGGTAGCTTAGCGGGGGATGCTCTTTTCTCTTCACTGCAACCTCTCTCCCACAGAAGAGACGTTGCGAACCTGTCTTTGTTTATCGTTATTTCCATGGCAAGTACTCGTCTGAGCTCCAATCTCAGGTTCTCCCTCGCCAATCTTTATCGAAAAACACCCGTCTAGCTGAAATCACAGGCAATAATTTTCCCCACTCTTTATCTATGCCTTAATCTAAACGTAGATTCCATGAACAAAGCTTCTTTCTTAGAACTGCGCACTGTGTGAAACTCTGTTCCGTTTGCCTGATTCCCACCTGGCTACAACTTGATGTCCTCAAGTCCAACATAAACAAATTCCTGATAAACCGCCCCCTTAAGTAATCCAATGTATCAAATCTCCATTACTAACGATATTATCCTATTGATTACTGTACACGCAATAACCCTTATCCTCGAGTGGCCTCCGGTTCTTGATAAGTGGTTACTCCTATGTAAAAAAATACGAACATTTTTATGCATGACATGAAAAGATATTGCAATTTAAGAAATATCTCATATTAATATATATCATATTTCAGTAAGTATCATAGCAACCGGACTTATGAAAATGTATAACAACAACAACAACAACAACAACAACAACAAAATAAAACACTACCTGTCGAATATATCCGGGGTACCAAATGCAAGAGAGATATAAACAATAGCACCTAAAGCGTAAGGCTTGATTTGTTGGAATGACTGAGATAGCGGTTGAATGCCTGGTATATTGTAGTATATTTCATCGTAAGACAAAATGATAAAAAAAATTTTTAAAATCAATCCAGATTTAAGTAAAACATTTAAATACTTGTTATCATATTCTGACTCATTTCTCACTTTTCCATTTCTTTCTATAATGACTCGGCATTTGTCAAAGCTAAAAACTGCTCTGGGATACAGATTAATGAAACTAATGGATTGTAAATTAAATGGTGAATAATGTTATGAGCGGATTGAAAATCATGAATGAAACGAACAAAATTTCATTACTTATCAGAACGGTTTGTGAAAAGTATTTGTTAACATTGGATTTGAAGATGACCATATTGTGGCCGTCAGGGAAATAGTATTGTGGAAATGTGCTTCGCAGATGGTAAGTTCGATTCAGTTCGCATTAGTTTCAGTAATATCATCGGATACGCAAATGAAGGATTACGTTAAGGTTACAAAAATAATCTAGGGAATGTAGCGGTATGAAACTGTTAGAACTCGAACGTTGCACACCGCGTTATCAGTACATGTCGGTATTCACGTTGACACAACCCACCCGCTCCCGAGTCAAGTAATTACTGTCGTGTAGTTTTTGTTTTGTTTGTTTTTTGTTTGTTTTTGATTTTTTTTTTTTTTGTTTCGTTTTTTTCTCGAGTTATGTCAAATCACTTGTGGACAGAAAAAACTGTTTCAACTGCATCTGAAAAAAGGGATGGGACACAATCTTTCTGAAGTGATGCTTCGGATGAAGAATCTGTTACTCTCGTTAAGTCTCGCTACGTTGCGAGTTAATAGCTATATGGTAATCAAATCAATATTACTAAGGTGAGCGTAAACAGAGACCCCATACGATTTCTCTCTTTGAATTGTCCCCCGAAAAAAACTTGGTAAAACACGCCTGTGGGTCTCATTAGTACACGGAGAACATATTGTCTGTGTTTTATATGTTTGTTTCCTAAGTTAAGCCGTCACGGGGAGACAGAAGAACAGTTGTTGAATTTATGCCATTTCTTCTTTTCTATCTTGAAGAATTTATGGGTTTAAGAAAGAAAAAAATACTATTTCATTTTCTTCGGGGGGGGGGAGAAATCTTTAAGAAAATAACATCAATCAATTAAAAGAAATAAAGGAAAAGAAAAGATGACATTTGTGTGTGCCTTTGGGAATAGACATGTTGTGATGTACGCTTGAAAAACACTGACTCATGATGAGTTGATCCGAATAGAATATGAGAGAAAGCGGTAAATTGGCATTAAGGTTAAAGTAACGGGCCGGGGGGAACGCGGGCTCTTAGTACTATACACATCAAAGTAATTTGCCACGCTATAACAACTTATGAGCCTTGCAATGTCAACATGGGAACGCTGACAGAAAACACTGTTTTCCTGCAGAGAAAAATAATTATAATTACGAGTTTTAAACAAAGAAGCAATTATACAAGTTTATTTTTTTACATTTCAACTCGTGATTAATATTTTCCCATATTCGCAAGTTGAGATTTACTTACTTCCCAGCAAAATAAAACACAAGGCTGATAAAGTGGAGGACACCTGCCTTTAGCGTGGGCTATTCTAAATTGGCACAAAAATAACCGAAAATGGATCTTTCGTCATTTTCCCATAGGGGCATCTCAAGCGATTGACAATAATCCAAATACTCGAGAATGAGGGTCTACCTATAACTGAAGTGAACTATGTCTGATCCCAGAAAAGAAGGGTGTGATGGCTATAGTCATCTTCTATTGTCATAATGATAGCAATGTGAACCAGTGCTAGTATGCCATCTAGTAAACTAAATGTTTGCGTCATATGCTATGTATGGGTGTATGTATGGTCACTCTTTGCCAAACTATCACAAATACACTCGACTAGTTAGAGCCACTACCAACGGTTTTTTCCGCTCTCTTTCTCTCTCTCTCTCTCTCTCTCTCTCTCTTTCTCTCTCTTTGTGCTTGAGTCTAGACGACGCTTCCGTGGGTAACGCTTCTTTTCTGGGGCTGCCCGACTGTGGGAAACTGTTACACTAGCCTGCTTCCCGGTCGACTACAGTGTGGTAGCTTTCAAGTCCGGTGTTAACAGGTTCTTGTTGAACCGCCCCCTTAAATAATCCAAATTCTCTCAATGTACGCCTAAAACGATTACTCACATTTATTAACCCTTATTCTCAAGTCGCCTTCAGGCCTTGATAAGTGATGATTTACTGCTAGAAAGGACTTATCCTGCATTGAGTTCAAAATAGACTTTGTAGCCTCGTAAGGGATGTCTTTTTCTCTTCCCTGCAACCTCTTTCTCACAGAAGAGATGTTGCGAGTTTGTCTCTGCTTTATCATTATATTCATGGCAAGTGCACGGCTGAGCTCCAATCTATGATTCCCACTCGCCAAACTTTCACAAGACACACCTATCTAGCAGAAAACACTATAACTAATTTCCCCCACTCTTTATCTGTGCCTAAACCTAAACGTAGATTCCATGAGCAAAGCTTCTATTTTAGAACTACACGCCTATGAAATTGTCTTCCGTTTTCCTGCTTTCAAGCTGACTACAATATGGTTGTCTTCAAGTCTAACGTAAACAAGTTTTTGATGAGCCATTCCATATAAGTTAACAAATTTACCGGATTTCCATTAATATTGTCCAATTTCTACTGTACACTCTTTAACCCTTATCCTTTTGGGTGTCTCTGGGCCTTGATAAGTGGTGATGCCTATGTAAAAAAAAAACTTGTAAATAAATGCAACCGTTTTTTTTTTCAATTGCACCTTTACAAACCTATTGTCCAGAACATTTACTAATATATAACTAAATAAGTCCCGAGTTTAACTAATAAAATTACAACTTCAAATTTATTCATCAATATGGTTTCTTGGGCAATAAACTGATTCCTACTCAAACAATGATAATTCGGTGCCATTTTTGTAGAACGATTTTTCCTTTGCCTTAAAATACACCTTAGTTTCCGATAATGCTTTCCCTGGAGCATGCGTTTATGTGCAAACATTCACTCTGGCTAGGGAACAAATTTAGAAAATACAGTGAGTGCGGAAGCAGTTCGAATTAAAATTCATGTAGTTGTGACATTGTTGCAATTGATATTGTCTTGGTAGAACAGCAACTTTCTCTTCATATTCGTCCATTTTACGGTTTTACTACTGATTTGACTCCGAAGTAAAGTTATAGGTGTATCTCTCATTCATTGTTGCATATTAATGCAAAAGCTCATTTTTCTTGCGTTCAATCAGGACAACAACGCTCTGAATCGTAGACTAGTTGTTCGTTTTGATCGATAGCGTTCAAACGCGACCACACTGCTTTCTAAAAATTACTTTGATTTTCTAGAAAAAAGACTTTAGATAACCGACCTTTAGCCAAACGTTGATATTTATACAAAACAACGCACAATATCTTGCTTCAGAGTTCACACAAACGTGGTTACAAGACAAAGGATATGTAAAGAATTTGTATATGGATTGATAACCAAAATGTTGTTACTTAAATTTAATAAAGACCATGTGAAGTACACTGAAGGGAAATATCTTTTCCGATGTGAAAAGTTTAGCAGCAAGCATGGACTATGGCAAGCAGCAAAGCCACCAAACAAATCGTATTTGTTATTTTAGTTTGGAGTTCTATACTGCTTAATAGTCGATATACTAGAGTCATTGCTCTTTCTGCTTCTCGTAAATCCTGTTATCTCTTTCGCTTCAAACAATTTCTAACATCTGGGGCCTTTCTCTATCTCTACTAATCTACTATTTTGTATAGATGTACGGTTCTCCTATCTAGGTTTGTGAATCCCTATCTCATTTGAGTGTTGCTGATAAAGTTCAGAAGTATCTAATTTAGTTGGACATACACTTTCTTCTCTGCATCCTTTCTCATAGACGCGATATTGCTAGTCTCCATCTAGTAGTATTTTGTCATGTGTTCTATGCATGGTTTGATCTGCTCCCTCGTTCATTTATTCAAGATTGCTAGTTTAGTGGTCTTCATCGACTCGCTGTTCAGACGCCTCGTTATATTACATCTTATTCGAATTGCAGACTCGTGTAACTTTTTCCAGTTGACTATTTTGCTCCTCCCACGGAATCTACTCTATTTGCAGTAATTATTTTAATTCAATTTAGCTCCTTACATAAAGTGGCTTCATGCCTTGCCTCGAGCGATTTCTATAAAATCAGCTTGAACATTTGTGTAGCGAGTAAGTATTTCATTATTTGATGTAAAATTCTAATTTCAAAGTAATTTTTATGTATAATCTATTTAAATTTATCTCTGCTATTTCTTTTGATAAAAGCCTAATAAGTATTTTCAAGTCACATGTAAATAATTCAATTTCTGAATATACGTATAATTTATAACTCATTTATAAATATTTAGTGTAGCTGTTAGACGATTTTCAAATGGGCCTAGCGACCGTGTTTCAATCCCCGCTCGAGTAATACCAAAGAATACTTGATGCTTTCTAAATCAGAATTATAAGATGAGAATCAAGAGAAAGTTAAGCAATTCAGAATATAAGAGTGACATCCTCTTCTATATCTTAGTTAGCATCCAATGAAAACGAACCTTCGAGTCGCCCCTGTCTACTTTTTCAGTATTACAGTCTCAATACCGGATTATGAGGAATATATTGTGCTTTAAAATAATTAATATCAATTTTTACCTCAATATATCTCTTTGTTAGCTACTCGCATATTACATTTAACGTTTATCTAGCAAAAGATAATGAAATACTTTATGAATCTGTTGCTAAAATCCAAAAAAAATAATATACGCAACATGACCCTGAATCTAATATACATTTATAATAACAATATTTTCTCAAATATTAGATAGTCTTGATTTACAATGTAGGGCGCCATGTTGATTACAATTCATATATTCTTTGTAAAATTTAATCTGGTTTCTAGTTATTTTTTTGCAAAAAGCCTGGCATAACATCTAAGTTTTAGAAATTAATCTGTAATTACATTTTAAATCTATTTAACATCTTTTCTTATTTATTACTATTGCAGTTTTCGAAATATATGGAATATTTTCATATTCTGTGCATTTTAAAAGAATTTAATTATCGAATTGATAAAGCCTCCATTTCATATATATTTCAATGTGCTAATATAAATTCTGATGACAGAATATATTAAAATGCGTGTATATAGCTATCAAGTTGCATTACATGATATGTAAATAAATATCAATACATATATATATATATATATTTCTAATATCTATATATAGAGCTATATATCTACCTCAATATGTGTATATTTCTACATGAATTTGTTATTGATGAGGATGGTTCATTCTTCTAGATATTAAACCGCTATTTCAGGCACCCTAATCGAAAGATCTTGTTAGTACTTTAGCCATCCGTTGACGAACAGTTGTTTCGATCTCTCTTGCACTTGGTTTACTGAGTATATTACCAAGTCGTTTTTATTTTTCTCAATCTCTTGTGAACGTTGAAATGGTGAACATCTTCCTAAAATTTCAGTTTCTTTTCATGTCGCACATAAGACTTTGGTATTTAATAATCTCCGTCTCAGCTTTGTTTAAGCCAGCATCTTTAACGATACCGACTTTCATTAGCGTTGATATGCTTCCCTTCTCGTTCTGTATACCTATGTCAGTGTAAACATCTCCGTTTCCTTCGTATATGTAAAGTATTGCAGTGTTATAGTAGATGATAAATAATTTATTTCCAACAGTTATTTCTGGTATATGTTCCCAGAACTTGATAGTTCACTGAATATTCGTGATTTTTATTCAAGAAAATGTTTACATTTAGGCATATGAAGTTTTTAAAGAAAATTGAAATTTAGGGAATTTTAATTAGATGCTAGTAACCATAGCTTAACTTTAATTCGAATATAATATGATATAATATAATATATCCCTTTAAAATATTAAAAAAAAACGAAATTAAGGCAATATTTGTTAATTGATATCTAATAACGATCTAACAAACTCGGTGGTATTTGACGATTCAGTAAAGGAAACCACACTTATTTTGATTTTTGTGCATATTAAATAAATATAGTACATGTTTGGGACACCTGAGGCATCGCAGCCTTGTTTCAAATGCATTAATATTTGGTTAAATATTTTAGGAGTGAATACTGCACGTACAAATTATATCGCCTGTTATTATTATATATCGTGGGGCTTCTCGATGCTCCATTAATTGATAATTGTTACGGCTTTTCCTTGTCATGTATTACACACACACACACACACACACACATATATATATATATATATATATATATATATATATACATACATACATATATATATATATATATATCCTCGTTACTTTTTATCTCTTACTTTCCCCTTCTGTCCTGCTCTAAGCTAGTATGTCGACCTATTCCACATATCCCAAAACTCTGTCATGAAAAATTTCCAGAAAAAATACACGATTAAATCCAGATTTTTAACGTCCAATGTAGACTGCCACTACCATGTCTCCTTCTCCAACATCAGGGGTATACGTTCCAACCTTTCAGGAGTTAAAACCCAATTACAGGAGACTAAACCAAAGCTATTATTCCTAAACTGGCATTGGACCAACTATTTCCCGAGTAGAGTTTGTTATTAAAGGATACTCTAACTTAACATCAAAATCTGACCCCCAAAATCGCCATGGGCATGGAATATGTATCTACATTAAAGATGCTTTCCATGTGGTAGCGAGATCTCCAGAGAATATGCTAATTTCCCCTATGTGTGCTTCCGGGTAGAATTTGCGTTTATATTTGCACTCTATTTCCCCACAAAAGTGGAGTTACTACCTTTAAGATCATATCTGAGAAAATTTATCACATCCTGTCTGCTCATCCTTCGGCTAACATTCACCTTTGTAGAGACGTCAATGTTCACAATGTGGAATAGTAAACCCACTCAAACAAGACAGATGATGAGGGGAAGTTCTGTCACGATTTCCATATTGCTTATGACCTCACTTAGATTGTTCGCGAACTCACCCGTGTGTCCGATACTGACGGTCAGTATGCAAGTCTCCTTGCCCTTTTTCCTCACAACTTGCTCTGAGCTATGTTCATCTTCCGTTCTGTCTCAGCTGGGATCTTCCGACCGCCCTGTTGTACCAGTTAAAATAAAAACGAAACATAAAGTTCTCAGACATACCTCTCTATCGTACAGTATATTGATACTCTATGGCTGACTGGGAAAGCTTCTGTACATTTATATCAGATCTACCTCTGCGTTCCATGTTTAAAAAAGGATGTGTCCTTTATAGTATCAGACCTGACGTAATGGTTAATTGTACGTATAGACCGTTTCATACTCCTAAAAAAATTCCAGCAAAAACCTAAGAGTCAGCTGTGGTTCTCTCCGGAATGCGTTGCTGCCATTGCGCACAGGAATCATTTTTTCCATTGCTTCCAACGTAACAGATGTACTAAAGCCGCTTTCAGGACTGCTAGCAACCACTGTAAAAGAGTAATGAAGAATGCGATAGAGTTGTATGATCAGTCCGTCAAGTCCAAAGAAGCTGACTTAGACTACTTGTTCCCCACCAGTTTTGGCATATAGAAAACAGGATCCTGAACAGAAGCGTGTGCTCTATCTCAACAATCATCAGTGGACCTGAAGTAATCTCGTCGGCATCAAAGCCAAACTTTTTGCCAAGAATTTTGCAGCTAATTTTACCATATGCGACCAAGGCCGTATTTCCTCCTATATCAGAAAACATGCTATGCGACATAAAAATATATGTGCGTAATATTGCCAAGCTAATCAAAAACCTTGATTCCAGTAAAGCAACTGGCCCTGACGACATTCCAATTATAGTGCTACAAAAACTTCAACCAGAACTAGCTCCCATAGTTACAAAGCTGTTTAAGCATTGTCTTAAGAAGAACTGCTTCCCAATACCAATCAGTATGTCCTGTATTTAAGAATTCG
>NC_136489.1:91707800-91877800 GCF_053919585.1 Euprymna scolopes
CGATAATTCCAGCCCAAATCATTATTCCACCACCACTTTGTTCGCACCTTAAACGCCGATGATGATGTCGTCCATCTTGGACCCATCCCTTGCTCCAGCCATCTGGGCCATCGAGAGTGACACGCACTTCATCCGTGAACAAAACTTTGGTAAAATCCGTTTTTATGTTGCCCTCTGCACATTTCAATTGGTTTTATATGTGATGTTGCTTTAATTGAGGCTTTGTCACAGGCTTAACAGACTTTGCCACTTCTTTCAGAAGGCGACATCGACAACTTTTTGAGACATTCTTCAATCGGCTTGGTCAAAGACTTGTTTGCTCAGGGTTCTTAACAACTTCACGTTTAATTTGGAGTAGAGAACGGCGTCAAACAACTCTATATTTACCTTTATCAGCTCTCTTACGTACATTTGTAGGGTCCTTGACAAAGTTCTCCACAGTTTGGTGGTACCTTCCTATTTTCGATATTTCGAGGGTAGTTTTACCTTTTTCTAGTTGTTCTGTGATAGTACTCTTTTCAAAACTACTTAAACCACCTTTACGACCCATTTTATTGAAGAAATAAACTGCCTTGTTTGACACACCTCAAATACCGTGGTTTCAGCAATTACGATGGCACGTTGTTTACATTGCGCGGAACAGTACGAAAATTTCACAGTACGCGCAGCTCAACATTGCCAACGTTTCCGAAGCTTTTGATACGAAACTACCGGTAAGTTTCTGCCGGTAAAAAATGTTATCTCGTTAATAATTTGACACGCAGTGTACATATATATATATATATATATATATATATATATATATATATATATATATATATATATATATATATATAGTTTTGGTCAAATAATTTTTTTTGTTGTTTTCAGTTTTATTTTAGTCGTTGCGAATACTAATCCTTTTTGTTTAGAAGCTCAATGTGTGTTCAATATAACAACAGAGCATATATAAAAGAATAACAATATAGTTACATTCCAGGATCCAATATCGAGTTTAACAATATTTTTGTGGGGCATTTATTCTTTCAATATTAATTACTGCATAGTACCTCCCAAGACAGGACAGAGTTCATCCTTAACTCGACTGCTTTCGCCCATAGTTCAGTAAACAGAGTAATATTTTATCAGCTCATTCACCACATTTCACTGTTACTAACATACTATTCTTCTACATGATGCAAATTAGAAGCTTTTTTTCTGTTTTATTACTTAATTTTTAAGAAGAGATGCGTTTTCCAAAACGTAACTCTTGTTGACATGTTTCGATATTTTTATATTCACTGTTTTCTGATGAATTATAATTGATATAATATGAATTTAAAACTCATATATTACACTTGGAGCAGTAATCGACATCTTGTGGAATCTATCGTGAAATTTCTAAAGGCCATGACTAACACCAGGAGCTCCTTTTTATATTAAAAAATCTTCATAACTTCTAAAACAGCAGATACATTCATTTATAATCTATTCCATTTTTCTGGCATCTTTGTTGTAAGGAAAATTGTAGATTCTCTTCAGATGTTCAGCCCTAAATTTCTGTTTACAACAATAAATATACGGAACGTAATGCTATATATATAATTGATTTTGTACTGCCCCCCTCCCCAAGAAACATACTGTTACTTGGACCGTCGGCTACCCTTTAGGACGATGTCTAACAGGGGACTGTGAGGATGTGAGCATCGAGATATCTGTTATCTTTGAACTTCTTCAGATTAGTACAGTCAGATAAGCAAGAAACAGAGAGGGAATTCCAAAGTCTAGCATTCCGGGAGAAACAAATATTAGAGTAGGAGGCTTTCCAGCATCTAGGGATCTCAACAGTGAAGAGATAGGATTTTTCTGTCCGTCGACGGGGCATAAGTAGTATTAATTCATCAGAATACATTCCATTAAAGTACAAATCGAACATTGCGATTATGGTAGGAAGGTTGGAGGTTGGTAGTTATGGACCTATTAGATGTCGGGTATTTTCGAATAGTTTAATAGTGAGAGACTATTAGTAGATGCACCAGCTCAAATCTGGCAACGATACACAATTCATGGGCGCATTGCGGCTTTGTAAAGATACAGAATACTCCCTGGTGTACGTAATATATTATCACGGTAGGAGGTACTAAGCTATTTTACAACAGCCGTTGCAATGTCCTCATTGTATTTGTCCTAACTGATATTCCAATGCTAAGCCGATGGCATTAAAAGATAGGCTCTCATGTAGAGCATTTTTTAATAGCAATCTGTGATTTAGAACGTGTTTTTTAGTTCCGAACGGTTTGAAGTTTTTGTAGTTATAAATGTTACCATCCACTTACGGGCCTATTCCGCTACCGATTGAAAGTCGTTTTCTGAGGTTTATATACTTAGGTATGTGTATATTTGTGTTTCGTTCATACATACTACAGAGCGCGATGTTGTCAGCAAATATACTCATTTCGGATAAAAGTTTATCAGGGAGGTCATTTATGAATATCAGAAATGTTAAAGGTTCAAGGATCAATCCCTAGGGTACACCTGCATAAATATTATGTTGTTTGGACGTGCAGCACAACTTGAGTATTTTTCTAGTCTAGGAAAGATCTAATTAAGTTTAGCATTCGTCTAGAATACTTTAAGATTTAATTTTTATGAGAAATCTTTCATGACATGTTAGGATGAAAATCATATCTTGGAAACCAATAGCAAATTACATTTGCCAAATTTATCTTGATTTAAGTGTTTTTCTGTTTTGTCACATAGGACGCAGCTGTCTGTTCTCGAGGCGCTTGCCATTAGTTTTAGCTTCTTTACTTTGTGCAAGCAGAGAAATCTTCGATTACAGTTGGAACTATTTGGGGACACACATTCCATTTAAGTTTTTTTTCGTTGCTATCCCTTTCGTACATGTACAAATTTTTATTCTATCTGATTAAATAATATTACAACATGAATGAAAGTATCCCGCCTGATCCGGTTGTCACATAATAATAATCAATAGTATAGGAATTTTTCCTTATTAAATTATAGTTATGACCTTTTTTTTTTACAAGGGTGTCACCACTTATCAAGGCCCATAGGCCACTCGAGGATAAGGGTTAATAGGTATACATTAGTCATTGTGATTTTAGCATAGTAAACAGTGGGAATTTTGAAACTTGGATTACTTAGGGGGACGATTCAATTAGAACTTGTTCACATTGGACTTTTTCTTTTTTTTTTTCATAGGTATCAACTCATTATCAAGGCCAAGAGGCCACTCAAAGATAAGAATTAAAGAGTGTACAGTACAAATTGGACAATATAATAATCATTAGTAATGAAAATTTGTTAAATTTGATAACTTATATGGAACGGCTCATCAAGAACTTATTTACGTTAGACTTGAAGACAACCATATTGTAGTCAGCTGGAAAGCAGGAAAACGGAAGACAATCTCACAGGCGTACAGTTCTAATAAAAAAGCTTTGTTCATGGAATCTACGTTTAGGTTTAGGCACAGATAAAGAGTGGGGGGGAATTATTGATAGTGTTTACAGCTAGACGAGTGTTTCTTGTGAAAGTTTTGCGAGGGGGGACCATAGATTGAAGCTCAGTCGAACACTTTCCATGAAAATAACGATACATCAGAGACAAACTCGCAACATCTCTTCTGTGAGATAGAGGTTGCAAGGAAGAGAAAAGGACATCTCCTACGAGGCTACGAAGTCTATTTTGAACTCTATCAAGGCAGGCCAAGTCCTTTCTAGCAGCTCCTGCCCAGATGGGGCAACAGTATTCCATCCTTGGACGTACCTGGCTCTTATATAGATAAAGAATTGCATCAGCAGTGAGATATCTACTGGATCGATAGAAAGATCCCACCATTTTTCCAGCGGCCTTGGCAACAGATTTGATGTACGTGTTCCATTTAAGATCAGGAGTAATGGTCAAGCCCAGAAGCTTGTCAAAACTTGAGGCCTCCGGAAGACGAGAGCCATTCATTTCAATTGATGCCAGATGTGGATCAGAATGTTGATGATGTAAAGAGAGAAGCTTGGTTTTAGATGCATTAAAAGTAACCAGCCACTCCTTTCCCCATTGTACTACATGCTCAAGATCAGAGGAGAGAGAATTGGAGAGAACTTGATCGTTTACTGTCTTAGATGTGCTACCATAAATGGTATACAATTGATGTAAGGATGTGATTTGGAAGATCATTAATGTAGATCAGGAAAAGAGTTGGGCCCAGGATGGACCCCTGAGGGACACCGGCATTAATACTGTGGGCTTCTGATTTTTCCCCCTCAACTACTACTCTTATGAACCTATCAGAAAGAAATGATTTAATAATTGAGAAGACATTTCCAGCTATACCATAGCTAGAGATCTTATGAAGTAAACCTTTATGTCATACCCTATCAAAGGCCTTAGATATGTCAAGAGCAATTGCCCTAGAAAGGTGGCCTCCGTCGAGAGATTTGCTAGTCCTATGAGATATAACTGTAAGCACATCTGCTGTAGATCTAGCAGACCGGAAACCATATTGAGTGTCACTAAGAAGGTTATTTTTGTTGAGATGGTTGATTACTTCTGTATTTAACACAGATTCCAGCAACTTACTCATGACGCACAGGAGACTTATTGGCCTGTACTGAGAGGGGGATGAGCGATCACCTGAATTCTTAAATACAGGGCATACAGATGAAATTTTCCAGGGAGATGGGAAACTATTCTCCTTAAGACAACGTTTAAATAGTTTTGTAAGTATGGGCGCTAGTTCAGGTTGAAGTTTTTTTAGTACTATAATTGGAATACCGTCCGGGCCAGTTGCTTTACTGGAATCAAGGATTTTGATTAGCTTGGCAACATCACGTACAGATATACGTATATCACATAGTGTGTTTTCAGATACAGGAGGAAATATTGGGGGTTGGCGGCCTTGATCGCAAAAGGTAGAATTAGCTGCAAAGTTCTTGACAAAGAGTTTGGCTTTGTCTGATGCTGACGAGATTACCTCAGGTCCATTGATGATAGTTGGAATGGAGCGCACACTTCTGTTCAGAATTCTGTTTGCTATTTGCCAAAACTGGTGGGAACCAAGCCGCTTCTCGGCTACTTTGGACTTAACAGATTGAGCATACAACCATCTGCGCTCTTTATTACTTTCTTACAATGGTTGCTGGCAGTCCTGAAAGCGGCTTTAGTTTCCATACATCTATTACGTTGGAAACAGTGGAAAAAGTGATTTCTGTGCGCAATGGCAGCAGCACATTCTGGAGAGAACCATGACTGGCTGTTAGGTTTTTGCTGAAACTTTTTCGAGGGTATGAAACGATCAATGCCTACAATTAACCATTCCGTCAGGTCTAATACTATAGAGGACACATCCTTTTTAAATATGGATTGCAGAGGTAGATCAGCTATAAATGTACGGAAGCTATCCCAGTCAGCCTTAGTGTATCGATATACTGTACGATGGAGAGGTACGTCTGGGGACTTATTACATTTCATTTTTATCTTAATTGATACAACAGAGTGGTCGGAAGATCCAAGAGGCGACAGAACAGAAACTGAACATAGTTCAGGGCAAGTTGTGAGAAAAAGGTCTAGTAGGCTCGCATACTGGCCGTCATTGTCGGGCACACGGGTGGGTTCCTGAACAATCTGAGTGAGGTCATAGGCAATGGAGAAATCATGACAGAACCTCCCCTCATCATCGGTCTTGTTTGAGTGGGTCAACCATTCGACGTTGTGAACATTGAAATCTCCACATACGTGAATGTTAGCTGAAGGATAAGCAGATAGGACTTGGTCAATTTTCTCAGATATGCTTTTAAATATAGTAACTCCGCTGTTGTGGGGGCGATAGAGAGTAAATAAAAATGCCGTAGTGTGAGCTAAAGCAACCCGGAAGCACATATAGGGTAAGTTAGGATTTTCCCTCGAGATGTACCTACCACATGGAAAGCTATCTTTAATATAGGCACATATCCCATGCCCATGGCGATCTTGGGGGTCAGATTTAGAGGTCAAGTTAGAGTATCCTTTAATTGTGAACTCTTCTAGGGAAATAGCCTGTCCAATGCCAGTTTCACTTAAAAATAAAAGGTCTGGTTTAGTCTCCTGTAATTGGGTTTCAACCTCTGGAAGGTTAGAACGTAGACCCCTGATGTTGGAGAAGGAGACATGGTAGTAGGGGTCTACGTTGGAAGTTGGAGAATCGGGTTTAATCGTGCATTTTTTCTTGAAACTTGTCATGATGAAATTTTGAAATTTGTGGACTAGGTCGTCAGATTTACTTAGAGCAGGACAGAGAGGGGAAATTAAGAGAGAAAAGGAAACGAAGATTTTTTTTATTTGTAGCTAATGATAAGGTAAAGCCGTCACAATTACCCACTAGTATGGCATCGAGAGGCCCCACCAGAAGCTACTGCATGGTCCAGAATCCATTCACCAAATAGCAATACAGCAGCCCCAGTACTTTGCACCTGCTGATAGGACAGCCTCCTTAGTGGTTAATCCAAGGTTCAGGTCCCTGACTATCAGGCGGATAACGTCAGCACAGACAAAACGTTTACCTCCAGCACCCTTACTAGTGACATGGCTACAATGATCGACATAGAAACAGAAAATTTCCGCCATCTCAGCCAACTGTTCGCACAAAATACTGCCAACCTAGAAAACAGCTTTTTCTTCTCCCTTTGTCAGAAAAATCACTCATTAAAAAATGAGGACTGAGGGACAAATAAGAAGAAGCGAGAGTAACAGGAGCTGCCGATAACGCATCCACAATGCGTTTTCTACTCTCCATTAAAAAAAAAAAAAAAAAACTATTAAGTATTAATAAAAGTCCAACAGACCTTTCTCTAACCCATCGCACATGCCCGGTCACAAATAAATTGTAAAAGGTACTATGTATTCTCCTTTAACATAGATCTAACAAACTCCTTTCCAACCCTTAAAAAGTATCATATAATACATTAAGATGTTACAGAAATATCCTGCTACATGGAATCGAATGCACAAATATGTTCTATAAGACCTACCGAAACAAAAATGCTACGTATACAAATACATACACACACGCACGCAGACACACACACACACACACACGCGCACGCACACACACACATATACACATGTATATATATATATATATATATATATATATATATATATATATATATATATATTAGAATGGCAAAATTTTAAAATGATGAAAAGAAATGAAATATATTCAGATGTTATACAATAAATAAGCCGATAAAAAAATCACGAATTATAATAAAACTTGAAACACATTTCATCAGACAAACTTTTCAGATATATATCTGAAAGAAAGAAAAAACTTTCTTTTTTTTTCTTTTATAAAAATACTAATACAAAAGGGATAGCAACTAAAAAAAGCCTAAGTAAAATGTGTCCCCCCAAATAGTTCCAAATTTAACCGAACTTTTCTTTGCTTGCACAAAGTAGGGGAGCTAAAGCTAATGGCAAGCGCCTCGAGGACAGACAGGTGCGTCCTGTGTAACAAAACAGAAAAACACTCCGGAGAGAATGTAGAACCACAGTCCTTTTTATCTACTAAGTGTTGTCCAATAGCCGATTCTACTAATTGGGAAACCCTGGAAATAGGCTGATGATCCCGGATGAAACATGCTGAGTGATTCTAACCTGAAGATGCTAGGTTGTTTTGCGTATATAAACGGCACCACACCGACATTGAAATTTGTAAATAATATTGCTTGACTGCTTGACTGCGAGATAGGCAAGACGTCCTTTGTAGAAAAACCAATTCGGAGGGATAAAGCACAAAAATTAGAAGTGACAAAAGAGGAAATCATACTCCCGATCCGTTGACCTTCACTTGCAACGTATTGAGGATTTCCGTTTTTCAGGGGTATATCCTTGAAAAGTGTGTCTGATGGAAAGCGCTTCGGGTTTGATTACAATTCGTGATTTTTTTTTTTTTAATCGACTTATTTATTTTATAACATCCGAATATAGTTCATTTCTTTTTCATCGTATATATATATATATATATATATATGTGTGTGTGTGTGTGTGTGTGTGTGTGTGTGTGTGTGTGTGTGCGTGCGTGCGTGTATATATATATATATATATATATAATTGAATAGGATTCATATCTTCGCGTAGTGGTCGGATTTGCTAGGATTAACTTGAGAAAATATGTAACGATTTTAAAAATGTCTTTCAGTTGAGGCTGTATTATACATACGTTATTTGATCAACTAATATAAGATATGAAAATACTAGATATGGGCTACTACTAAGCTACCGCGCACTAGTGCTGAAATGCATCGCGTTTCTTTTCTTTTTTTGTGAATGTCATTTATTGTTTATTTTTGCTAGGATACTTTGGAATGAATTCGATTATTCATACGAGAGAACAATTTTGCCTTAAATCTACTTGGGAATAAGTTTTTCTTCCGTGATGTAATATATATATATATATATATATATATATATATATATATATATATATATATATATATATATGTATATATATATGTGTGTGTGTGTGTGTGTGTGTGTGTGTATAAATCCAAGTTCTACTCAATTTACAACATTATCGATTACAAGACTACCAGCGTATTTATTTACTTTTATCCTCGAGCGGCCTTCTGGCCTTAATAAATGTTGACTCCCAAGTAAAAAAAATGTATGCATATATATGTATATATACATATGTGTGTGTTGTATATGTCCATGTATGTATATATTTAAATGAATAAATGCGATATATATATATGGAAATGAAAAAAAGAAATAATATTTATACATTCATCACCGTTTCGTGTTTCTCCAATAATTTTCAAGATGATACCTTAAAATAAATAACGCAAGTATTTAAAATTAATCATCTTGAGAAAGTCTTAAAATAAAGACTCAATGTTGATGAATATATAAAGTTTTTTTTGTCTTCCATGACGTTGAAATATTATCTATAAGTTTCATCATGTATATATGCGTATATATGCATATATATATATATGCGTGTGTGTGTGTGTTGTGTTGTGTATGTGTGTGTGTTGTGTGTGTGTATTTATGTCTGTGAAGGCGTAAAGCGAAATTCTGCCGTAGAATAAACAAAATCATTCCGTTTATTATTCATGAAAGAAAGGTAAACAATTGAATGGAAAATCAATTTAAATTAAATGTCTCCCTCTAGCAACATGAAACTTATTAGCTTAAATGGTAGTGTGTCGGACTGTAACAAAAAGTAGTAACTGATGTATGTGGTTCGAATCTTAACATTGATACACTACATTGATGGGTTTTGAAAAGACGACTCCGGCTTGAAATGCCACGAAACAAAATTCTCAATATTCTTACATAGCCGCGTTCAACAACTAGAACAAAATCTCTTAGAATGGAACTAGCGTATCCCGAATGATACAAAGACTCAAGTAGATCCCTTGGTAGCAATTTTTCTCTAAACCTAAAAGTTCTTGATGGATTTTTATTCATAGGCATTTAAACCATAGCTATACCTGACGTATGTAGTATAATCACAAAAGGATATAGTTATATAATGTTTCTGAATTTTTTTTAGATGAGAATTGATATTTTGCATTGTATGGAATATTAAGACTAGTGTTCTCATATTAGATGGTCTGTCCACAATGTTTCAGTCGATGAAACCTCTGACATTGTTCCGGGACATCTTGTCAAAATCGGAAACTTGGATTTAGAACTCTGGAATCTACCGAATTGCGAACAAATATTATATAGTTAAGATACTTACCCGGTCGTAACTGACGAAAGGAGATTAAAATACCACCGTGTATTGAATAAAATGTTAGGTTCTAATGTTCGCATAAATTCCCGAGTTCGCACAGGTGCACCTGGATAATGTATGAGGTTATATCATTCGAAACATTGTGAGGATATCATCCAAGATGAGAACTGCCCGAATAATAATACATGGATATGTAAGTTTAAAATATTAACCAGAATGTGTGGTTTATTTATGTGTTTTCTTATTTTATCACCGATAAATGGAGGAATTATATAAGAAAATATTTAACACAGTAAAACTTGATACACAATCGCGTTATTTAAATAACGTTTACGCAAACCAACTCCAAACTACCACACATTCTCTTATTAAGTAGGTCTCTGTTAATGTCGCTTACACGTGGACTTTCCAAGACATCTAACTAAGATCGATCTCTTTCTGAATAGATTGTGAAATTTGCACGCAAATAATACACAAAGAGAAACTCTTTTCTGTTCGTTCTGAATGAGGCAATTCGGGAATGCCACTTTCTGTTAATCAACGTTCGTTCTGAAGCTGAGGTGACGTTGAATGCCTTTAAATTTTGTATACACATCGCTAAGAGCAGCCGTTTGGACTACGATTGTTGACGTGTTCCAAGTAGACTGTATTATATTGACCGTGTTGTGTAGCCGACTTGTCAGTACGTGCGTGCATTGTTAAGTATTCTCCAATAAACGACCAAGAAAATAATCACTTCGGACCTCTTGTGTTTCCAACGTTTTCTTTATTCGTCTTGTATCTTCTAGCGACACAAAAGCGTAAATAAGCCAACAATACATAACTTTATACGAAAGTATTATTACCCTTCTTACCAATCAAGGGGGTTATGTTTAACACATCGTTATTCGTTTTATCTGATTGTTAGCAATTTTATATAATTATCTTTACCAATGGTTTCGTTAATAAAATGTTATCAGCTCAAAGAATATGTGTTAAATCTGCGAAGTAATCTGGATCTAAATATGGAGCTAGTGTTAAATATTAATGGAATTGGATTTACTAATGACTATTATCTAGTACCTACTATTTATATATTTAATCTAGATTACATTGTTGAGGTATACGTCGTAAGTTACATTAGAAAGCAGGAAACGTTTCAGATAATAGTTACAAATAAGTACAAGATTAACTCTGCTAAGTCGTGAGAGCCGGAAGTCGATAAAGCGGGTGGAAATGACGTTACTTGATTTCAGACTGATGGTATTTCTGTGAGAAGATCGGAATCGTGTGGGGAACTTCAAGGGAATGGATGATGCATTCGTATATTGTCAAATAAATGTTAATAATTAGGCTCTATACGATCAGTAAATATCTTTCTTCTCCCAGCTTTTGACATTCGAGAATAATTCGATTATAAGCTGTTAAATTAATCGAATTATTATATCAAGAACGCTTGTCAGACGGTCGTTGATTGCAGCTGACGAAGTTTCAAGATGAGGACAGCACCTGCTATTAGGAGTCGAATAGCAAAGGTTTCATTTTAAGTTTTTATGTGTTACCTCAATGTTTATATATAGTCATTTTGATGACAACTGTATTACTGTGTGAGAATAAGAATTTTTTTTAATGTTTTTGCCGTAACTTATAATAGGTTACAGTCGTTGTTTACTTATTTGGATTTTTGAAAATACAATTATCATTTTAATGTATTTAAGCAAATGAATGTGTCCTTCTTTTGCTAGATGACATGACAAATGAAATGACTAATGACTCGGGCTATGACAACAGCAGTTTCTTTTCATTGTTTTGACTCTCGAGTATATATCCGACACAGTTAGACTCAGTTAATCAACCGGGAACCACATCACTCAGTATAAAAACACATAAAATAATAACTGATATATACTCGAGAGTCAAAACAATAGAAAAGGATATTCCGTTGTCACAGCCTTACTAATGACAAAAAAAATGCACGCATGGCAATTGGTTTATGGAGAAGTTATGGTCAAGCAAGATCTAACTTTAATTTGTTTACTTGAAACTGTTTGATTCTAAGAGTAAAGAGAACTTCAAGACAATTAGAAGAAACGTCAAAGTAAGTGACAGTATCAATATGCGACTGCTGAAGATTTGTCATCCAACAAGAGTTTACTCATTCACTTCAATCATTTATCAGTTCATTTATAAACAAAATTCCGAGATAGAATAATTAATACATAAGAGATTACGTTTTTTAACGAGATTAAATTTATATTATACTACATAAGATTAAAAAAAGAACACGCTCTCCTCAAAATATGTGCCGTGATATATCTATATAGAGAGAGCGGTTAAAACAAATAATGGAAATTTAAAATTTAACGGTTAAAGATGAAACAAGTGCAGATTTTTATAAATTTGGAATTTGTATTCTAATATAAATCGTGCTTATTAATTAACAGCAGATTTTCTATTATTTGAAAGACGCGGGCAGCCAGCGCTTACACTGCTTTGCTCCAAAAATATCGGAAGACGTGCTAGGCAATACCACCTCCAGAATGTAAAAGAAATAAGAAAACGAATAATCTTGCATTATCCTGACGAAGACTCCTTAATGAAATGAAACTTTCGTATAATAAATAAATATCTGCACTCGTTCGGTCTTAGTATAACAGTTAAATTTTCAATTTTTTATACATATATATATATGTGTGTGTGTGTGTGTGTATGTACATACACACACACACACACACACACATATATATATATATATATATATATATATATATATATATATGTATGTATGGGTGTATATATATATATATTATAAATATATATATGTATGTATTTATATATATATGCTATTTAGTCAGTTGTCTTTGTAACACAAATTTATATATATATAAATGTAAAAATAATATATATATATATAATATATATATATATACATATATAATACTTATATACTTATATATAATAATATATATATATACATATATAATACTTGGGGGGTATTTTATATTTTCTTTTCTATTTTGTGCGAATTGTTCCCTTTTATTCCCAGTGTGAATCTGTTTTACATTGAATATTGCATTTTGTTTATTTATTATTATATTTTATTTGTATGTTTGCGTAATATCAGCAAGTGATTTTGGGGAGGAAGTTATTATCAAAAACGAAAACACATGGCAAAAAAGACAGAATGAAAACAGTATTTGGTTTGGAGAAAACAGTTACACTCACGTTTCCCAAGACAATAGCCGGAAAAATTATCAACCATTTGCACTGTCAAATCGCCATTCAAAAATTGAATGTTCTGATGTCATGTAGTTATCCAATTGTTCCTCGACCGCCAACTCTTGATGTCTGTATAGCTACTAGTTGGAAAATATATCTGTCTTTTGAAGTTGAGTCCTATTAGAGTATACACTCTTAGACATGCTATTGTCTACCATTGTAGTCGACTATCAATCGTCTGATGGGCGTGGCGTGATTCGGTGTGGATGAAATCCTTCTTAGTTTGACTCTAAAGAAATTATTAAAGTTTACTCTTCGTATAAATTGTTAGTGCAACATGCCAAAATCATGAAGGCCTTTAAGCTGGACGAAATAACACGAATAGTTGCATATTTTAATTTATGAAACACATTCTGAGATGATTTTCAAATTTGAAACTTGCTTCTTATGGCACATGCAGAGGTGTAAGAGAAACACCCTCAGTCTGTTTAAACTACCCTTTTCAAAGACCACGTTTTAAACGTCGACTTTTAGTTTCCCAGTCGTTTTATTTATTATTTTACTTTAATTAATAGTTTATATATTTTCTATGATGTCACACATATCAAACCGTTTTTAACAATTCCCACGTATTTTCCTATCTGACCTTACAAGGCAATAATTCTATGTTTTGAATGATTCGAAAAGCCTTTAAAATGAAAGCAACAATTATTTTACGAAAGTCGTTCCAAAAGTGAAGCTTCCTATTTTTAACTCGAAAAGTTGAAGAGCTGCGAAACGAAAGTGGTGCCATTAAAACGAGCGATCTTTTAGTGCTCTAAAATTTATTTTTCTATATAGTCACAACCATTCTCAATGAAGATTTTGCCAGGAAGTTAAAAACTTTCTATTGAATCTGGCATGGTTTCTCTGATTGTTGTAAATTAACGGCAGAGTATTGTAGCTAGTGTACCAGGGTGTTCCAAAAATGACGCATCAGAACAGAGGAGCTTGAAAATTGTATTGTTATGATGACTGAACTTATGCATTTATGACCTCTTAAAGTTTCAATAGTTTGTTGCATATATTTACGATGTGAGATTTTTAAGAAAGACTCTCCTGTCATAAACATGCGTTAGAAGCAGAAATGTGTCATTGTATTGCTGGACAAATTAGATTGAGAATGGCGTTGACTATGTAGAAAATAAATTCTGGGGCACAAACGGTTTCTTTTTTGATTGGCACAACTCCCGTCTTCGTAAGTTTTCAAGTTAAACACATAAATAAAAGGATGTTCGTTTGGAACGACCTTCGTATGACATATATATATATATATATATATATATATATATATATATAGATATATATATGTGTGTGTGTATATATTTATATATATATACATGTATGATTACTTCATTTAATCCTTTTAATTAATACACGAATTTTATTGTGTAAATGTTCAGCATTCACTTCAACAATGCTCAATACATAGACAGAGTTAGGTAGTAATGGGTGATTACAGAAACATGTGCGAACATATGTATCCATCAATGTTTGTATAAATAAATTATGTATATATACGTATATGCATACATATATATATATATATATATATATATATATATATATATATATATATTACACATGCTAGAAACGCCGGTATTAATTGATTTTCTAGTCAAGTATTACTTATAATAAACATATTATGCTATTTAAAACATAACTGATATATATATATATATACATATATATATAACTACTTAATTTACTCACATAAAATTAATATACGAAAGTATAAATTTATGCGTAAACTTTAAGTATTTACTTCAAAAGTGCTCAATACGTAGGTAGAGCTAGTTTACCAGGCCACAATATTTGCGAAAGAAAACCCGAATAACAAGAAATATTACGTAGGTATGACTTCCTTAGATTTCTAAACTCTATATTATGACCACAAAAGTACAATCAACAATAAAAAAAAAACACCGTATGAAAACAACGCTAGCAAATAAATACTGGGAACTCAAGGAAAGCGGACATTCGCCGGTAGTCGAATGGAAAATAATAAGACAAGCTACCACGTGTAGGGACCTAGACGACCGATGTAGATTATGCCTTCATGAAAAACTTGCTATCCTGTACTTTAAAGAACCCCAACATCTATTAAACTGTAGGAGAGAAATAGCAAACAACTGTGTTCATAAGATAACATTTACTCTAGGATAGCGATACAAAATAGTTTTAAAACTAACAAAAACAATAGAAAATAAACAAATAAATAAATTAAATAAACATGAATATGCATAAACGATCACACATATATGTATGTATATATATGTATATATGTGTGCATATATGTATGTACATCTATATATATTTATATATAAACTAACATAAAAATATATATGTATATATATGTGTGCATATATGTATGGACATATATATATTTATATATAAACTAACATATAAAAAAACACTAACCTAGATTTCAAACAGATCAAGAAACTAGATATCCAGGCTAAATAGAGCACACACAAAGGAACATGTCAACCAGAGGTCAAATATGCCTTTGTCCGATAAGTGCATGCTCATTGGCTGATAGGAAGGGCGCGGTGGATACTAGAAAGCTGATTGGCTAACTAAAATCTCAATGGAAGATGCGTATATAAAAACGACAAACAACCACAAAATTTGCGCATAAGAGTCCTAGAGTGGTTGAAACGAGGAATATTCAGTGTAGCTTAATCGTCATATATATTTTATAACTTACTATATATATATATATAATCTTGGGTGGCTACAAGTTTCTTTTTCAACTGACGGGTCAAGTATATAAATGTCATGAATGGTCGCCACATCTATCGCTTTGTGTTGACGGACGACGTCGTCGCCATTTTGTGATATAACTTACTATGCACGTTTTACTTTCTATGTTTAATTTTATGAATCATTAAGTTACGTCATCCATTATACACGGTTATCTCTACATCTTTTTCAATTATTTTTATTAATAAGGTAAATCATATTAGAGAATAATCTCTCTCTCCCTCTATCCATCTATCTATCTACTAGCTATCTATCTTCTCTATTTCTCTATTTCTCCTTTTCTTTCTTTCTGATTTGATTGATGGTAATTCTCCGTCTGTTTAAATATCTGACTGTATCATTTTGTGGTGCTAAAATTTATAACATCATCATCATCTATTTGTTAGCCAAACTTGTGTCCATGTTTATATTTATCTGCATATAATTGATTACGTTATAATTTAATGATTAATCAGTTATAACCCATCAATTTGGGAAGAGTTTAGTGTTAACAGAGAGTAACATACAGACCTATAGTAATTGATTGGATGTCAGATTTGCTGATTAGTCATAAACGACGACACACGTGTGCGTAAATAACCAATTTTTTTTAAATATATGGAAGAATAACATTAGCGAAAGGAAAATTATTCTTAACTAGCATTAAAGTAAAAATGCTTCTCAGTAATATATATATTGTTTTTTCATATAAGCATCATCACTTATAAAGGCCAAAAGGCCACTCGAGGATAAGGGTTTAGAGAGTGTACAGTAGAAATTGGACTATATAGTAACCGTTAGTACTGGAGATTCGGTAAATTTGTTAACATATATGGAACGGCTCATCAAAAACTTGTTTACGTTAGACTTGAAGACAAACATATTGTAGTCCGCTGGAAAGCAGAAAAACGGAAGTCAAGTACATAGGCGTGCAGTTCTAAAAAAGAAGCTTTGCTCATAGAATCTATGTTTAGGTTTAGGCACAGATAAAGAGAGGGGGAAATTAGTGATATTGCTTTCTGCTATACGAGTGTTTCTTGTGAAAGTTTGGCGAGGGGGAACCATAGAATGGAGCTCAGACGAGCACTTGCCATGAAAATAACGATAAAGCAGAGACAAACTCGCAACATCTCTTCTGTGAGAAAGAGGTTGCAGGGAAGAGAAAAGGACACCCTCACAAGGCTACGAAGTCTATTTTGAACCTTATCAAGGCAGGATAAGTCCTTTCTAGCAGCTCCTGCCCAGATGTGGCAGCAGTCCTCCATCCTTGGATGTACCTGGCTCTTATATAGATAGAGAATTGCATCAGCAGTGAGATATCTACTGGATCGATAGAAGGATCCCACCATTTTTCCAGCGGCTTTGGCAACGGATTTTATGTATGTGTTCCATTTAAGATCAGGAGTAAAGGTCAAGCCCAGAAGCTTGTCAAAACAAGACGAGAGCCATTCATTTCAATTGATGCCAGATGAGGACCAGAGCGTTGATGATGTAAAGATAAAACCTTTGTTTTAGATGCATTAAAAGTAACAAGTGACCTCTTTTCCCATTGTACCTCTTGCTCAAGATCAGGGGAGAGAGAACCAGGGAGAACTTGGTCGTTTACGGTCTTAGATGTGCTACCATAGATAGTAGTGCCATCAGCATAGATGTCTACGAATGATGTAAGGATATGATTTGGGAGATCATTAATATAGATCAAGAAGAGAGTTGGGCCCAGGATGGACCCCTGAGGGACTCCAGCATTAATACTAAGAGCTTCTGATTTCTGCCCATCAACCACTACTCTTATGAACCTATCAGAGAGAAATGATTTAATAATTGAGAAGACATTTCCAGCTATACCGTAGCTGGAGCACATGTGAAGTAAACCTTTATGGCATACTCTATCAAAGGTCTTTGATATGTCAAGAGCAATTGCCCTAGAAAGACAGCCTCCGTCGAGAGATTCGCTAATCCTATGAGATATAACTGTAAGCACAGAAAGAGAGAGATATAGATAGATAGATAGATAGATAGATAGATAGATAGATAGATTAAAGTTATCTTTCTGTATGTATGTATGTATGTATGTATATATGTATATATATATATATATATATATATATATATTTAAGTTGTACACTATTTTCGTAAGTATATTTAAACGAAATTAATGGAAACACGATCGGTGTTATTTTCTTTTTTTCTTCGTTTCTTTCTTTTTTAGATGAAAATTTGGCAATAAACTTTTCATCTATTGAATTATCGAATCATGTCTTCAGGCAAAACTTCGTTCGAGGCAAATCATTCGGGTATAATTATTTATTAAATTAAAGTAAAACGATTCGCAAAACACAAAATATGAAAAAAATACAAGACTGTACGTATCTTAGAAACCTAATTGTAGAGTGTTCAGGACAGAAGGATCAATAGTATACATTAGAGGGTCAACACCAAAAATTATGAGGATAACTTTCATGAATTGATAAATGGTGTGAAGAGTTTCAAAAAACGATCAAGTATCTAGATCACTGACCTAGTGTTATTTAATGAAGCACAGATTTTAACCAAGTTAAATAATACATCATCTGGTTTTAAAGAAAAGAAACATTCTAATTGTTAGATGTGATTCTTCAGTACGTAAGGAAAAAAAGTTAAAGCCCGTTCGACTTCTAATGATTTTCTCCAGAATTGACTTCCTATTCAGGGTTTATGTTCAAACATCTGCTGCTGCGGAAACTACAAGTAAAATTAACCTTATTTCACTTCCTTGCTAACTTAATGTTTGAGATGCAAAAGAAAATTTCTTGGAATACTCAGATATCTATGTATCTCACATTTTTCTCTCAAGAAAAGAGCTCATTGATTTCTGTAACCGTACACTGAAGCAAGGATTTTTAAAGCAGTTTATCTGTTCATTTGAAATTTTTCATATTATAAATGAAGCTTTAAGAGCTTCTGCCAATATTATTAACACTGGATTACTACGATTAATACTGTGTTATGTACAGTTATATAAACGTGGTAATAACTAAAGGCGGGCATAAAGTTATTGTTATACGGATATTTTTATTAGAAAATTGAATAAATGGAATTGCTCCTTTTACTTTCTGACTAATAGGATGAGATAAAATCTCACATTTTAAAGGCCACATTTATCATTATACTAGCAGCTCGCTTAGCATTGCCCGGTCGTAAACTACGCTTAAATATGATATTTTGATTAATGCAGGTTTCGTATTATTATTATTATTATTATTATTATTATTATTATTATTATTATTATTATTATTATTATATTGGATCCAATAATGAGTTAAAAAGTTAAAACAAAATGACTCATGCACTACCACCGAGAACCGAAACCAAATCGTTTAGCTTACGATTAACTTTTCCTTTGGCGTTAATGCCTTAGCTAGGAATACATGTTTGCTTCAAGACTATCCTACATAATTTATACTTGCGTAATATTTGCTTAAAAACACAAACCTTTTTCTATGTATATATATATTTGTTTAAAAAATGTTGCCTACCAAAACCCTTTGTCAATGTTTTGTCGTTAAATCTTCACCTAGCAAATTCCATTTTTTTTTTTTCACATTTTTGCATCGATTTTCCCCGGCTAACCAAAGATTGACAGAGGATTTTGGTAGGCAAAAATCTTTAAACAAATATATACACGCATACATAAATATATATATAGAGAAAGAGGTTTGTGTTTTTTCGCAAATATTACACCCCTGCTTATACGTCACAAGGTTGACCGCTTAAGATTTGGTCGTGAAGTGAAAGTTCAGTTTTCTGATGAGAAAAAAATCAATCTAGATGGTCCTGGTGGCTTCCGACGATATTGATATAACGAAAATATGCTTTCTGAAATTTTCTCCACACGTCATAGTGGTGGAGGGCCCCTAATGGTATGGAGTGCCTTTTCCTCAGAGGGATGATGGAGCTCCAGGTGGTGCAGAGTCGTCAAACAGTGACTGGTTATGTTAGCATTCTACAAAAGGCATCGCTGATGACGGAGGGTCAGTTTTTGTGTGCGGATGTTTGGTTATGCGGCAATCATCGCTACATTACGGACCTGTACCATTCTTGCAAGAAAATGGGGTCCATCTCTTGAGACATCCAGCCTGCTCACTGACCTTGAACCCAATTGAAAATGTTTGGGGGTGGATTACAAGAGAAGTTTATCGAAATGGTAAACAATATTCAACAAAAAAATAAACTTCGTGAAGCTATCTTCAGAAGCTGGAGTAACATCCCCTCATCTTAATGGCAATACTTATTTCTGGCATTCCCCAAGGAATTTTCGAAGTAATTAAAGCCATTGGAGGAAGAATTCATTATTAAATTTAATTGTTGAATGTTTTTATACACTTTTCGTACAATTTCCTAGAATTTATACACCTATACTTTATACTTATAATTTTACTTTTTTGATTAAAAATAAATGGAAATTTCTCAATTAAATGTTTGGTATGTGCTTTTTTCCTTAAACTTTTTAGGTTGTAGTATTAGTAACTTTAAGTGGGAGGAGTTTAAAATCCATCCTAAAAAAGGGTCCTGTTGAAAGATTTTGAAATGGTCTTAAATTTTTGGATCGGTAGTGTATTTATTTGTAAACACAAGCAAATGACGAAAGAATCAATTTTGAAATTGGTCGTTTTATACCCCTACACCCCTTTAAAATAGTTCAAATAAACCGAAATTGAGGGAATATTTATTAACTAATTATAATTGATATTATTAATTAAATATCATTTATTCAAATTTCACACAGATAGAGCATAACTGAATTTTCACGAAGGGTTCACACTATTTTTCTACCTTTACAGTAATCTAAATTACACGAAATATATTATATGCAACCCTATCATACACGCCAGAGTTGTGTTCCAAAATGATTAGTACATTAGTTGAGGATTGCTTTACTGTTATTTCACACAAGGCACAATGAATTTTTCGTAAGAAGTTACTGTTAAGGACCAAATTTATAGGGATACTATGTAGGGAGTTGGGTAGCGAGATGTCTGTTCACATTACATTTGAACTTCTGTATGTCAGTGCATTAAGAGAAGCAGGGTCGGAAATGGAATTCCAAAGTCTAGCAGTTTGAGGAAAAAGCTATTTAAGTAGAAGGCTTTACGGCATCTAGGGTTTCTACAGTATATGGGTGAAATTTTGCAGATTGACGGGTTTGTCGGGGGTATTTACGTCGAAAGGGCACTAGTGCTTTGAGTTCGCCCGAGCACTTACCATTAAATACTTGTAAAACAGGCACAGGGATGCCATATTTCGAGGATAGGGCAAAGATTAGCAATTCTTTTATTCAACGGGACTAGTGACAGATGCACCAGCCCAGATGTGACAACAATACGTCATGCATGGGCATTGTAGAGATACAGGATATTCTCAAGTATGACTAACCATCTAGCACAATAGAGGGTGCCAAGTTTTCTCGCAATTACTTAGCAATTACTTCAAGGTATCTGTTCCAATTCATGTTGTTAAATGTTAAGCATAGAAGCTTGAGGGAAATACTTTCAGGTAGTGTATCATTAGCCATAGCAATCAGTGTTTTATAATGATGGCTTTGTTAATTTAGGAAAAAATACATATATATTATAATTATTATTATTATCATTATATTATTACGCTTATTGCTCTGTCCGTTATCATGCTGTGCATCCCTAAAAAAGGAAAGTGGAATATTCCAAATAAACCTTTATCAATATGTCGCTGTTGAGGCAAAGATAATAATGATTTGTCTTTCTTGGCCTTTTGGCTGAGATCAAAGTGTAGTATCTGTTCTTCATGTGCTATATTTCAATTTCTTCTCTCTCAGTGGAAGAGAAATCCTTTACGACTAAGACAATTTTTCTCCACATTAAAAAACGACCCTGGTGTCTAAATCTGCCCTCTGGGGAAACATTGTGAATAGGTACTATGTTTAATGTAACAAAGTTTTAATATTAAAAAAGTAACTGGAAAAAGTTATTTCTGATTTGATTACAAAATGCCCTGGAAATGTCACTTCTGATTAATTATAAAATGCCCTGGAAAATATTCTTTCTGGATATATATTTTTTTTTTGTTTACTTGCCTCCCCACAAGGGCGGAATTGGACATGAGGTCGGTTAAAAATTTAGGGGTTACCAGCTCCCATTCTGGTCAATAACAAAAATAAAAATAGTATCAGTAATGAAGGATTTCCTCTCCATTAACCAAGACCAAAAAGGGGGGGGATTTAAGTCACTTCTGAAACTGATACTATACTCAGAAATTCATGTTGAAGCAATAGTTGCCTAATAACTAACATTCTTAATGTTTTTATATATTACTTTCGAAAAGCTGCTGAAACAGTTTATGATTTAAACATTACTTTATTTCAAGTATATTTTAAGCAGTGGGTTACGAGATATGAAGCCATTCCAGGAAATTACTCAAAGGTTTAACGATTTAAACATTACTTTATTTCATGTATATATATATATATATATATATATATATATATATATATATATATATATATATATATATATAAGGTGGTTACCACTTATCAAGGCCCGGAAGCCACTCAGGGATAAGGGTTATTGTAAGTACAGTACGTTAGTGTGGAGATTTAATAAAGTGTCTACTTAAGGGGGCGGAGTGGAGTGGGGGATATTTAATCAATCCTAAAAATGGGAGAAACCGTTTGCGCATTACACATTACTTCATTTAATGTATATTTTTAACATTGAGATGGGAAATATGAAATCGGTTCCGGAAATGGCTGCAACCATTTACGTTTTGGACATTACTTTATTTAATGTATATTTTTAACAGTAGGATGGGAGAAAAGAAGAAAAAGTTTACGATTTATACATTACTTTATTTCATATATATTTTCAACAGTGGGTGGGTATTATAAGTCAGTTCCAGAAATGGCTGAAACAGTTTACTATTTAGACATTACATTATTTCATGTATATTTTTAGCAGTGGGTTTGGGATATAAAGTCGGTCCGTAAATGGCTGAAACAGTTTACTATTTAGACATTACATTATTCCATGTATCTTTTTAGCAGTGGATTGGAGATATAAAGTCAGTCCTGGAAATGGCTGAAACAGTTTACGATTAAAACATTATTTAATGTATATTTTCAACAGTGGGGTGGCGGACATGAAGTCAGTCCCGGAATTGAATGAGATGCGCAAATATATACTATCAGAAAGCCCAGTATTGAACAAGATAGGTGGAAAACATATAGTAGCAAAATACCCAGCGTCGCCCGGGATCGAATGAGATAGGTGAACGATATATATTAGCAGAATATGCAGCGTCACCCGGGATTGGGTAAGATAGGTGAAACATATATACTATGAGAATACCCAGAATTGATAAATTTCTTTGTAATGAAATAATCAGCCCAGGCAATATATCAAAGTTATTATTTAAGTAAGGGGGCGCGGCATAGTAGGTTAAAGTTATGAAAATTATTGTCGAAATTAGTAACATATACAAGAATTATGAAAAATGAAGAAATGTGAGTTATTTGACTGGTGCGTTTGTAATGATATAATAAGCCCAGGCAACATATCAAATATACTATATGAGTAGGATTAGAGGCATAATGTGGGTTTTAATTATAAAAATTATTGTCGAAATTAGTAACATATCCAGGATTATGAACAAAGATTACATTTGAGTTAATTGATTGTGTTTATAATTAAATAATCAACTCAGGAAATATATCAAAGTAATTATGTAAGTAAGAGAGGGCGATAAGGATGGTTTAAATTATGAAAAATAATTGTCGAAATTAGTAACATATCCAAGAATTATGAAAAACGATAATATGTTATTTAATGCATTAGTGTGTTTGCAATGAAATAATCAGACCACATAATATATCAAAGTTATTATTTTAGTAAGTGGCGCGATTATATGGGTTAAAATGATGAAAAATGATTGTCGACATTAGTAACATATCCAAGCATTATGAAAAATGACGAAATGACAGTTAATTGATTGGTGTGTTTGAAATGAAATAATCATGCCAGATAATATATCAAAGTTATTATTTTAGTAGTGGGGGTTGATAATGTGGGTTAAAAATATTAAAAATAATTGTCGAAATGAGTCACATATCCAAGAATTAAGAAAAATGATGAAGTGTGATGTAATTGATAGCTGTGTTTTTTTTTATTTAATAATCCGCCCAAACAATATATCAAAGTAATTTTTTAGTAAGATAGGGCGACGAGGATGGTTTAAATTATAAAAAATTATTGTCGAAATTAGTAACATATCCAAGAATTACGAAAAATGACGAAATGTGATTTAATTGATTCGTGTGTTTATAATAAAATAATCAGCCTAGACAATATATCAAAGTTATTTTTAGTAGAGGGGAAGGCGATAAGGAGGGCTTAAATTATGCAAAATTATTGTCGCAATTAGTAGCATATCCAAGAATTACGAAAAAAATGATGAAATATTAGTTCATTGATTAGTGTGTTCGTAAGGAAATAATCAGCCTAGACAATATATCAAAGTTATTATTTAGTAAAGAGGGAAGGGCGAAAATGATGGTTAAAATTATGAAAAATGATTGTCGAAACATATTCAAGAATTATGAAAAATGATTAAATGTGATTTCATGCATTAGTGTGTTTGTGATAAAATAATAAGCCCACACAATATTTCAAAGTTATTATTTTATAAAGGATGGGACGGTTATGTGGGTATAAATTATGAAAATTTATTATCGAAATTAGTAACATACCCAATAATTATAAAAAATGATGAAATGGAAGGTAATTGATTAGTGTGTCAGTAATGAAATAATCAGTCCAGAAAATGTATCAAAGTTATTATTTTAGTAAGGTTGGGCGACAACGTTGGTTTAAATTATAAAAAAAATATTGTCAAAATTAGTAACATATCCAAGAATTACGGAAAATGATGAAATGTGAGTTGTTTGATGTGTGTGTATGTAATCAAATAATCAGCCTAGACAATATATCAAAGTTATTATTTTAGTAAGGTGTGTTATATGGTAAGTTTAAATGATGAAAAATCATTGTTAAAATTAGTACCATATCCAAGAATTATTAAAAATGATGAAATGTGAGTTAATTGATAGTTGTGTTTTTTATAAAATGATCAGCCGATACAGTATATCTAATTTAATATTTTAGTAAAAGATGGGGCGATAATGTGGGTTGAAATTATGAACAATTATTGTCGAACATAGTAACATATTCAATAATTATGAAAAATGATAAAATGTGAGTTAATTGACCAGTGTGTTTGTAATGAAATAATCAGCCAAGGAAATATATCAAGGTTATTATTTTAGTAAGGGGCCAGTACAGTAAAAAAAAAACTAAAATAATATGATTGTGCCTTCATTCATGCTGAAAAGAACGCTCACAGCATGCCCAGCAACAATATATTACATATGAAAAATGCTGCTGTGGAATTTGCACAGGTCCCGCTAATTATTATTATTATTATTTACTATAATAATCAAACACCTACAGACACTAGTGTTTCATCCTTTCGGGAATCATCAGTGCAGTGTGTCACGATTAACGCCAGTCGAGAGATTCGAACTCCGGCAACAGAAGTCATGCCTGTCTTCATTAGCAAGGACCCGACCCATCCGGCTACCGTCAACCGTGAGAGTTACAGTTGAGATTAAATATTTATTCTCATTAAATGCTTTTAATGTCAGTCAGAGTGATCTAATCATTATATGACGATCTGCGCGTATGATCAACTTTATTTCAATTGAAAGTGCTCAACTATAAGAAACAAGGTTCTAAAAGGGGCTGACATTATTATTTACTAGAATAATTATTAAATACCTACAGACACTAGTGTTTAATCCTTTCGTGAATCATCAGTGCAGGGTGTCACGATTAACGCCAGTCGATATATATATATATATATATATATATATATATATATATATATATATATATATATATATATATATATGAGAGTCTATATATATATGTATATATACATGTACAGTGATGATCATATTTATTGGCACGGTAAAATAAAAGTTAAATTTTGTCTAATAAATTCTAAAAAAGGGATTAAATTAAAGAAAATAACAAAGTATATTATGTATTTTTAACTGGCCTTTCCGATGCAGCAATCGGATTTTAGAAAAAATAAATAACAAAGGAACAACAAACATAATTGCAAAAAACCCTTGGATTTTGTTTTACTTGTCGAACAATTTTCCGTTCATCTCTTGGGGAAAGAATCCTTTTTCTCCCTCTACCCTCTAAACTCATAACGTGGCCTTGCGATTTGAACTTGTTTATTATGGCTCTAACAGTGGATTTGGGAAGGTTTAGCTTCTTTGAAATCTTATCATAGGCCTCCCCATTGGTATGGCATGCTACAACAAGCTTCCTGACGTCTTCGCTGTGTTCCTTAGTTTTAACCATGGCGATTTAAAATTATAATTTAGTCACTTATAATAGTTTAAATAAATCGCTATCTAAAAATTATCTGAAAAAAATTATTTACTGAATTAGCGTTAAACAAGCATAATATGGCTATAAAAAAGTTCAGAAAGCACGTAAACCGGAAATTGATTGATATTATACTGATACTAAAAGAAAAACAAAGCCGTGCCAATAATTTTGAACAAGGGTTTTTTGCAATTATGTTTGTTGTTCCTTTGTTATTTATTTTTTCTAAAATCCGATTGCTGCATCGGAAAGGCCAGTTAAAAATACATAATATACTTTGTTATTTTCTTTAATTTAATCCCTTTTTTAGAATTTATTAGACAAAATTTAACTTTTATTTTACCGTGCCAATAAATATGATCATCACTGTATATATATGAGAGTCTATATATATATATATATATATATATATATATATATATATATATATATATATATATGTGTGTGTGTGTGTATATATACATGCATATATATATATATATAAACTTATATGTAATATACTGAGTTCGTGTAATTTTCATATACCAATGAGTTTAAAGTCAAAAAGAGTTGATTTAAGGAGTAAGCTAAAAAATTATCATATTTCATAATTTAGCATTAATATACTGCGGAAGCAAAATCAAGACTTCAAAAAGGGTGTTGATGACAACAAAAAGTGTATTTCATTTTACGTTACAATTGTTTCCATGTCTAGTTGAACAATTTCAAACATTATATCGTTTGAAAATTTTCCAAAACCAGCATTTCTTCAGACTTTATGAATAAACACAATTTTGATAATAGAGCATTTTTTAAGAGAAAGAAAAAAGAAAAATTCCCTTAACAGGAAAAGCAGGTGAGAAGCATTTACCTTTGCTGTAGGTACGGAAACGCCCATTTTAAATATTAATATATCGCCTAATTTTCGTATCTTTATTTAAGAACAGAGTCATGAGAAGTTTTCAAAGAAAACCCTAAGCCATTTAAATAAACATTTTTATATATCCCATTCGTTGAGTTCCTAAATTAGATCTCGTTGTTTCTTTATTTCCCAATAATTAATTTTTTTATAAAAAGAGTTTTTAATTTTTATTTCTATATTTATAGTATGGCCGTAACAACCTTGCAATAACGTTATGGTTAATTTTAGTTTCGTATTAGTGGCAAGTAATGTTTACAGATTATCGTTATTGTGGTACTTAGATTTAAAACCATTTTAGGTTTAAAGTTTAATTGAATATGAGAATAAATAAAAAATGCTGTATTATATATATAAATCCTTGTACAACATTTCGAGTGAGGTTTTCTAATCTATTATTATTTCATGTTTTAAAACTTATTGTCATTCTACTTGAATGTTTTCATATCATTTCTAAAGACAATTATGAAGGGAGATAATCCAATAGTTAATTCTGTTGAAAACTGGGTCGATTTTTATTTCCTATAATAGCTAAAGGGAGATAATTCAGGCCGTTTGATGTTTTCAGTTCATTGATTACTAGGAGGCGTCTATGATTTAATAATTAATTTAATCAGACAGATCCAGAACGTGCTACGATGGTTTATTTGACAAATTAAGGATATAAATTATGTTTTTAATCTTAAAAAAGTGTTTTTCCCCATGGGTTTAACCCACATCTGTTATTAATCACTTATGCTGCTCATGTCTTATAATACGTGTGTTGTATTCTTGGGTATCTAAATAAAGAATTATACATCCACTAATTATTATTCTGACAGCAATACAACCCAAATAGCTACAAATGTGTTACACTCCGATGGGAAGATGTCTACTAAATCAGCATAGATTAAGATGTCAGATGACAAAATCAATTAAATTAATTTTCAGTCCCCAAATTGCTAATTTAATTTTTAATAAAAATAGTTTAATTGTTAAGTTGTTTTATTGATTTGAAGAGCGTATCACTTATTTCACCGTCAATTCTGGTACAACTGAATACAAAAATACTCATCGTTGTGGAGGAAAATTCCATTTTTAGATGAGCTTTATACTTCATTTATATTTCTTACGCAGTTTAGAATAATAGAAACTATATTCGCATGTTATATTTGGATCCTTCATTTAGATTATAACAATAACAATAACAATATATATATATACATATATATATATATATATATATTCTGTTTTACAATTTTCCTTTTTATCTTCTCCAATCTCGGAATATTCCTTTTTGTGTTTTTCTCGAAATTGTATAAGTTGGATCCATAATCGCGAGCGCTTATCATCTTCAGGCATATTGTAGAATAAATGTAGAATCTTTTTTTAAATTTACTTATATATACATTTTTTTTTTACATATATTAAACACATTTATATATACAAACACATATATACATTTTCAAAATTTATCCCAAACATTTCAATATATATATATATATATATATATATATATATATATATATATATATTAAGGTATATATATATTAAGGTATATACTTTTTATAAAGCGTCCACATTTAAAAGAAAAAACTCAATAAAGTTATGTTACCAACTATAGGTATATGTACTGATTGGAATAAAACTAACCGGTATGTGCGTGCGTGCGTGCGTGTGTGTGTGCGTGTGTGTGTGCGTGTGTGTGTGTGTGTGTGTGTGTGTGTGTGTGTGTGTGTGTGTAATTAGCATATATTATGAGGACACTGAATAGTTTCCTGATGCATCTAATTACCAGAAGTGCATTAAATGTTTGAATTTATATTCTTGCGTATAAATATGTTTCACCAGAAATGTTCTCCCTGATAAACGAAACGGGAGCAACTGACAGTCACCGTGCATTGTTACAACTCTGTTTACGCTCAGCAAATTAATATATATGCGTGTGTACGTATGCGAAACGCTTAAGAGAATGTGAAGTACGATATTTTCTCTCTTGATGAAATATTGGCTCGTGTTGAAAAGACACAGGATTAAGACATTCCTTCTTTTTGTTAAAATTGTTTGGGGGCTATTGACTCCACGGTATGTTTAGCTTCACTACTTGCGCTTGTTCTAATAGCCGCATCCCGCTTCCAATCCTACATTGATGGATACGGGAGGGAAGTTGAAAGAATGGTGGATAAAGTGGGTTGGGCCGATGCTTAGAAGGGTGGGACGAGGTTTAGGAGATGGGTGGAAGTAAATAAAAAGGTCTGTTGCTTGTGAGAACAGGAATCTGGGTTTCGCCGGGTAACCTTCATTGTAATATAAGTTCACTTCTCAAATTACCTAACTTGACAAATTCTTTATCAAGAAGAAGAAATGATTGTCGAGATGTTATTTGCTTGCCCTCTATCATCACATAAACACGTGCGTGTGCACATAACTGCACATCTGCATGCATAACTGCAAATTAAGGGGCATTTGAATACTTAGAAACACACACGTGCACGCATACACACATAAATGTGTCTTAATACACTTTATAAAGGGTATTTAGGCAACATTTTTTATTAAAGTAAACATTGTTAAAGTAACAAGATATATTCTGTTAAAGTATAGCTTGTTCTAAATTTTCCATTGTTTTAATCTTTTGAGGTTGAAATTAAGAAAAAATGACTGTCCTATAAGTGTCACGCCCGTTTTTTTGTATTTGTCGAATAATCATACTGTGATAAAAGCGAGTGAACAACAGGACTGGAGAAAAGTTTCTTAACTATATATATATATATATATATATATATATATATATATATATATATATATATATATATAAAGCCGAACGTCTGTGTGTGTGTCTGGTCACGAATAGGCTCCTATATGGTTGAGTATTTTAAAAAACTGATTATATATAATGATAAAAGATGTATCGAGGATCAGGAATGAGTATGTTTGGATCTGGCAGAACAGGGGTTCATAAAAATTGTGGGGTCTGCGTTCGCGCCTGGCCCCCAAAGTATGGAAATATCAAAATGAAAAAAAAAACGTTTACAAGGGTTTTGATATAGATGTACATAAGAATACTTTGATAAGTATGTTTCAACTTAAATAGAGGTAATTTTTATTGACTATGGTAACATTTATTTCTTGTATATTTATATTATTATATATATAACATTTTCTCTTTGTAAGGAAACATCATTTTGTTGGTCACTCTTGGCTACGAATGTAAACAAAGTTGATATAAAAAATATATTTTCGCGAAAATTATCTTTATTTCATCATATTTTGCTTAGGGTAAAATTTTTGAGTATCAAATCCTATCTCTTTACAACCCTCTTTTTTTCACAACCTATCATACTTTCACCAATCACAGTCCATTTTCTGTAGGCTGCTTTTGAACCCAGTCAACGACGGGCACTTCTGTTAGTATATATATATATATATATATATATATATATATATATATATATATATATATATATATATGAAATTGGTATATTTAGGCAGCATTTTTTCATTCATGCATGATTCTTTTTTTTTTAATTTTTCGATTTTCCGTATAATCTTTTTTGTATCAAAATCAAAAATATTAATGAAAGTTCCATAATTGTTGCTGTCACGAGCGCTTTCGATGCGTCATCGAATCATCATGTGTTGAAGTAAAAGTCTGAAGGAGCCAAAATCAGAATTAAAAGTGAAAACTAAAATATACAGTAAACAGCGATAAGTTAAAATATATAGAGTAGATTAAAAGTCGATCAAAAATATAGGTCGATTAAAAATTCCAGTATTAAAATCAACAAGTTCGTGGACACCGTTAACAAAGTCCGTCCAATACGGACTACGCAAGACATTTTAGAACGTTACTGCTTTTCTCGAATGCGATATCATTTATAGTGGGTTGAAGGGTTCTAATATATGATGCTTCAAGAATTTTTAATTTTTTAATATTATTTTCCTGTTGTATAATTTTTATGTTGTCAACGTGGACCTTTCTAAGATTGGAGGGGGTGCAGTTTAGATCTTTTATCAAATGTTTATATATAGCACTAGTATTATTTAGATGCATGGTTATACGCCGGGACAACTTTTAATTCTCATTTATTCCGTTATATATCAAGTTTCATGTCTGTAAACCTTACAAATATATATATAAATATATATATATATATATACATACATACTCACACACATACATATTTATATTTATGCATATATATATATATGTATATATATATATATATATATATATATATATATAGGATGGAATGATAAATTTGTCGCCTTAAAAACAATACTACAGCTTTATTTTAAAAATTCTATTGAAAAAAATCAAGTCAGGTAACTTGATTATGTAGTAGATTTGATATCTATCAATGTAGCCGCCTTCCGCCTCAATCACCGCCTTTACACTGTTCCGGAACTGGGAGCATTTCTTTTTCTACACGCACCGGCGGAAGATCGGCGAATACTCGGCGGATGGTGACGATCGGGCTGGTATTTGTGTTGTGGGAGGTCATGAATGTGATATTCTCGATGTATGATCAAACAAAATAGTCAAGCGGGTTTAGGTCGGGGGAGGAGAAAATCCAGTAAGAACAAAGTGCAAATCGTAACACTCCTTCTGAAGCTAAGCCTGAGTCTATTTGGACTTGTGGCCTGGCGCCGAGTATTGCTGCCACACCCAGGATCTGCCAGCTGCCACTTTATAGCACCAGGGGGTCATCACATTCTTCAGCACATCCAGGTACACATTGGTGTTTACTGTCAAGCTGATTTCGAAGATGTGAAGTGGCATGATGTGGCCCTGACTTGAAATCACGCCAAAGACTATAACCATGGCCGGAAGCTTAGTTTTCATCACCTTGTGCACGTATCTGTTATTCGTGGCCATCCATCGATGCATTTTGAAAGTGCTGACAATCATAACTTGGATCGGTAGCGCGCACGAGTTGTACAGCGGCCTCTTCCGATCTCGCTCGTTGAACATTGTGCTACTTTACAGCACGATAGAAGACTCCTATTTCTCTTGTGATTTGTACACAACTGGCCAACAAGTAGATGAATAAAACCGGTTTTCATCAAACGGAATTGGAATCCTGTTGTCTTTTCTAGTGCGGCATTTTTATCTTTCTACCCCTGTACATGTGCATGTACTAGAACATGTTCATCCTAAATACTACGCAATTATGCACAATGTAGAAAATATGCATGAACAGAACTGGGTGTAATAGTTGAATGGAACCAATAAGAAATCTATGGCGGTAAGTTTCCAAAGGATTATGCAAATTAGTTTACCTTTATAAAATCGCGCGCATAGCCATGACTGAGTATATTAAGCTGGTTTTAATAAATTTTAAATAGAAACAGTTTTTATATCAATGTTAGTCTGAAAAACCTCAATTTATATGTACGTACGTATGTATGTATGTATGTACGGCACAATCACGTTGACACACCGGTTCTCATCAGATCACCGAAGTTAAGCAACGTTGAGCCTGGCTAGTATCAGATGGGTGACCATTTGGGAAGGCTAGGTGCTGTATGTGCTTTCCGCTTATCTCGGCATTGTTCCCAGTCATCCTGAACCTCCAGTTGCCACTGGTATTCAACAATGTCGACTCAGGAGAGGTGTGGTTGGAAATTACGCAACTCTTGCCACAAAAATTTCACGTGCAGACACCTTTACAGTGGGTATCCATAGTCTGTCAAGACTGAAGGTAGCGTTCAGGTATGTATTCGTATTACTTTTATTGTTTAAAAGGTATTCTTATTCCGGCTATTTTTTACTCTTATTTCTTATAATCAATCTTTCTTCCTTTCTTATTCTCACATTCTAAATCATTTCTTTCTCTGTTGCGTTCTTATTTTTTTATTTATACATTTTCATTGGTTCAGTTTTATTTGTTTTTAACAAAATCGTGTAATGTAAAGACATGTGCGCCAGCCCCCATGTACCTCTTACATGTAAACAGAATACGTAGGCGTCGTGTCGGCTTAGTGGTGTATATATACAGACACCAACGCGTGTTTCTTAAATGTATGTATAATCTCAATGCATGTATGGAGATGGACGTTATTGTATAACACACCCATAAACTTGTTTACAAACATATGTATAATTAAATATAACAGCAGTATATTAACATCAGAACAGCGCGTGAAGGGGCAGCGTGTACTATTACAAAGATAATACACAATACACAGAGAAAACAGTGGCCTTTCGGTAATGAACTACTAATTTCAGCAAGTACTTTTTTACAACAGTGCATATTTTGCATATCTCATTTCTTTTGGTCTCCGGCACTTGCTACTTGCTGCCAGCTCTGTAATAGAGATCTTCGATGTGAAGCAATACCTAGACAAGCTCTTGTTAATTTTACATAATTTTAATTCAGCCTTCAAGATACCTGTGGCTCTCAGAGTTGCAATCTAATTTACTAGATTTTAACTATTAGCTGTAGCGTCCTATATGTTCAGTGGACATATCGCCATGTAAATCCTCCGGTAACCGGAAATTCAACATTCAATCTGATTCGTTAGTCTAGAAATAATAAAAACGTTCAAAACCTGATTACGTAAGCTTTTACGCCTGCAAAAATTTAACCTTTGTTTATTGTCCTTAATTATTTTTGTAGTTTTTGTAGTTGTAAATTTCAAATTTTCTATTATTTAATTTGATTATTGCTCAACTGATTTTCAATTCTTGTCACGTTTGTTTATTGCTTATTTAACCTTCCTTTATTTGCTTCAACTTTTCATTTGTTTCTTTTTTGGCTTAGCTATGCAAACTGCGTAACTAAACTACCTGTCTTTTCCCATAGCAATGTCTATATCTGTTACATTTCTATATTTCAAAAACACAACATCTTAATATTTTCCACAAATCCCCAGGCTAAGAAAAGATCGGGCCCTGTCTCTTTAAGTTTTTTTTCTTTAGTCATTCATTGACCGCTCAGTAGTTTTTATCAGGCTGGAATTTCTCTACTGCTTCAGGCATTTGCTACTGGGTGTGAATCATACCACTACACTATAAATGGGCCACTCTTTTAGCATTGTCAATCAGAGGCCCATGTTGAGTCTCATTGAATAATTTGACGGCATATCATCTAATGGTTCCTCTATACTTTCTATCGGATTTCAACAACACTCAGGCAGACATATGCATTTCCTAACACATCGATCCATCTGATCGTTATAAACCACTAATAGTCATCTATGTTCGGAGATAAAAACAGAAAACCCCAACTCACAATGTCACAACTAGTCAGCGCCAAATCACACAAATACTTGTTCTATCATACTGATTCGCCACACCTCCCCTTACTATAACTTAATTTCGGAGGATTGAGTCAGTCTCCGACTAGCATCGCACCTTTGGACTCGTTTTACATTAAACCCTTAATTACCATACTTCACGTCAGAGGTGAGCGATGATTTCCAATGTCCCTGCCGGAATGCTTCACAATGCAAAACTAGAATCATCCCGCAGAGTGATTTAATATGGTATATTGTCATCTACAGTGCTAGGTTCGAGTTATTTTCAGCGTTTAAACAATTAACCCTATAATTCCTATTCGAGATCAAAACTTTTACCTAACAGCCAGCCATGGTTCTCTCCAGAATGTGCTGCTGCCATTGCGCACAGAAATCACTTTTTCCACTGTTTCCAACGTAATAGATGTATGGAAACTAAAGCCGCTTTCAGGACTGCCAGCAACCATTGTAAGAAAGTAATAAAGAATGCAAGAGAGTTGTATGCTCAATCTGTTAAGTCCAAAGTAGCTGAGCAGCGGCTTGGTTCCCACCAGATTTGGCAAATAGCAAACAGAATCCTGAACAGAAGCGTGTGCTCCATCCCAACTATTATCAATGGACCTGAGGTAATCTCGTCAGCATCAGACAAAGTCAAACTCTTTGTCAAGAACTTTGCAGCTAATTCTACCCTTTGCGATCAAGGCCGCCAACCCCCAATATTTCCTCCTGTATCAGAAAACACGCTATGTGATATACGTATATCTGTACGTGATGTTGCCAAGCTAATCAAAAACCTTGATTCCAGTAAAGCAACTGGCCCTGACGGTATTCCAATTATAGTACTAAAAAAACTTCAACCTGAACTAGCGTCCATACTTACAAAATTGTTTAAACGTTGTCTTAAGGAGAATAGTTTCCCATCTCCCTGGAAAATTTCATCAGTATGCCCTGTGTTTAAGAATTCAGGTGACCGCTCATCCCCCTCTCAGTACAGGCCAATAAGTCTCCTGTGCGTCATGAGTAAGTTGCTGGAATCTGTGTTAAATACAGAAGTAATCAACCATCTCAACAAAAATAACCTTCTTAGTGACACTCAATATGGTTTCCGTTCTGCTAGATCTACAGCAGATGTGCTTACAGTTATATCTCATAGGATTAGCAAATCTCTCGACGGAGGCCACCTTTCTAGAGCAATTGCTCTTGACATATCTAAGGCCTTTGATAGGGTATGGCATAAAGGTTTACTTCATAAGATCTCTAGCTATGGTATTGCTGGAAATGTCTTCTCAATTATTAAATCATTTCTTTCTGATAGGTTCATAAGAGTAGTAGTTGAGGGGCAAAAATCAGAAGCTCACAGTATTAATGCCGGTGTCCCTCAGGGGTCCATCCTGGGCCCAACTCTTTTCCTGATCTACATTAATGATCTTCCAAATCACATCCTTACATCATTTGTAGACATTTATGGTAGCACATCTAAGACAGTAAACGACCAAGTTCTCTCCAATTCTCTCTCCTCTGATCTTGAGCACGTAGTACAATGGGGTAAGGAGTGGCTGGTTACTTTTAATGCATCTAAAACCAAGCTTCTCTCTTTACATCATCAACATTCTGATCCACATCTGGCATCAATTGAAATGAATGGCGCTCGTCTTCAGGAGGCCTCAAGTTTTGACAAGCTTCTTGGCTTGACCATTACTCCTGATCTTAAATGGAACACGTACATCAAATCTGTTGCCAAGGCCGCTGGAAAAATAGTGGGATCTTTCTATCGATCCGGTAGATATCTCACTGCTGATGCTATTCTCTATCTATATAAGAGCCAGGTACGTCCAAGGATGGAATACTGTTGCCACATCTTGGCAGGAGCTGATAGAAAGGACTTGTCCTGCCTTGATAGAGTTCAAAATAGACTTCGTAGCCTCGTAGGAGATGTCCTTTTCTCTTCCTTGCAACCTCTATCTCACAGAAGAGATGTTGCGAGTTTGTCTCTGATGTATCGTTATTTTCATGGAAAGTGTTCGAATGAGCTTCAATCTATGGTCCCCCATCGCCAAACTTTTACAAGAAACACTCGTCTAGCTGTAAACACTATCAATAATTCCCCCCACTCTTTATCTGTGCCTAAACCGAAACGTAGATTCCATGAACAGAGCTTCTTTCTTAGAACTGCATGCCTGTGGAATTGTCTTCCGTTTTCCTGCTTTCCGGCTGACTACAATATGGTTGTGTTCAAGTCTAACGTAAATAAGTTTTTGATGAGCCGTTCCATATAAGTTATCAAATTTACCAAATTTTCATTACTAATGATTACTATATTGTCCAATTTCTACTGTACACTCTTTAACCCTTATCCTGGAGTGGCCTCTTGGCCTTGATAATGTGGTGATGCCTATGTAAAAAAAAAAAAAGTTAATTGCACATCTTCTTGATCCCTTATGTAACTGTGGCATTCTAATTTATTTATTTTATACTCCTCGCATGGACCTTTTTCCTCATTATAAACTAAGCGTCTTTTCGTATGTCGGGGGCATTCGCAACCAGTCATTTTAGGCACATACTGACAAAATCAAGTTGCCATGCTCCTTTACGAGACACTCCATAATATAGACACTGAAAAGAATTTTCAATATAAACCCATGACCAAAGTTTCCTGAATCTATCGAAACAGTAAAATGGTTTGCCGCCTATCGTAAGATCAATCTCTTCCACGGGTTTCAATTTTAACTCTATACGCTGACCATTTGTTGACAAATTCATTGTACCAAATTACTGGGGGGGTTTTCTTAACTCAAACTAATTATATCAGACTAAAGATACTGAACTATGTTCTAGCATTGCGACTCCGAAATAAACATACAATACATTCGGTTATATTATACACACTGCAACAGCAACAGATTTCACTTGTTCTTTTCGTGTTTTGTTTATTTTTTCTCTCGAAGCTCAAAAGTTTAACATAAAGAGAAAAAGGAACAATCCATCTTACAAAACTATTTTCAGAAAATATATTTTCTTACTGACTTCAAACTCACAACAATTTGACATTTAAAATTCATAACATCGGTTGCATCTGTCAACAGTGTTGACATTATGTTAACATTGCGTGTGCGTACATGAAATTTCTTTTCACACCAAAATAATAGAACTCAAAACAAAAATCATCCATAGAATAAGATCAGTACACCAGATTTTTTTTTCAATTAAACCATCACCGTTTCTCTTTCTTTTTTTCTTTTCTTGCAATTTTTTCATAATGCAGTTTGAAATATCATTCTTTTTTTCAATTAATATCGCCATTTTCCACGTTGCGCGTGTGTATGACAATATTATTTTTGTTTATCTTTTTTATTTTCTCACGTTGTGTGTGTGGGGGGGCACAATTTTTCCCCCTCTAAAGTCCTAGGTTCGATCGGCGTCGTCGAGAGCTGATCCGGCAGCCAAAATGACAAAAGTTAAAACCGAGGGTGTATTCTGCCACCACTGTTTCTTTTTTTCAATGTAGATCGTGTTTGGGATTTATATATACAGACGCCATTTCGTGTCTCTTAAAGGTATGTATAATCTCAATGCGTGTGTAAAGTTGTGCGTAGTTGTTTAACACATCCATAAACAAACTTACAAACGTATATATAATTACGTATAACTCAGGTACAAAAACATCAGGACGGTGTGTGTGGACATGATGTGTACTTATATAAGAAGGGAGTTCTCATGAAAATAATGGCCGTTCCACAACGGACTAATAATTTCAACATTGCTTTTTACAGAGGGTGCATAGCTTGCGTTTCTGGTTCCCTTTGTTCTCCAGCGATTGCTATTTAGTTGAATAGAGATACTTCCACGCCAAGCAGCACCAACACAACCTCTTGTTAACTTTAACATATCTTTTCTTAAAGTTTTCAAGGTCCCCGTGGCTCTCAAAGTCGCAATCTACTTTACTAGATTTTGATTATTGTCTGTGGCGTTCATTAGCCCATAGGACGTGAAATGAAGACCCATTACCGAGCAGAACACCCGGTAACTGGAAACTAAACTCTCGATCTAGATACAATCAAAACATTCAGAACATTATTACTAAAAGTTAAAAGAATTTCAAGAAAGTTAAAAGAATCAAAATTCTTTTAACTTTCTTGAAGTTTTACATTTGGATTTTACTGTCACTGGATTTTTTATCTTCCACCAGACTATCCATTCATGTGTAATCACCTTTTTCTTTACCATATTCCCTCTGCTTAACTTATTTTGTTTTCGAGTAAGATCTTTGACTTGTTGTTTCATCAAATAATTCTGCATACAAAATCCGATCCCGCATTTTGCTAATTCTTACCCTCTGATGAGAAGGAGAATATTTCTTCGAAACACCGCGGATTAAGGACTATCCATTTATCTAGTGTTTCCTTTTCAGATTAAATATGTTTTAACTCATTTCAAAGTGTTTTTAACATGTTTTATTAACTGTTTGCTCATATATATATATATATATATATATATATATATATATATATATATATATATATATATATCCCCAGTAAATAATAATAATAAGATCCGATTTATTATTTACTATGAGAAATTAAAAACTGCTAACTTTATAATTAAAAAGTACACTTCCCAGACAACAAAATCAATCGATGAAACCAGTGTAGTCTATCAATTCAAATAATTCAAATACCAGTTTGGAGAATGCATCTCTAACACCAAAAGTTACATTGGACACACGTCTAATACATTGTCCAGACGACACAGGCTCAATTTCCCACGACCTAAAACAACATGGCTGTCCACATTCTCAGGTTAGAAAGGTCCTAGTGGAAAATACAAAAATCCTCCATATAGATTCAAACGATAAAAGATTAAAAACACTGGAAGCACTATATATAAAAATTTAAAAATAAATAAATAAATAAACTATGTAAATTTCAAAAATAGTAGTAACATTTTGAAGTGTCTTGCTACGTAACCATCCAATGTATATGTATATGTATATGTATATATGTATGCACACACAGTTATATATATATATATATGTGTGTGTGTGTGTGTGTGTGTGTGTGTGTGTGTGTGTGTGTGTGTATTGTAATGTAAAGTAATAAAAATAATTTTTAAAAACGCTGTAAATTCTATAGCATTTTATAAAGAACACTTTTAAAACCATTGTACATTTATTTTAGCCACATTCCTAACACGTTAGAAATAAAAAATAAAAATAAACGTATATATATTTCTTTACGCACGAAATGCTTCACTAGTTCAAGAAATTTAAATATAATTTTAACTGACGCGTATAAATGCATTCGGATTTTAAACGACAAATAATCAAAATAGCCTGAAGATAACTGTTAATGTTTAAAACTCGGGCGAAAATACTTGCAAAGAACAACAACAACAACAAAAAACAGATGGACCAAGACGGCCATGGAACTTTCTTATACAAATTTAACGGAGAAACAAGAAAGACAATTAGAAAAATTGAAAAACTACAACGAAAACTCAAGCAAGAACTCACCGTTCTATTTCACAATACTTGTCTGAGTGAAAACATGCTACCTAAATAGACAATATATATATATATATGTATTTAATTCACACTTATAAGTTGATAATTTTTCTGAAGTATATTTTACACGTGTTTCGTTGACTAGCGGAAGTCCACAAAAAAACTATTCAGCGACAAGTGTCTGTTAAATTATTTAAGAGTAGGAAAGTTTTTTATATGAAGTCAAAAAAAATTGGAGAAGAAAAATATTAATAAAAGGAAATGCAAATTCTTAAATTCTGTAAAAAAAACATGAATGTAACAAATACTTTATAGATATCCCACACGTGGCAAAGCCGTATTATTTCTCCGTATCTGATTATGAGAAACCTTAAAGACGTAGTTCCAATATTTTGTATTTAGGTTCAAATTAAAAAGAAATTAAGCAAAACCCTAGGAGATGCAATTTTTAATTCATAATTTAAAAAAAAACAACTTAAATATAAATTAGATTCATGAGTCTTTTTATTTATAAACAGAAAAGTTTCAGCATGTTAATCTAAATAGTTTCTAATATCTGTTGCTGAAAGTACGGGCGCGACTTGATACTGAACTTAAAGACACCTGCATAGTTATTTATAAGGTGAACCATAGGCATTATTCAAAACATCATTTCTATCTCGAACTCTTGATGGAATGTGTTGTTTGATACGGATGTCAAATTTTTGCGACGTGCTCCCAACGTAGTGTAACCTGCAACAACATTTGAATAAATAAAAATATAATTATTGTGGTGGGGGAGACCTTCTTTTAGATGGAAGAAAGAAAAATAAGAAAAACTACTAAGGCATTCGATGTAAAATAACACTAATGTACAGAGATCAAGATTTGTAGCGGAAATCTCTCAATTATATTCCCTAGCAAAGGAAGGTGACAGTAAATATTGCATCTTCAACTTAAACTGTATTATTTTTATAAGATTTAGAAACATTTTATTGTAGATTCAACAATGTATAGATGGTAGTCATTGTTGCAGAGAGTCTTATTAATAAATTTCATTTCATCATCCAGACTTAAATTCGAACAAATCACTAAAGTTGTGTGGGTAAGGTGTGTTCTGTGAGACAGAAAGATTCCCAACGTGAGGAAAGATCGGTATACATTGATTTTCGTTAGACTGAAGTGAATTACCCCAAGAAAGCTTTAGGAACTAGAACATCCAAAAGTGGAAGGAAAGGAATTAGATGACTTATCTAATATAAACCCAAGGATTGCATAATGGTTATTAAAGGATGTAAACAACGCCTGTTTCCGTCTCGTTTTCGAACGAACAAAAAGTGTCATCATCGCAACGAAAACAGAAGATCTGATTTCAAAAACAGATAGCAGATTCTCGTAATGGTAACCTATACAAATATTTGCCAAATCCAGTCGTAGGTGATGGTCCCGTAGACACGCCATCTAATTGGCTATAAATAACGTCATTAAAACTGAATTCGATTAATATAGTGACAGAATTTCATTAGTTTCACGAAAACATGTTTGGAAATAAAGAAAGTTGGAAGATAACTACGATATAAAACGGCTGAACATATATGTATAGGCTCCAAAAGTGAAGACAGAAGTGAAGAGACTAGAAATATCAACACATAAATTTGTCAGATAAAATATAGTTTGGCATAAAATTAGCAAATGTAAATGAATCTGTAAAACAAAATGAACTACAGCGTTCCAAAGCATGTTTTAAAACAGTTGTAAGCTATTTAACTTATGCTGAGAAGACCCTATAATCGATAATAAGACTCTTATGGTAGTCAGTTTTTATGGCTTTTTATGTAGAATATAAAAAAGAGCAAATAGAATCAGTAGATCATATTAAATTCAAAATGTTAGCAGGAAGTGTTCCACTTATAACATATTTTATCAGATGTTTTTTGGAATATGGTCTCGATAGATATGGTAGAATCATGTTTATTTACCGAACCTAACTGAAAAAATTAACAGGTGTCTCCCAGTATAGTCAAAAGTTTATTGGTGTAATCTTGATGTTCAAATATGACGACCCCTAAGCCTTTGTCAGGTTTTGTGATGACTAAGAATTTATTATGGCGAAGTGCTTCGATTATACAAAAGTGTTCACTTTGCTATTTTGAATCACAAAACGAGGTCGGCGTGCTAACGTATTAGCGTACAAATCTGTGACGTCATTTAATTTCACCTTAATTCACTAACCTTAAAACCGGGAATGTAAAATTCTTTCTCAGCAAAGACTTTCAATTAAGATTATATCTCTTCAAATTTAAAGCATGTCGAGGGAATGCAAATATCCAAACCATGGGGAAGAATATTCTGTTCAAGACAGAACAACTGCGAGAAGATATATCGAGGCCATTTTGAACAATATCGGAAATCGTCGAGCAACCATTTTTAAAATTAAATATTGCAATTAATTCAGATTTTTTTAAACGTTAACTTGTAAAAGCTACAGTTCGACTCTTTGTGAACATCTTACAAATGGTCGTGCATATGGTTCTGAAAATCATAGAAAATATTATATTGAGTCTTAGGGAGCCTTCTCTTTCAAACAAAACGAAATCTATTGGGATTTAATGTACTTTCTATCTGATTTTCCCGTGTTCTTTACTCTCCGGCCATATTCGACATATTTCATATAGTTTATCATAATTCCTAACCTCGATATAGCTCTATTATGCAAGTATTGATACTGGTTAGCTAGACTATTATACTTGTTAGATTTTTTTTTTAATTTCATTGTATTAAAAATAAATATTGTCTTTATATAGCAATAATCATAATCTGTACACTAATATGTTTATATATATATATACATATATATACATATATATATATACATACATATAATTATAATTATTTTTAATACCTTCAGTGCTTCATCCTTTCAGGAATCATTATTGCAGGTTATTACCGCCAGTTGAGAGATTCGAACTCGGCAACGAAGTCATCTCTGACTCTATTAGCGAGGAGCAAACCGACACGGCCAACGTTAACTGGGAAATATGTATATTCGATTATATTTCACGTTTTATTTATAGTAGGCATTTAATTTATAAAGCTCGATGTAACTACAGAGAATATACAAAGAAATGACAAAAGTCTCTGTTCAAAATTTCAAGATGTTGATCGTCTTACCGTTTATTTTTTTAAGGACGTTGCAATGTACAATTCTTGAGAGCACTTGTTACTTAGTGCAGACTCATTCATGTAAGTATTATGTCAATTTATACATTAATTCTGTTCTTAACTCATATTTTCGTCTGGTGAGTTTAGGACGGAATGAATTCAAAAATTGACATAATAATTACATGAATGATTCATGATTCTGCGCTAATAATAAGGTGCTGTCAAGAATTGTGCATTTCAATGTACTTAAACAAATAAACGATAAGATGGTCAACACCTTGAAATTTGTTTAATTCATTGGTTATCATTTTTTTAATATTGTTGATACAGAATTATATATATATATATATATATATATATATATATATATATATATATATATATAGGGAAAGGTAGTTCGTTTAAAGCATTGCTGGTACATAAATGTGGTAAAGTATATAAAGGCTATCGCAATGTAAGGAACCGAGTGTTAAAATGATGTGATTTATAGACAAATACAGTTTGAATAAAAACTGTAACTGGTTCCTGATTCGCTAAAATTATACCAGATATAAATTAACAAATAAAAAGAAAAAAAAGAGTAAATATGACGCTATAATGGTAATATCAAAGACTTCTACCATTCCGGTTAACGCAAAGTGTAAGTATATTTTACTGCGTTGTTTCTATGTTTTATATAGAAAATAAATGGCTACATGAGGAGATAAAAACAAGCTCTACAAGACCTTCTTTTTGTTTGTCCACTTTTATTCGCTGCATTGCTATTGCCTTCTTATACGCTTAAACAATTATATATAATAAAATGTAGTTTAGTTAAAGCATTGTATAAGATTATAATTTAGGGAAGTATTAGAAGGCTATCGCAATATAAGAAATTGAAAGTTGTTGGTGCTGAGAAAGAAAGAAAAATACATGATAACCTGTATATATATATATATATATATATATATATATATATATATATATATATAATTTAAAGGAGATTAGAATAATAGTCTAAAGAGCTAAGTGTATTTTAATGTAATAGTGAAATTACTAGTTTAATTAAAATACAGGAAATGCTCGTTGTAATTTAGATATATAATAAGCTCGATAGTTAAATGTCCTAGAGCTAATTCAATATTAAGTAATGCGATTTATAATTTAAAAATTTTTAAAAAAATTTTTAAATTTAAAAATCAAATTTTAATTAAATTAAAAATCAGTTTCATAAGACTTTGTTGTTGTTCCTTCTTATGAAACTGAGTTTTAATTTAATTAAAATTTGATTTTTAAATTAAAAAATTTTTTTTTTAATTTTTAAATTATAAATCACATTACTTAATATATATATATATATGTATATATATATTTATATATATATTCATATGTATGTATGTATGTATGTATGTATTTATTTATATAATGAATCTGTAATAAAATTCAGCTTCTTAAATAAGGATTGGTATATACAAAAAGGATATCAGAAATATATATATATATATATATATATATATATATATATATTCTTTATAGTGGTAATAAATCTTGGTGGAGGATTCAAAGTTCTACACAGTGACCTACTGTATGTGACAGTGTGCCATACATATTTCGAGGTAAACAAAAAGTAATAAATATTAAAATAGGTCAGGCTGGGATATGAATAAAAATAAATAAATCATTAAAACATCAATAAATTGAATATAAATTTGACAAATAAAATAATCTTTATTCCATAGGCTACGGAAACGCCATGGACTGCGACATGCCAGCATAACAAAGAATTCTGATTTTAATAATAAGATCTATTAAAACCACATTAACATCAAATGATTTAAAATTAAGTATTTAAACGAAACTCCTGCAAAAAAATAAACACACACACACGCACACGCACACACACACACACACACACACACACACACACACACACACACACACACACATATATATATATATATATATATATATATATATAATGGAACTATGTCTGTGTGTCTGTGCTTCAGTGAGTTCGTTCCCTAAGAACTCGAAAACGGCTGTGTTGATTTTTATGAAATGTCACTCAAAGGTACATAATGTGCCTGGCAGTGTTCTCAGATATATTTTGTGTAAGCATGTCTTCGATAAGTATCAATAAACAAAATAATCCGCTGAAAGAAGGAATAGGCTATTTTGACCAATGTTAACTACTTATACAGACTAACATTACAAGTGCATTGGAGAAGTTTTATTACCACACAAGCAGAAAGGGCCAAGCAATAAAATGACAGGGGCACGTTCAAAATGAATGTTTCTTTTTAAACCCCAATTACACATTAGTAGACTATTTTCATTTTATAATAAAATCCAAGCCAATATCACCGCACAAGCAGTAATGTCAATCATACAACAGCAACAGTAGGTACTTTGATATAACAAGGGCGCGTTCGAAAATAATGTTTCTGCTTAGAGAACGATTAAAACATGATACTTGACTTTTGCATTTTAAACCATAATGCAAGCCATTATATCTATAATATAAAGCTGAATGTGTGTGTGTGTGTGTGTGTGTGTGTGTGTGTGTGTGTGTGTGTGTGTGTGTGTGTGTGTGTGTGTGTGTGTGTGGTCACGAATAGGCTCCTATATGGTGGACTATTTTTAAAAACTGATTGCATATAATGATAGAAGATGTATCGAGACACAGGAATGGCAGAACGGTGGTTCATTAAAATTGTGGGGTCTGCGTTCGCGCCTGGTCCCCAAAGTATGGAAATAAAAACATTTTAAATAAAAAAAAACGTTTACAAATGTTTCTGATATAGATGTACATGAGAATACTTTGATAAGTATGTTTTAACTTAAATAGCAATGGCATAATGAAATTGTGGGGTCTTCGTTCGCGCTTGGCCTCAATAGAATGGAAATAGGCACAAACTTTAATAAAGACTTTTCATATCTATCTGCGTGAGTATACTTTTCTAATTATGTTTCAGTTTGAAGAAATATGGTATAATAAGATTATGGGGTGTTCGTTTGGACCTGACCTCGATAGAATGGAAATATGTCACAAAGTTTAACAAGTTTTTTTTAATATAGATCCACAGAATATTGTGATAAGTGTTTCAGTGTGAACAGGTATGGTATAATAAGTTATGGGTTTATCCATTTTATTTTTACTTTCATCATATTTTGCTTTGGTTTTGATATCCCCAAATTTCAAGCTATCTCTTTACAACCCTTCCTTTTCATAACCTATCATACTTTCATAAATCAGAGTCCATTTTCTGTAGGCTGTTTTTGAACCCAGTCAACGACGGGTACTTTTGTTAGTATAATATAATTGCATAAAATCAACAGTATATTTTTACAGTGCAATGTAAACTACAATATAGTGTAAATGTAGTCATTGCTAGAGGTATGTGAAGCTTTCAATAATGGGATATTTCATCGATTTCGAGGATAATAAAAATATAGGAGTGTGAAACATTTTTTGATCATCATTTAATCCTGGGCAATATATGAAAAACTATGTTTTATTTTAATGTACCCTGTTTTGGTTCGATCCTATTTTCTGCGAGACTCTTAACTGCTCGTCACAATATACAGCATAATTTAATAAACCACTAGATAATTATCATAATATAAAACAAATTCTAAAATAGGTAATCTATCTATATATCTATAAAAGTGAACGTGTCTGTGTATCTGTTCATCTGTGTACATTTCCCTACGCAATAGCTCTGTCAATTTTTATTATACATATTCGAAATTTTATATACAGGGTACTGAGATTTAGGAAAATCAATGTGATCGGATTTTGGCCAAAAATTTGGCGATAAAGGGGTCAAAGTTCAACTATTTGACCTTCAAGAACTCTATCACACTCCTCTGACAATTTTGGGTCTACGCACTTGAAATTGTAGATATAGGTTCCTTGGACATGGATCTAACTTAATAACTTTTATTGTAGCCCAAAACAATACATTTTAAGGGGTCATAATAGGGGTCAAAGTTTTAAAAAAATTTACCTCTGCGTTCTCTTCCAAATTACTCAGACAATTTCTGGTCTAAATATTTGAAAGTTTACATAAAGGGTATTCAGAGATAGGGCAAGCTTTTTCATCAGTTTGGGTCGAAAATCTTAAGTTACCAATATATAAATGTATGTATGTATGTTTGCATGTCTGCCTTAAACTTTCAATAGAGGCGACGGATTTTACCGAGATCAGTATCGTTTTAAAGTTCGATCTTTCATACGACAAATATCGAAAAATTTGCTAAAAACATAAATATCTTCTGCTTCAACTAGGCACTTTTTCAGGGGTGGGGTCACTTTTTTCGCCGATATTTTTTTTAAGTTATCCTCTCCTTTATATTGTCTAGCCTTACTTTTAAAAACGGTCGCTTCCGCGTTGGGGATGGTCGTGACAGCATAAACGTTAGGTTTTACCCCGTTCTTTTCCTCCTTTGCGGTACGGGTTCGAGCCTGCCTTCCTACTACCACTTTTTTTTTGCTCAACATACACATCCAAACATCCGGGCCACGCCGGGCGGCCATGCTAGCATATCTATAAAAGTGAACGTGTCTGTGTATCTGTGTGTTTGTGTGTCTGTGTACATTTCCCTACGCAATAACTCTGTCAATTTTTAGTCTACAGACTCGAAATTTGCTATACAGGTTACTGAGATTTGGGAAAAACGATGTGATCGGTTTTCGTCCAGAAATTTCGCTGTTAAGGGATCAAAGTTCAAAGATTTGACCTTTGACAACTCTACCAAACTCCTCCGACAATTTTGGGTCTACGCACTTGAAATTGTAGATATAGGTTCCTTGGACATGGATCTAACTTAATAACTTGATTTGAGCCCAAAACAACAAATTTTAGGGGTCAAAATTTAAAAAATGGACCACTGCGGTCTCTTCCAAATTACTCAGACAATTTCTGGTCTAAATATTTGAAAGTTTACATAAAGAGTATTCAGAGATAGGGCAAACTTTTTCATCAGTTTGGGTCGAAAATGTTTAGTTACCAATATATAAACGTATGTATGTATGCATATCTGCCTTAAACTTTCAATAGAGGCGACGGATTTTACCGAGATCAGTATCGTTTGTAAGTTCGATCTTTCATGCGACAAATATCGAACAATTGGCTAAAAACATTAATATCTTCTCCTTCAACTAGGCACTTTTCTACAGGGAAGGGGTCAAATTTTTCGCCGATATATATGCTAGTATAGACAAAAAAAATGTGAGCACGTAAATGTCAGTCAACTTCTAAAAATATGAATAAATAACCTTATTTACTGCTCAGATATACACCCATCCACTTCGACATTACTCCAATCACAATTTCGAGCCAATGCAATTTTTAAAACACTCGATATTTAACAAAAAGGTTTTTCTTAATACCGAAACATTTTTATTTCTTACAGCTTGTTTGTATGCCTTTCTATCTATCTATCTATCGATATATATGCATATATATTAAATTTCAATATCTTTCATTTTCTCTATCACTCACTTTTTATTTTGCTTTCTCTTTCTTTCGATCTATATATCTATTTTCATTTGATGCATCTGTGTTCTTTTCCATTATAATTATGCATAATCCCTCTGTTTATATTTGAACCATCTCTCATTTATTTTCAATTCGTATGTCTGTTTCCATATATTTATATCTACTTCCTATCCATATATTTCGTTAGTCATATCTGCTTCTCCCTTTTGTTACGTCACTCTACCTCCGCTTATCTATTTCTCTCACTGAAGAGCTGTGATACAAAAAACAGTTTAGCTTATTAGGTAGTGAAATAACAAAGCTTTTTCCTAGAACTACCTGCCTGTGGAACACTGTTTCACTGGCCTGCTTCCCGACTGACTGCAATATGGTAGCCTTGAATTCCAATGTAAACAAGTTCTTGTTGAACCGTTCCCTTAGATAATCAAATTCTACCCAACTACCCAATCAATGATTACTACATTACCACCTCACATCCATTAATTGTTATCCTCAAGTGGACTTCAGGTTTGGATTTCCTTATAAAAAAAAAATATTACTTAAAAAACTATCAATAGCGTATAATGTAATGCCCTTTATGTATACAAATGGAGCTTAGGCGTTTGCACAATGTTTGATCAGTGTAATTCGCCATACCCGTGTCAGTAGCAAAGTAGCGTAATGGTTAGAAACGCCGACTGTCGCATGGGCGGTCAAGTTTCAATCCTGGCTTGAGGTATTTGGTGGTCTAACTGGGCTGAAGACGAAAAAGTTAGCCTGTGGATAACTATATTTATATATATTATTGTTATTACTTCATGAATTTACATAAGATTTCATAAGGCGATTGAATATTTTATGTATCAATTTTTAGCATTAACTGAAATACGTATTTTCAGAACGTATTACTGCCCCTCCCTCTCTCTCTCTCTCTCTCTATATATATATATATATATATATATATATATATATATATACCGCTCAATTTCTATTTTTCTTATCCATATCACTTTCAATCCCTCTCGCAGAAATAAAACAAATCAACAAACAACTACTCTTTTCTCTCATTTCTCTGTTTATTTGTTTGTATTTGTTCGGTTAAATGCTGGATTCTTTGTAAGCTCTTACCCACTTATGTTCGACATGCATCGTCTAAGACTGGAATTAAGGGCGGCGGCTCCTTACATAATAGTAATAAAGCTATGAATACAAAAACGTAGGGAGGAGGGGCATAGGTCTGTGGATGAAGGCGTGTTTTTTAAATCAACTCTACTGCCAACAAATGCGAACATGGTCTCAAATAACATCGACATCAAAAACTAGTATTAACAGTTGTAGAAAGTGAACATTATCTTTTCCGTAGAGAATCAGCCAACGTTAAAACTGCCAATTATATTGAATTATTATTTTTTTTAAATAATATTAAAACTAAATCTATTTTAATGCTAAAAAAAGCCCAGAAGTTTTTGATCCGAAAGAGCGATATAGACCTGGGATTGATGTAGTAATAAGTTTTCTGCACACTTTATTTATTTTGTCCTAGATGAAAGCCAGTGCAATTGTAAGATTGGATGTAATCTTGGGAAAAAATCGTTTACTAATATAAAATGGAGAGACGTTTTCTTAAAGATACGAACGAAAAAATGAAACAGATACTTATATAGATCTACTGTTACTCTTTAAATGCGAGAAATTACGCATTTCTTTGATCTGATCAAGACTCTATAGACTGCTTTACAGTACAAAACTTAAAAACGTGCTATAAAAATAATAAACGAGAGAACCCTGAGGTATCCCTTTTGCCAACACCTTCATTAGGAGCAATATATATATATATATATATATATATATATATATATATATATATATATATATATATATATATATATAAACGTATATATATATATATATATATGAATAAACATATGTATATAAACATATATACAAACATCTATATGTATATATACAAACATATATATATATAAACATATATATATATATATATATATATATATATATATATATATATATATATATATATATATACTGCGTCCAGCATTGCCAGGTCGTAAAATGCACTTAAATATGATATTTTGATTAGTGCAGATTTCGTATTTATTGATATATTGCACCCAATATATAGCAATGATTTAAAAGGTTTTTTAAAAAAAATTACCCGTGCGCTACACCGAGAATGGAAACTAAAACGTTTAGCTTACGATTTATTTCCCCTCTTCCATTAACGACTGAGATATGAAGACATGTTTGGTGCAAGGCTAAAAATTAAAACATGAACCAATAGCTACTACGTTATGTATGCATATTCGTAATGCCGGTGTTGGAGTTTTACCTTGCAAATTTCATTTTTTTTTATTGTCACACCTTTTTACCGATGTTTTCGGGATAAAACCCAAATATAAAGTTTCGCATGGGCTCAAATACTTTATACATAAAGTTTCATGTCTGTAGACTTAAAACTGTATGAGGGGTTTGGTAGGCAACATTTTTTTAACATAAATATATATGGAAAGAGTTTTGTGTTTACTATAACCTTTTTTACGCAAATATTATGCAAGTATAAATTATGTAGAATATCTGCATGGATATAAATACACGTAATAGTAAACTAAGGAAAACCGAAAAAACTAATATGGGATAAATTAAAATGAATGTTTAAAATAATATGTAAATTAGATAGATATTTGGCTAGTAAATGCAATTTCACGGCATATGTATCAAAAAGTTTTGTGTTCTTTTTTTAAATAAGTAGAAAGATTTTTTTAATATAAATATCATTACACAAAAACAAATTTATAATAGTATGTTTTATATATATATATATATATATATATATATATATATATATGTATATATAGTGTCATTATTATTATGTGTCGTATCTACATAAAATTTATAAGGATATATAATATTCTATTATTGATTTTAGTATTAACTTAAACATTGTAAAATACTTATGTAAAGCAAGGCAGTAAGTTGCAAAAATGCATACGCCAATAAGCTACGTAGAATTTTTAAGTTTTCATTTTATAGACATTTTAGCCTGACGTGGCACTACGGGATGAATTGAGGAAATTTCTGTCTATCTTAATTACCATATATATTGTTTAACTTACTATATATATATATATATATATGGGAACGTATATTTGGTAAAAAAAAAAAAAGCAGAAGCAGTGGTCAATACATGAGTAGAGCTAAATATTCTTTCAACCTCGGGAATTTTTACTCAAATCATTACAAGTTGCTTCAATATAGAAGGCAATAAAAAAACCTGTCCATCTTTTCGAGCTAAAAAAATTATATTTTTGTTTTTGTTTTATCTTTTTTGTGTGTTTTTCTGCATTTTGTTTTTTTTTTATTTTAATTTTAAATTACTTACCATTAGCTTTTTTAATTAACTTCTTTCTTATTTCTTTCCTTCTATTCCCATTTTAATCTAAATCCTAATTATAAATATTATTTATACCTCCTCCTACCCTTTCCTCTTCTTACTCCTCCCTCCCCATCTCTATCCAGCACTTCAAGATTTTGATATCCATAAGTAATTTTCAAATACTTTTTTTCCTTCGAATTTGTTTTTTAGCTCGAATTATCTGAAGAGATAGACAGGTTTTATTTTATTTTTCTGTCTATTGAAACAATTTGTAATGATTTGAGCAAAAACACCCGAGGTTGAAAGAATATATATATATATATATATATATATATATATATATATATATATATGTGTGTGTGTGTGTGTGTGTGTGTGTGTGTGTGTGTGTGTGTGTGTGTGTTTTGTATATATATGCATTATTTTTATTATTATATTTTATAAAATACTTGAAGCTTTTTTTAGTCTCTCTCTCTCTCTCTCTCTTATATATATATGCACATATATATATACATATATATACATATATATACATATATATATACATTTATATATATATATATATATATATATATATATATATACATATATATATATATATATATATATAGTGCGTATGAGATTGTAATTATAGAGATCAGAAACATTTATTGTCATATATTTATATCTGAGGCAAGCTAGGATTGTCTAGAATTTGACGGTTTGAGGATGATTTGAAATGCTAGTCTCATGATTTTTTTTATTCTTACTCTCAATACCAGCCTTTTTTGTTAAGTGTTTTTCCTTTGTGTTCTCCATTGTTAATTTTGTTTTCCCAAATATCTGTCATGCCCGATACCGAGAAGAAGTTGGCAAACATTTAAAAGCTCGCCTTGCTGTCTCTACAGCAAGCAAACAATAAACACAAAAGACATAATTTGATGCGAACAAAGCGTCAACAATACATGAAAATGCTTTCAGAATTTTGTCTATTTTTATTCAATTTACCGATCGCCATCTTTGCTGTAAGCACTTGAGACAACAACGAATAACTTATGCTCGGCTGATTAATGCCATCCTTCTGCCAAAGGTGGGTTCATTCAAGTTTAACCACCGGCTAATAACTAGTCTATAATTGGTACATTGATAGAGGTTTATGTTCAAAGTTTTCGCTGTAAGTTGCAGGTATTCACGGTGTGAGACTCTAGGAAAGCAATCCTCGTCATAGACGAATATCAGAGGCAGACATGCGTCATGAAAATTTTGTCAAAGTCAGATTAAGAATATTGGTGACTGCGTAGAACAATAAATGCTAGGCTATAAAAGCTCGTCTATTTTATTGGTTTTCGTCTTCGTAGCTCTTTAACTTTTTTAGTATAAAACATAGGAGGCTTTACTTTCGGAACGACTAGAAAAATCTTTTTGAAACGTTGTTCTTTTACTATTATGTATCAAATAATACATATTATTATTATTATTATTATTATTATTATTATTATTATTATTATTATTATTATTATTAACTATATATTAATACGATAGCGAGTGTGTTCTTTTGTGTGTCACGTCTACATCTTTTTTTCATCCGAGTGACTGTCATTTAATTATTATGATCTTCTATTTCTCATAATAAATAATTATACTAAGAATTCTCCATAAGTTTTAGTTTCGGTTATAACCAAAGGATATATATATATATATATATATATATATATATATATATATATATATATATATATATATATATATATATATATATATATATATATATATATATATATATAAGTTTTGTTTTCGGTTTCGATTCAAGCTGATACACAGAAATCATATAGGTATATATTTTATATTTTTGCAATCACAATTTTATAATATATAAGAATCACTAGAAAATTGACTCTATAATAATATATACGAAATCTGCATGAAGTAAAATATCGTATTTAAGAGTAGTTTACGACTGGGCTATGTGGGGTGTCCCTGCTAGCTAAAATGAATACTTTTGCAGTTTTAATAAAAGACATCTCCATTTACGCTGAATACCAATATCAATATATTACATATGAAAGAGTCCGCTCTGGAATTTCTACAGGTCCCCCTAGTTTGTATTATTATTATTATTATTATTATTATTATTATTATTATTATTATTATTATTGTTATTATTATTATTATTATTATTATTATTATTATTATTATTATTATTATTATTATTATTATTAAAGTTATTTTAAACTCAATAACGAAATTTCTTCCAAAAAATATTAACTATCAAATTTCATGGCAAATTTACTGTTTAAAATTTTTCTTGCTAATACTCTCCCGGTGTGTGTAAAAATATTTTTTTAATAATTTGCTTCACATTTAGAAATTTCATTAATTATTTTGTAATTCAATTCCCTTTCATCAAATCAAAGTTTCGATAAGACAAGTTTGTAAAACAAATTATTTTCAGTAACACTTTCATCGATTGTAATCATATTGCACGCACACACGCACGCACGCGCGCTTAAAATAGATTTTCAGATATTCTGCGAAATATATTATGTGTTCTGTACGAGACGTTGGTTATTATGGCGGCTATTTTCTGAAGTTGATGGAGTTGACTGCTGAAGTTTGTGAAAAAGTGTGAAATTGGATGAAACATACATTCATGAAGACTCCTGACAACTCTTGCTCTTTCATCCGAAGGCAATTAGACAATATTTCATGTATATATTATTTTATACAAATATTTAATGTGTATATTATTTTATACAGATATTAATGTATATGTTATTTTATACAAATAGATCACAATCTATCAGGGCTAAAACTGACTTGAAGAAAAATTTAAGTTAGTGAGATTTTCAGTTGAATGGTGATAAAGTAATATGAAAGGATTTAGAATTGTGATTAATTCATAGGATGACGTGTCTGATATATGCTAACATAGAATTTGAAAACGATTATATTGTAGCCTATAGGGAAGTATTTCCGTTCTTATTTGTCTACAGCTGGGAAGTTTTTGGAAAGAAAGTCTATCTATGGATGTTCTATTTGATTCTAGTTATACAGAGAGTAAAGGGGGTGTTCTCTATAGTGTTTGAAGCAAGAAGAGGTTTAGCTGAGAATCTTACGATAGGTGGAGAGCCCAACTTGAAGCTCAGTCGAACAACTTCCACGAAAATTTCAGCTGACCAATTGAGATTATGAAGTCATTATGAATATTTTATTTTATTTTATGATTAAAAATGCATAAAGATTTTCATATATGTTTAGGATACGTGGGAGTTTAAATGGACAAAACTTTGTTCTTTTTTTTTTGTGGAACAAAACATAACTTCCTATTAATTCCGATTCCGCCAGTATAGGATTTTGAAAAATAAATGCATTCTATTTTACGAATATGTTCGTTGGAAATCATTAATCTCCAAGAAAAATTAATTTCAAAAGAATCTCTTACAAAGCATACAGTTTTAACATAGAATGAACTAACAAGGATTGGCGTGCAGTAAAATCTAAAATATAATCAATCAAAAATCTGACGTGTATGATAGTTACTTTATGGATAGAGAAGTGAACATTTACTTGTTAAAAGACGTATACGCGTGTAAGCTGGATTTGTTGCGACCTTTAATCACATATCAAATACGTGCGAACGTAAGCGACGCTTAGCTTAGCCAATACTGGATGATTTGGGAGGATCCGGTGTGATTTTGAGAAATAAAACATGACTTGATATCCATTATGTTTCCAGCAGTAAAGGATTTTGAAAATTTAAATTCAAACCTATCTCTATATTTCTTCGGGGATTTTATTTTTTTAGTAGTTCGTCATCTATAATATGAATCGCACTTGTCTGTTTAAATGTATGTATGTATGCATGTATGTATGTATGTATGTATGTATGCATGTATGACTAAAACCTTCGACAGATGCGACGGATTTTCGCAAGATAGGTATAGTTTTGAAGCCCGATCTTTCGGACGACAATATCGAAAAAGTGGCTAAAAACATTAATTCTTTCACCCTGGACTGGGCACTTTTCTACAGGGAGGGGTCGCTTTTTTTTTCGCCGATATTTTCGAAAGTCATCCCCTCTTTTCGATTGATTTAAACATACGTCACTTTCGGTTTGGCGGTGGGCGCAACAGCAAAGCCGTCACGTTATTTTTTTACAGTTACATGCCATTGCGTTCCACAGATGTGATTGCTTATTACAATGCTTTTCCAAAGCCTATTCGTGAGAAACTATTGTCTGTAAATTATTATATATCCTATTATAAACATTCCCGCTGAACAAGCACGGTATCTTGTTTAACCAATCAGAGCATGTGGTATTTCTCAATTATACTCTATGCTGAAATATTTCATAGAACTGCAAAAAGTCATCAGTCTTAATCTCAAATATTATCTTCGTTCGCTTTTTAGTATTCGACAATTACTCAAAGCGACAATTACTCAAAGCGAGGCTCAGACATCTCTATCGAGATTCATGTCTTGGATTATTAAACTATAAAACCATTTTAAGAGCTTTTTGAGTCTCTATTCTTTAATGTGCTTTTAGTTTACTATTGTCTGGTTTTATGGCATCAATTTAAACGTGCTATTTATTTTTGTAAATAATGGTTAATGGATATCAACGGAAAGTATGAAGAATAACTATGCGCATATAATTGAAATAGCATTTCTATGCGCACGAAATCCTGAAATTTAGCATAATTTATTCTCAAGACTAGAAATATCCCATATATAAGGTCGTTATAAGAGAGCACTTTTTAACAAGATTACACTGTTGTTGTATTTGGGGAGTCGTTTCTAATCTGTATCTGAGACAGCGGATTTTGATAGCATTGACAGCTCTGTAAGATGTAACTCTAGGACGACCAGATTTCGGGGCATCACGAACACTGCCGGTGTTGTGGTGCTTTTGTTCAGTCATTTGTTTTTTCATCATATTTCAATCTGCGGTCGACTCTCGATTGAATAAACCAGAAAGTCGGAGATTAATGAGCTCCTGACGATCACAAAGAGAAAGTCAGGGCATATGGACTAAATGTTACGTTATATAACCTGGAACAATAACAATTACGATTAGAGATGCTGTGTTGCCTAAAAAGTGGATATTTGAAGCTTCTTTTAAGCTAATTTGTTGCTGTGGAGTTACTTTTTGCCTTCTCGATTCGAATTTATTTTTTTAAATTGACGTGAACACTAGGATACTTAAATTAAAAGTCAAATATAAACAAGTAAAATTATAGAGGGATCAAAGGCGAATCAAATGAGATATAGGTTGTATAAACGGTTACATTCAGTGTAGCTTAAATTTGTGTTTTGAAAAAATAACAATAGTGGACTTTCTTTTTGGCACCACTATATATATATATATATATATATATATATATATATATATATATATATATATATATATATATAAGAACAAGTAGTAAGAGCTCTATCTCCTATTTGGTTTTATCGAGCGTTTACATCTAGTTGAGATTACTTTATAAATATTAATTCTTTAATATTTATAATTTACTTTAGTTTTGCCATCTTGGATCATTTTGGTAAGCTTAACTGTAATTCTTATTTTATATATATATATATATATATATATATATATATATATATATATATATATATATATATATAACGAATGTTGTCTTTGTGTCTATCTGTGTGTGAGTTCCTTCCCAATGGTCTTCGAAACAGCTGGGTGATTTTTATAAAATTTTACACAAATGTACTTTATGGATCTGGCAGTTTTCTTCGATAGGTTTTGTGTCAGAATATCTTCAATAAGTATTGATAATCGATTATCTAAAAAAAATCTAGTGATAGAAGGAACACACGATTTTGATTAAAGTTAACATCTTCCACAGCCTAACATCACGAATGCATTTGAAAACTTTTATTACCACTCAAGCCGAAAGACCCAACATATATAATTAACAGTAGGTCCTTATATATTACAGGGGCGGGTTCGAAATGAATGTTTCTGTTTAAAACACAATTGAATCATAATACTTGACTTTTGCATTTTAAATTTTTATTCAAGCAATGATCACTTCACAAGCAGAAAACTTGGCATATATAATCCACACTAGGTTATTTGATGTGACAGAAGCGCGTACGAAAGGAATGTTTCTGTTTAGAGCATAATTTAACCATGATACTAGATTTTGCATTTTAAACTTTAATTCAAGCCATTATCTCTAAAAATAATTCTATAAAATAGACCATAGATTCTCTACAGTACAATGTACACGACAACGTATTGTGGAGTAAGTTGCTGCGGAGATACATGTGAAGCTTCCTCCCGGTGCACCGCAATTGATTCCTAACTAGAGCAAGTAGTCAATCGATTTGATCGAAAAATGGGAGATTTCGCCGATTTTGATAACAGTAAAAATATGAATGCATGTGTAACGTTGGGTCTCATAGCTAGTATATATATATATATATATATATATATATATATATATATATATATATATATATATATATAGATATATGTTTAAAGAAAAAATAGAAAAAACCGAATGAAATTATTAAAAAATCAACGTTTCGTCCTTGTTTCAGAGGACATCTTCAGGATAATTGAAATAAAAATGTGAGAAAAGAAAAAGTCATAGATCGTGCGAAAAAAGACAGTTTTTAAATCCAACCCATGTCGGGAAAGGACGAATATGTGTGCGTATGGGAAGGTTGGGTTGTTTGATGTCTATATATACACTTTTAAAAATGCATTAAAATAAATATGTACATTTTTTTTTCTGCGAAACTACTCATTTTCCTGAAACATTCAAGGAAAAACGGCTAGCCAGGATCCATGACTTTTTCTTTTCTCACATTTTTATTTCAATTATCCTGAAGATGTCCTCTGAAACAAGGATGAAACGTTGATTTTTTAATAATTTCATTCGTTTTTTTTCTATTTTTTCTTTAAACATAACGTCAACCACCGCTGGTATATTTTTTCATTCCTTATACATATATATATATATATATATATATATATATATATATATATATATATATATATATATATATATATTTGGTTATTCCATTAAAGACAATACATTATTATCATGTATCAGATTATTTGATAAAAGAAATAATTCTAAAACTTAACTTTGAGATATTTTTTTCTGATAAGATCTACCTATGTAAAGGTAGGTATGTATACAATTTTAAATATCTGTATATATAGGATTCACTTCTAAATTAATTAACAGATCATCAAAAATGTTGGACCTTAACTGCTAAGCTTAAAGATGGGCAATGCAGGCTATATTTTGTTTACTTTAACTTTTATGATAAAGAAGTAGAAACCCTTCGTGAAAATTCGTACAACTCTAATTTTTATGAAATTGTAACAATAAATATTAAATGGGGTGGATGACCGAGATTTGTCGGTTAAGGTGAACATTACACTCAAAAATAGTATTTGATATTCCTTATTAAACGGCAGAATTATATGGTCAGGATCAAGGATAAGTGGAGCTATCTAGAGAAAAGCATATAACACTCCTTTAAATCCCCGTGTAGCATCCAACGAAAAAAAAACATTCGATTTGCCTTTGTCATCGATCTGACTTATAAACAACTAGCAAGCGTGTCTATGATCTAAACATTCATCGTTTTGAAGCTTTTTTGGAGGTACCATTTTATTTACTTTTTAATTATTCTTGAGATAAAATGTAAAATGTATATTATATTTCTATTAGTCTGTCATTCTGTCTGTCTGTCCCACTTTCTGTCTGTAACTACTGGGCCCATCTGGCTGAAATTTTATATGCACTTTTGCTTTAATAAAGCAAAGTAGACTAAGTAGTATAGTATGTGTTCGATGGCATTTAGTCATTTATAAGGATTAATAGAGATTAGTTACCACAATGTTTCATTTGATCTAATAGTTTTCTCGAAAACTACTGGGCTAATTAGGCTGAAAGTTTGTATGGCCCTTAACTATGATGAAGTGCAGCGAACTAAGTATTACAGTATCCGTTAGAATCATAGTTAGAGATTAATAAGGATGTGTATTAAATGAAAAAATGAGCACAGTTCAACATATTGAACCATCGATCTGGAATAAGGCACTCAATCTAAGCGAACGGGATATAAAATTTCCCAGTTCAAAACGGGCAAAACTGTATTATAAATGTATTTACACAGCTAAATGCCTAGCAATATTTCTAGTCCCCGATTAAATCTCTAATAATACAAGCATTTTAGTGTAAATAAAACCGCTTAGAAAGCATAGGTTATACGCATAAAGACCTTATTTTGCAGCAATGCACGGCGACATATCTTTGAAAGAGTTAATGACGTTATGTTTTGTTTGCCGAAACGATTAAAAATTGAGTTTGAATAAGCGATGCGTCCTCTTCGAAAAATGGCTTATAAAAATCTGAAAAGAAAATGAAACAAAACTGCGAGAAACACTTTACTGGAATTAATCCTCGCGGCACTTGAAGCCGTAATTTATAAAGGAGGAAATTGAAAGCAGTGTCTGGCGCCGCGCAAGACAAAAATCGATTTCCGATCGGTAAATAAGCATTTTGTTAAGATTCTCATATTTATTCAAATCGTCCTCGGCAGATAAGGATTTTTAAGAGAATTTGAACAAAAAAATGTATTCGTAAAAATCAAACAAATCTCTTGTTTGTTGATCAAATATTACTCGATTTAAAAGCATATTTGATGTACTTTATTTCTTGTTTTATGTTTTAAAACTGTCAAATTAATAATGTGCAGTGAAAGAAGTCCAGCTTTTTAACATGAATTCTTTTCACGAAAGAACTCAACGTTTTAATCGATTGCGAATTTAGCAAGAACATCTTTTTTTTTGTTTTCCATGAAGCGATTTTCGTATTTCTGTGAACGGACATTTTATAATTCAATTCAGTTCGATCTGAGCTTAGGCTTCTTTAAAAGAGGCGGAGTAAATAAACAAAGATAGCGGACGAAAAAAATAATAGCGAACATCTTTGAACATGTGACTTGCTTCAAAAAGAATCCAGACTTGACTTATATGCATACTTAAGTAAGCTACGCCAAACGCTTGGGAAGAAAATGCCGCCTCATATCATGGTCTTGTCTCAATCCTATATCTATGAACAGCGGAATATCAGTATCAACTCATATCTGCTCGGCTCATTTGTCAGTGATCTTTTTTCAATGAAATCCAATTATTAATTATTATATAATTTCTCAGCTGAAGTATGTTAGACGAGAAATATGCTCAAATGACGTTAGTCTCTTTTTTTGAATCACGTTGTATATAAACGTGCTAAGTCCCAGCAAATCTATTTTCACTATTGAGTTGAAATGTTGTGTACTGATTAAAAAAATACGTTAGAATACACAAATTGAACGGAAAACGTTATTTGTTCTATTTAGATACGAAATATTGAATTCACTCTTAATATGACACGCGGTACATGTGATACATTTTAGAAATCAAAAGACTTTACGTTCAAGTAAAACTTACACATTATGATAAATAGCAAAACAGTTCACACAAAAAGTTAAACTGAACTTTTGGCAATAAATTTAGCAAACTCCAGAGCGTACTTAAAATATAAATGTTTATACACAGGTAGTATTTTAGAAATATGATAGAAGTAGTCCCGACACTATAGGTGAACCTTTAAGGAAGCTACATGCTTTCGAAAATTTTGCACATGGAATATAAATTCATTGATGAGTGTTATGGTTAAAAAACCACGTGATCGATAGTTCAGGTGGGAGAAAATCAGACTGACAAACTTAATGTTTAGTTTCGATTCTGCCCTCAGTCTTTCCTTTTAATAAACTGGAATGAAATCAAATGACATATTTTCCTTTTTGGAATATACTAAATGTGAGAAATTGTATATATTTTGTACTTACGCTATTATGTCTACAGTTCTCTCTCTCTCTCTCTCTCTCTCTCTCTCTCTCTCTCTCTCTTTATCTATCTATCTATCTATCTATCTCTACATATAAATAAAACAATAGTCCCCACCAGGTAGGATTTAATAAAGTATCTGAACAAAAAAAAATTTGCACAAAGTTTAAGTTTCAAGAAAGATAAAACTCACCCTATAATTATAAACTTGAGTTGAACACTTGAATATCTATCTCATATAGCGATGAAGTTGATTTCATTAGTCGTTAAACTGAGGTAAAATGAAAAATATATGCGTGTGTGTGTTTGTACGTGTGTGATGATATAAAAGAGGCATTTTATATTGATAAGGTCTATTTGAAGAGGAATCGAATTCCAAAGGAAACGTGGAGGTCAGTATATAAACCTTAACTTACATTTCTCCAAATTTGTGATGGAAGTATAAATAAGGTTACACATATTTGTCATATTGCAATTAACTGCCAGTTTTGAAGCAATAAAAACGACGCCAACACGTGTTTCTAGGAGAGTATGTTTTGATTTTTCTAGAAACACGTGTTAGCGTTTTTTGCTTCGAAACGGACAATAGATTAGATATGGCATAATTTTGCTCCGTAAATTTATATATATATATATATATATGTGTGTGTGTGTGTGTGTGTGTGTGTGTGTGTGTGTGTGTGTGTGTGTGTGTGTGTGTTGAGTGTGTGTGTTGAGTGTGTGTGTTTTAGTATGTGTGTGTGAGAGCGAATGTGTAAGGTATAGAAAAGTATGGAGAAAACACGAATTTATAAATACTGTAAATAAAGTCATTTTTAGTTATTGTTTACTTCAAACGAGCTTGAAGGAGAAATTTACACAAAAGAGATGCGGCGTATAGCTCCTAACAGATGGCTGTTATGGAAAAGCGATTTTTTTTCTTTTTTTTGGGGGGGGGTTACACAGTGGTCACCACTTATCAAGGCCCGGAAGCCACTCAGGGATAAGGGTTATTGCAAGTACATTACTTTAGTTTGGAGATTTGATGAAGTGTTTACTTAAGGGGGCGGTTCATTAGGAATTTGTTAACGTTGGACTTGAACACATCCAAGTTGTAGTCCGGAGGGAAGCAGGCAGACGGAACAGAGTTCCACAGGCGTGCAGTTCTAAGAAAGAAGATTTGTTAATGGAATCCACGTTTTGATTTAGGCACAGATAAAGAGTGGGGGAAATTTTTCACAGTGGATTCAGCTAGACGGGTGTTTTTCGTGAAAGATTGGCAACTGGGGACCAGAGATTGGAGTTCAGACGAGGACCTGCCATGGAAATAACGATAAAACAAGGATAGGCTCGCAACGTCTCTTCTGTGGGAGAGAGATTGCAGGGTAGAGAAAAGGGCATCCCCCACTAAGCCACGAAGTCTATTTTGTACTTTGTCAAAGCAGGATAGGCTGTTTTTAGCAGCTCCTGCCCAGATATAGCAGCAGTATTCCATCCTTGAACGTTGGTTGGTAACAAGCTTGTCAAATCCTTTCTCTTTCTCTCTCTCTCTATCTCTCTCTCTCTCTCTCTCTCTCTCTCTCTATCTATCTATCTTTTTTTTTTTCAAAAGCTTTATATCAAATTGACTTTTCCAATAGATGCATTGATCATTCTACGCCAACATCATACCATATTTTATTGTCGTAAATATACACCCACACTTTATTTTTCAATATAATCCGATGTCTCTTTGTGGTATTTCTTGAATCATTTCTGAGTTCGAATGTCGCCTTCACGTAATGTCATGCAACAATACGAAACACTAATCCAGCCTACTTATTTCCCTCCGCTGATTCCTCCTAATTATTGCTCATCCGACGAGAGGAAAACAAAATATCCAACTTCATGTTTGCCATTTAGAAAACTATTGATAAACTCCAACCGTTCGTAACGAGACAAATTACAGTAGAGTAAATTGATGACTTGCAACTGTTGAATTCGTTACGATTCGATAAAGCATGTACCCCCCTCCCTAAATCAATGGAACAGATTCCATATTTTTACACTCTCCCTATTTTTTTTAATAAAATATGCAATCATGAATCAGTTTTGTACTTAAACGCTGTTATTTTAGGTTGTGAGACAGCGTGCTACGTGGTTTTCAACAGCGCGTCATTATGTGTGTATTTCTTCCGTCTTTGTGGAACTTGCGGTTCTTTACTACAGCAGAGGGACATGGAAAAGTATCCGCTTTTTTAGTTTTGATACACAAATAAATGACGATACTTGAATGTTGCAATTAAACTTTAATTTGAATCGCAAATGCTGAACTCATGAACATATGCAGGTTATTTGTCTATTTTTTTAAAAGTCAAATCCAATCGGTTTCAAATATCGATGCTTTGTTTATACTAGTCTATTTCTTCGTTTTATCTTTACACTAAGTTATTGAAAAGAATATGTTTTATTTCTCTTTAGTTCCTTGTTGCAAATACTTATTTCGTTAAGGCAGTATTCAGCTTAATTACTGAAACAGATTAAAGGAAAGATATTGTGTGTAATTATAATAAATTAAAGTATTCTGCTAATCTGTTTATGTGTATATGCTTTTGTTTCTTGTTTTCGTTTAAATTATACATTATCACTTGTTTCTTAATTGTTAGATGAAATTCAATAATTCGTATCATTTGCATTATGTTACTGTTCTTATCTCGAATGTTATTCGCACAACGTTTTGTTCGATGTAACCTTCAATCCTACATATGTGTATCTGGTAGGACTCGGGAATCTTTCAGTTGGACTTGGAGTCTGCAAAGATTTTCGTATGAAACCTTTTTATTTAATTCATGGTAGTACCATGATCTCGTTCATTCACCCATGATAAGGCAGACATTTTAAGTAATTCTCAATTGTGTTCTGCCGAAATATTGTGAGAATAACAACCAAATTGAGAAGAGTAGTCCGAATAGTCCAAATGATACAACGTTATCATTTGTTCTTTATTATAAATCGATTAGCACCAAATAGTAAAAGAAACTGTTTTTCAATCAATATTTTACAAAATAATTTGCTTACGATATTAACTATTTGATATTTTGGAATCATTTGAGATGGAAGGGAATAAAAGACATCCTTAGGGAAACATGACAGGAAGTGCTTGGGCCAAAGAAGAACCAACACAAAGACTGAATCTCTATGAACACTTTACAGAAGGTTCAAGCCAGAAGACCCAAGGAAACGGCAGTCAATGAGAGCCGTACAAGGGGCAGCAAAATGACAGCCCAAGCAGAATATACAAGCGCCACAAGGAAGTGAGGGAAAGCGTGAAGAAAGACAAGAGAAACTATATAGACAGCCTGGCAGAAGAAGCAGAAGAAACAGCCTACCACGGCAACATGAAAGACCTGTACATGATAACTAAAAAGCTAGCAGGTAAGTATAACAAACCAGAGCGACCGGTTAAATACAAGCAATGACAAACCATCACAATCTCTGAAGCTCCCGAGAACCCTCCAGACATCACTGAAGCAGACACTGATATTGATATAGACTGTGATCCAACAACAAAAGAAGAGATCACCCGCGCCATCAAGAAGATGAAAAATGGCAAGGCAGCCGGTCCAGATGGAATTCCAGCAGAAGGCCCCCAAGGCAGATGTAGAAACAACAGCTGGCATACTACTGCCGCTCTTTGAGAAGATCGGGGAACAGGATGAGATACCGACAGATTGGAAGGATGGGCACATAATAAAGCTGCCCAAGAAGGGAAATCTTAGGAATTGTAAGAACTATAGAGGCATCACTCTTTTGTCAGTACCAGGGAAGATGTTCAACCGGATTCTGTTGGAGAAGATGAGAGATGCAGTGGATGTTAGGCTCAGGGATCATCGGGCGGGCTCCAGGTAGGCTTCAGGCGGGACAGATCCTATACAGACCAGATCGCCACGCTGCGCATCATAGTTGAACAGTCCCTGGAGTGGAATTCCTTGTTGTACATCAACTTTGTGGACTTCCTCAAGGCTTTTGACAGCATACACCGCAACACCTTGTGGCAACTCCTCCGACACTATGGGATCCCAGAAAAGCTGACGAGAATTATCAGGGAGTCATACGAAATAATGGCTTGTCAGGTTGTACACGGGGGACTGTTGAAACGACGTTTCAACATAATGACTGGCGTACGACAGGGATGCTTTCTATCGCCGTTCTTGTTTCTACTAGCTATTGACTGGGTGATGAGGCGGACAACGGATGGACGGAGGGATGGCATTCAGTGAACCCTCTGGACTCAGCTGGATGACCCTGACTTCGCTGATGATCTCGCTCTGCTCTCCCACAAGCAACAACAAATGCAGAGCAAGACCTCTAGACTGGTCATCCACGCTTCTCAAGTGGGCCTCCACATAGACTCTAATAAGACCAAGATCTTGAAAATCAACGCATTCATCAAAAAGAAGCAGTGGAGTTGGACAACAAAAACTTGGAAGAGGTTGAGACCTTCACATACCTTGGAAGTGTGATAAACCAGCAGGGAGGAAGAAATACAGATGTTAAGACCCGTATCAGAAAAGCAAAAGCATCTTTCATAGCCCTTAAGAACATCTGGCGATGCAACCTCATCACTTCTCGCACAAAAATCCGACTGTTCAATTCCAACATCAAATCAGTACTACTGTATGGAGCAGAAACATGGCGAACAACAAAGACCACCTTCGGAAGAGTGCAGGCTTTCATAAACTCATGCCTTCGAAGAATGCTAAGAATCCACTGGCCAACTACCATCAGTAATGCAGATCTCTGGGAGAGAACTAACCAAGTACCAGTAGAAGAAGAGATCAGAAGAAGGAGATGGCGATGGATCCGACACACCCTGAGGAAACAACAAACGAATATCACACGCCAGACCCTGACCTGGACCCTCAGGGAAAGAGGAAAAGAGGCCGACTGGAGAAGAAACCTGGAGGCAGACGCTAAGCTAGTCGGCTACTCCTGGAGAGAGTTGGAGCAAATCGCCCAGAACCGTGGACGTTGGCGGGCAGTTGTGGATGGCCTATGCACTACCAGGGGCTCAAGGCTTAAGTAAGTTGAGATGCGGCTTCATAATTTCTGTGTGTTTATTTTGGGCGGACTGCTACATTCATCTTCATAGTTGTTGGTTTTTTTCAACATGTTTCGGTCAACTCATCCTCTTCTAAGTCGCCCCTGACGCAGAGGATAGAGGCGTTGAGTCTCTACGGTTATTATATAGCAATGGGTGATATATGCAAGAACAAGATGCTTCATACCTTTCTGTCCGGAGTCTCTTTCTCATTCTTCTGCTGGGCGCTGTGATAACTGTTCACATTTTAACACAAATGAGACGATTGAAACATATTTGACTTTTGTTTGTTGTGAAATACAAGACAGCGACTGTATATTTCATAAATATAAATTTATTTCGGGTGTGTAAATGTTTCACCTACGAGTCTGCTACGTGTCTACATGTTATGTTAGTCTAGCCCCGCTTCTCGGCCTTCTTGGAGCACGTCCGCACATGTTATTGACAAACCGCAAACTCTCTGCTCTTTTAGACGTGGAGTGATCAATGTTACGTATCATTTATTATTTTGGGTTTCTAAATGTTTATGTTTATAGCTACGTACAGCTAAATCTATAAACATATCACTTAACTATTTAAATAATTCACTTTGAACTAAACTTATTTGACCAAAACAATATTTCTATTCTTAGCAAGGTTACTAGTGTTATCCACTCATCACTAGATAGATAGATAGATAGATAGATAAATAGATAGATAGATAGATTAGATAGATAGCTAATTAATACTTGTAACCTTGCTATTATCTAGCACGGTTTCAGGTGAGGATTGTCTGAAGATAACGATTTCAATTTCAGAATTTTGTTGCTTGAACTTAGATTAATTAACAACTCCCACAGAATCGCTTTTATTTATATACTAGCATTTCAGCCCGGAGTTGCCCGGGGGTTTGAATGTGTATGCTGAGCAAAAATAAAGTGGTAGTAGGAAGGCAGGTTCGAACCCGTACCGCAAAGGAGAACGGGGTAAAAAGCTAACGTTTATGCTGTTACGACCACCGCCAAACCGGAACCGACATTTTTTTAAAATTAAGGTTAGACAATCTAAAGGAGTGGATAACTTTAAAAAATATCGGCGAAAAAAGTGACCCCTCCCCTGTATAAAAGTGCCTAATTGAAGGGAAAGATATTAATGTTTTTAGCCAATTTTTCGATATTTGTCGTATGAAAGATCGAACTTAAAACGATACTGATCTCGGTAAAATCCGTCGCCTCTATTGAAAGTTTAAGGCAGACATGCAAACAGACATATATACATACATTTATATATTGGTAGCTCAAATTTTCGACCCAAACTGATGAAAAAGCTTGCCCTATCTCTAAATACCCTTTATGTAAAATTTCAAATATTTAGACCAGAAATTGTCTGGGTAATTTGGAAGAGACCGCAGAGGTAAATTTTTTTTAACTTTGACCCTATTATGACCGCTTAAAATGTATTGTTTTGGCCTCAAATCAAGTTATTAAGTTAGATCTATGTCCAAGGAACCTATATCTAAAATTTCAAGTGCGTAGACCCAAAATTGTCAGAGGAGTTTAGTAGAGTTCTCAAAGGTCAGATCGATGAACTTTGACCTCTTAATCGCCAAATTTCTGGCCAAAAACCGATCACATCGACTTTCCCAAATCTTAGTAACCTGTATATCAAATTTCGAGTCGGTGGACTAAAAATTGACAGAGTTATTGTGTAGGGAAATATACACAGACACGTTCACTTATATATATATATATATATATATATATATATATATATATATATATATATATATAGATACGAATGAAATCACTATACATACATATATATCTTCTTTCTTTACTCCTATAAAGTTGTTGTTTTTTTGTGAGTATTGATATTCATATTAAAACCCCTTTTTATTTAAAAAGAAGACAACTTCGTTATATATGGTCGTGGAATTGCATTCACCTGCAGAACATTTAGCTAATTAGCATATTCTTTTAAACATCCATTTTAATTAATTCCCTATTAGTTGTTTTCGGATTTCTTATGGGATGATCATCTTTAGTTAACTATTATGTGCAATTATATTCATGCAGATATTCTACATGATTTATACTTGCGTAATATTTGTGTAAAGTAGTTGTAGTAAACACAAACCTCTTTCTATATATATTTATGTATGCGCATATATATTTGTTTACAAAATTTGCCTACCGAACTCTTCTGTCAGTTTTTTGGTCTACAGACATGAAACCTAATGTATAGGGTATTCGAATGGATGCGAAACTTTATATTTAGTTTTTAGCTGGAGAAAATCGGTGCAAAATGTGTAAATTAAAAAAAAAATTATGGAATTTGCCAGGTGACAGTCGAAGGACAGCATTGCGAATATGCATGAGTTACGTAATAGCTTTTGGTATTTATGTTATAATTTTTAGCCTTACAGCAGATATGTGTTCATAGCTCAGTCATTAATGCCAAAGGAAAAAGAAAATTGTAAGCTAAACGTTGTAGTTTCGATTCTCACTGGTGGCGCATAAGTCGTTTTTTTACTTTTAAATCATTACTATATAATATATATATATATGTATATATATAATATATATATATATATATATATATATATATAAACCTGTGTATCGCTTTATTACGGGTTAATATTTTTTAATCTTGAAATTGCTATGAAACGCAGAGAAGTGAAATTTGGTACCATGAAAGAGCATAAGAAGGTGCTTTATTTCCTGATTTTTGTGGAATTTTACTAAATATTTTGAAAGTTAGGCTAATTTTTCTAATTTCTAGTAGTTTTAAATGTGTATCACTTTATTACAGGTCTCTTAAAATGCCTAGGAATGGTCGATTGACCGCTAGTGAAACGGAACGTGTTGTTGCATGCTTTGCAGAAGGCTTATCTCTGGTAGATCTAGCGAAGGAACTTGGAAGAGAGCCAGGAACATTGTCTTCATTCGTTGGAAATCCAAACATCAAACCATGGAAGTGCAAAAACACAAGAAATTCAGTTTCTGTTTGTGATGTTATAAAAATGCAGCAGCATTGCTTCTATATTTCAAAAGGCTGGAATACCTTACTTATAAGGAAAGATACGCTGCAATGTCTTAAACAAAACTGCAAGAAGCATTAAGCCCACAGCAAGACCTGTTTTAAACCAAACTCATAAGGAAACACGTTTGGCTTGGGCTCAGAAATACATGAAAACCAGCTTTGAAAATGTCCATTTTACCGATGGGGCCAGAGCAATCCTTGATGGACCAGATGGGTGGGCCAAAGTTTGGAGTCCTTTTGTCATCGATTCCGTCGTCAACAGGGAGGTGGAGAAGTCAAGTTTGGGATTGGAATAATCTGCGATGCACTAATTGGAGTATTTTAATTTCCAGAAGGTGTCAAACTGATACGCCAGTCTTATATTTTATTTTTAAATCAGCATCTGTCGCAATGGCGTGATGACCTTCCATTGGCGCGTTACCGTAAATTAATTTTTATGCACGACAATGCGCCATCCCAATCATCCAATGCACGATTTTTTTATGCACGACAATACGCCATCCCACTCATCTTACCTTAAGTAATTACGCATTAGTGGAGAAAATTCGATGACATGGTACTTTGTTTTCCAGATATAAACCCAATTAAGCAGCTCTGGTCAGTTATAAAGATGAAAGTTTATGAAGGAGGTGTTCGATTTTCGTCGAATGATGGATTTTGAAGGAAGATTTGGGAAGTTTTCTATAGCATCACATCATCTCAAATCTGCCGATTTGCATCATCAGTTAACAAGAGGCTATTAAATGTTATTTTGAAGCAGGTTGATGAATAAATATTTCCTTAAACAAAATAATGTGAAATACGTACTTGTTTTTGGTTAATATTGTTACTGAATATGTTCTTTATTTCATATAAATAGAAATATGAAGTTATAATATTGTTTTATTACCGAAAATATACATTTTTAGACTAGACACTTGCAATAAAGCAATATATAGGGTTTATAAAGATATATATATATATATATATATATATATATATATATATATATATAGAGAGAGAGAGAGAGAGAGAGAGAGAGGGGCCTATATCTGAACGAGTTTGAACTGGCGCATTTATAAATTTAAAAAGTTATACATGTGAACATGATTTGATGAACAGACAGATTTGTTCCTGAATGTCTATAAGAAATAAAAGAGAGGTTAAATTTTAAGAGGGAGTTAGAGAGAATAGTTAAATTAAGAAGTACATAAAGCGTTAAACAAAGAATTTTCTACTGTAAAGGAAGAAATTAGAGGAGAGTATTACAAAGAAATTGTAAGAAAGAGAGAGTGAAGGTTACATAGATAGTGGTAAATAAAAGTAGATAGAAATATAGTTAAAACAACGACACGAGTTTTATTTATATAGTTATGACTTCCCTTTCGATATGGCCAACTCAACCTTCCGCCATTTAACGTTTCCATGCCTTTTTTCTTTTTCTTCTTTTCTTTCTTACTCTGTTTTTATCTTCTCTTTCTTTTTTATCTATCTTCATTCGCGTCCCCATTATCTCGTGACTGATGTTCTCTCTTTGTCAAACGACATATCCTAAAAGCACTTCAGCCTAACATGAAGCGATTATGAGCGATTCACCATAACCATCTCCCTCCGCAAATCATCTTTCCCATTTTCTACCGTATATATTTATATATATATATATAATATGCATATATATAATATGCATATATATACGCATATATATACACATATTTATATCAACGTGTGTGTGCGTGTATTGTTGCACTATTTGACTTTTGCTTGGAAGCGTCATTACATACTTCTCAAGTGGAGTGCTTTTTTTAAAATAAGATGAACAAGAAATTTGTATAAAATGACTGATTCCTTATCCATAATGCAGTTTCATGCTAAGAATAACATTTTTGCCTTGAAATATCTTAATGTTCACACAATGAGCAAAAATAGATTTCCAATGCATGCATGAATGTACAGTGCGTGCCCGAAAAGAGTGATACATATAAGATATCTAAATAAATATGTGTAAAAGACAAAATTATGTTAAATAGAAGAAAATATATAAAATTAAATGAAGGAGCCTTTCTTACTATTAAATAAATCGTTAATGGCTTAAAAATATAATACGTATTTGGCTTACAAAACGTTCAATATTGTCATTTCAAATGTTATATAGAATGTGTTTGAGATTAATTTTCTAACATATATTTAAATAATACTGAATGTATTAGTTTAGTTCTTTAATTATAATAACAAGAAGAAGAAGAAGAAGAAGAAGAAGAAGAAGAAGAAGAAGAAAGCGAAGAAGGAGGAGGAGGGCGTCAGTCGTTAAATTGCATCTCCCCACCGGAAGACGTAATAATAAGCCATATTTCTGCACATTGTAATCAATCATCGATATGTTGATAGCTCAAAAACTATTTATCAGATCAGGTTGCCATTTTTAATCGTAGCTAATATTATCAAAGCGCATCATATTTATTAAATAAATTTAGAAAAAAAAAGATGTAAAAATCCTGGCAAATATTTCGACTATTACAAAATTTTCCAAGTTCAATAGTATCATTGTCCGTCGGGCGCGAGGTTGTGTTTGAAAGTCTCTCAAAGAAACAAAAAATATAGCGAAATTCGACAAGAACTTTGTATGTTAGTTTAAAGAAAGGGCATTTATTACCGATCGTTTGATCACCAAAACTCTTGACGCGTATTTTCCAAGCCATCAACAATATCCTCGTCCAAAAAATTTGTAAATTTGCCAAAGATAAATTAGTTCCACATCTTGTTTAAAAGTGCCCGTTTTGCTGTCATGTGGTTAAAAAAAAATCTGCCGTGTAGACATGTGTTTTACTTTTCTCCCACCTCGACATATTTTTTTCTCTTCTCGGTTTTTATTTCTTTTCCCTTCCTTCGATGCCGTTGTGGCGTCACTTTTGCGCCGCGGCTTGGTCATTTGCATGCGTGTCAGTGGTTTTGTTACACAATGTAAAATTTGACTGATGTGTAACTTTGATTGATACACATTGATTTTTATATTATCAAAAAGTTAGATTCATTTTATCATTTGAGGCCATATTCTTCATATAGATGAAAATATTTAAAAAAACAAAGATATAAATCTACAATTACATGATTCGTATAGTTAATTGTTATTTAATTGTTTAATTTATGAATAATTATCCGCAGCGTTGGAATGAGAATAAAGTAAGTTTTACGGTGATTAGCAGACAGTTTATCAAGAAAAGAACTATTCAAATTTAATATATTTTCTTTTGAAAAGAAAAACTACCATACCTACATTTTATGTGAGTGTCTGCCTATTTGAAACACTTTTCCGCTCCTAAATCATGTAAAAAACATTAATCTCAATTATTGGTCGATTTTATGAAAAGAAAAAACGAGTGTCACATATCTGTGAAATAATTAGCAGATTTATCGGCCATTCATAAACTTCATTGAGTTCAAAGTAATTCTTGCCTTGGATCAAAATTACTTGATTTATATAAATGGGAAAAGTAATTCGATATTTTAGATAATCTGTAAAAAATGTAATGATGTGAATCATAAGTACTCTTTTTAAATAAACATTTTTTGGAAATATGACCCGTTTAAGGGCATATCACTGTGAGGATTTTTTCTTTGTCTCAGAAATATTATGGTTTATAACAAGAAGATTATGTTTTCGATTAAGTTTTTTATAGTATCGCATCTGCATTGCTTTACTAATTTTGTAGGAAATATAATAATAATAATAATAATAATAATAATAATAATAATTCTATCAAAGTGTGAATGGGGGAGGAACAAGAACAGAACAACCAGACGCGACAGAAACAAAACTCTGCTGGGGCCAGATATGGGAAGAACGACAGGATCATAACAGAAATGGCGAATGACTGAAACACATGAAAGAAATGTCACAGCAAATCGACGGAAGGAACCGAGAATTAAATCAGTAAGAAAATCCCCAAGACAACCCTACGAAAATTAACAAATTGGAGAGCACCAGTTCACGCAGGTCACGACGAAATATATGCCTATTGGCTTAAAAAAAATCACAATACTACATGGAAAACTAATTTAGATCCTGAAAAAAATGTATCAAAGAAGTATACGTACCAGAATAAATGATCAAAAGTAAAACCACTTTGGTGCAAGAAGACGCAGAAAAAGAACCATCGCCAGCAACTACAGACCTATTAAATGTTTACCTACAATGTTTACCTACAATGTGAAAAATACTAACAGCACAACTGAGGGAACAAATTTATCATTCCCTTCATAATCGCGTACTACTTCGAGAGGAATAGAAATGATGCCAAAAAGGAAAACGAGATACACATGGCTTGTTATACATAGACCGAAGAATCCTGAAGTAGGTAAAAAGTACAAAAAAGAACTTAGCCATGGCATGGAAGGACTACAAAAAAAGCATACGACAAGATCTCTCAATCATGGATAATAGAATGCTTGACAAAGTACAAAATACCATGCAAGATTATCAACATAATAGAAAATGGAATAAAAACATGACGACTTGAACTGGAAGCTGATGAACAATACATAACTGAGATTAAAATACAAAGAAGTATCTTCCAAGGTGATTCTCTATCACCGCTACTGTCCATTATAGCCATGATGCCCATGAATAACATACTAAGAAAATGCTAAGCCGGATACAAGTTCACTAACACAGATAAAAGAATGAACTAACTAAAGTACGTGGATGATCTGAAGCGGTTTACAAAAAAACAAAGGAGGATTTAAAGAAGCTAATAAACACAACCATAAACTTCAACCAGGATACCCGGATGGAATTCAGCACGGAAAAGCACACACTGCTGATCATGAGAAGGGGAAAACCAGAAGCAGTGGAATGTATGATACTACCCAACAAGGCGGAGATGTAAGCACTAGGTGAACATGATAGCTACAAACATTTGGACGGGGAACATTGAAAAGGAATATCTCAGAAAAACAAGAAATCTCCTCGAAACTGAACTATATAGTAGAAACCTAATTAAAGGTATAAACACATGGGCAGTGGCACTAGTAAGATACTCAGGACCGTTTATAGTTAAGACCAAAGAACTGAGGCATCTTGACTAGAAGACAAAGAAACTCATAACTATGCACAATGCACTACATACAACTGGTGATACTAAACGACCCTATGTGAAAAGAAAAGACGCAAAAAGAGGGCCTGTTTGTATAGAAAACTGTAAATGACACGAGAATAGAATAAGGAAAGTACATAATGCAGAACTTGGAAAGAATTATTACTGCAGCAAAAGGCACTTAAAAAAGCAAACAAGATAGAAACAGAAAAAACGAGGGATAAGACGAGAAGAGAAAAATGGGAAGAGAAACAGCTACATGGATAATGCATAAGGACGAAAAACAAAGACTGCACTAACGAAAACACGTGGACATGACTACAAAAAGGAAACCTAAACAGCGAAACTGGATCTTTAATAACTGCCGCACGAGATAAAACGATTAGAACCAATCGCATCAAAGCAGGATCGACAAGACACAAGAAAACAGCAAATGCAGACTCTATGGACAAGGAGACAAAACAATATACCACGTGATAACTGAATGCAGCAAACTAGCCCCCAAAAGAATATAAGAATAGACACGATTAAGTGGCAGATGCAGGACACTGGGAATTATACAGATAATTGAACTTCGAACACTCAGACAAATGGCACAAGCACAAACTGACAGCAGTACTTAAAAATGAATGTCACAAAATCCTAAGGGACATGGATATACAAACGGATAACCCCATCCAAGCAAGGATATCGGATGTCATGATGAGGGAAAAGACCTAACAGATTGTAGATTTTACCGTCCGGTCAGACCACGAGGCGAATATCAAGTGGACAGAGAAGCCGATTAAATACACTGAGCTAGCCAGAGAGTCCAAAGGTATATAAAAGATGAAAAAAGTTAACATAACACTACTAATAGTATGCTATGAATAATACCGAAAAACGTTAACAAGACAATGAGAGAGATTGAAACCAGAGAGATACAACCGATAACAGTAATGAAAACGGCTGAAATATTAAGGAAGACCCTTCAATGCGGAGACTAACACTAACACATGATCTACAGGCACAAACTGGACATACAGAAAATGCAACAGATGTAAAACACAAAAGAGCATCACACAGAATCATGAAAACTGAAACTATAATAAATAACCCCTCTTGATCTCCGCTTTTTGTGTGTGTGTGTCACCAAAAACTAACGTCACTCAAAATAAACGAGGAGCATCAAGTAGAATGGAAAGACCGAGGAGAGAAAGCACTTGCCGGACCTCCGCTGGATGAGTGCAAATAGGACTGGGAACTTGGGGAAGCTTTTTGCCACCCGAATTCCAGTGAAGACCAGTGGTCGCCACCAGCAAGAAACCAACGATAACCGATTGTTGCGATAATACAAATTCATTTTCAAAGGTTGTCGAAATAAGTAGAGAGTACTGGGAATCTGGGAAGATTTGTTGTCACTCAGACTCCATGGAGCACCACAAGTTGTTCTCAAAGGGAAATCATTAACTATGGCTTGTGTGACTACAACAAGTAAATAATAATATTAGGTTGAGAAGAAAGTTCTTGCTATATTTTTGAATTTTTATTTCGAATAAGTTTTCGTTATAATACCTTGCTTTTAAATATCATTTTTACAATCGTTTTTCGCTTTATCTAATCGTTTATGGAAAAAATTCGCCCAATTTTCTTATTTCAATTCAAGCTCGTGATATCAACGAAGCTTTTGGCCGAGGAACCACTACTGAATGCATAGCACAATGGTGGTTTAAGAGTTTTCGTGGCGGCGATGAAATTCTTGAAGGTGATAAGCGTAGTCAATTAAGGGCCTTAGTCGAAGCCAAGCCACACAACTGTTCGAAACTTGCTTCTGAATTAAACGTATTGTACATGACAATTTCCAAACACTTGAGAGAGATTGGCAAGACAAAAACACTTGATAAATGAATGGCTCACGAATTGAACGCCAACCAAAAGAAACACTGTTTTAAAGTGTCATCTTCCAACAAGAACGACCCGTTTTTCGAGCAAGTTGTGGCTTGCAATAAAAAAAATCGGTCTTTTATGACAACCTGCGATGCTAACCTCAGTGGTTATACGCTACCAAAGCTTCACAATCATTTCCGAAGCCAGAGTTGCACCAAAAGAATGGCATGCTGTTTGTATGGTGGTCTGCAACCGGTCTCATCTATTACAGTATTTTAATGCAGGCGAAACCATTACGGCGAAGAAGTACTGTCATCAAATGGATGAAATGCATCAGAAACTTCGACAACAACACTCAGTATTAGTCAACAAAAAAGGCATAAATTTCTTCCACGACAATACCAGACCGCACGTTGCCAAACCGACTCTGCAGATGTTTAACGAATTGGGCTACGAAACTGCCTCATCCGCCATACCTTCCAGACCTCTCACTCACCAACTACCACTTTTTCAAGCATGTTGACAACTTTCTGTGCATGAAATGTTTCAAAAACGAATGCGATATCAAAAACGACTTAAGTGACTTTGTGGCGCTATTGTTGTATGTGCCACCGCGTTGTCACTACCCCCATAACTGGGAGGTGATTTGGTCACTCACGGAAGGATGCAGGGGGGGCACAACAGTGCAATTCGCTATTACTCATTCTCTTTTTCGGCCGGAAAACCTGGGATGAGCACAAATAATTTAGTCCCTCCAAAAGGAGGGGATACCCTCTCTTCCCCAGCCCAAGTTAACAATAGCTTAGTACGGTAAAAGTTTAATTGTTATGAATTTTTTTTTAAATTGTAATATATTGTAATATTTTTGTCAAATAAAATAGTTAAGATTCTTTTATATATATATATCTATATATCTATATATATATATATATATATATATATATATATATATATATATATATATATATATATTACAATCTGTGTTGTTTGATCTGCCTAAACATCAAGACGAGGTCCGCCACCTTCTCAGCAAGAACCTAACTCCAAGAAGACATCTCCACAGAATGGAAAGCTACACCCTATTCCTTTACTTTTAAAAAAACTTTCTTGTAACCGTTGGGCGGTCACTCTAATGACCGACCCATAGTGTTATTATATGGAAAAATGCGCGCATGAAAAGTAATAATCTTAAGATTTTATTAAACCTGGAAAAGTAAAGGACAAGAAATTCAACCTGGAAAAGTAAAGAACAAGATATTCTAGTAAAGTAAAAAATAAGAATTTTTTAGACTTAAAATATTGCAGCTAAAAATAAAATTTGAATATTGATAAATATTTTATTTATTATTTGCATATGTTGTTGTTTATTGTTGAGTTAGAAAGGGTGTCAGTCGCTGGATTGAACTTATTTCCCCCCCTATTATTTGCATATATTTATGTAGTGAAAATTGTTTGAATAAAATTAATTCATTAGTTAGTTAGTTAGTAGATGGAATTAATAATTTTATAATTTACATAAAAATGAATTAAATGATCTTAATTATGATATAATAAAATTATTAATTTTTATGTAAATTATCAAATTATTAATTCCATATTAATGTTTATCAGGATTTCATTCCTAGCATAGGAATAAAGCCGACTCATAGTGTTATAACTTCATTGCCATCAGAACGCAATAATTGTACGTTGCTTGCATGAATAAACGTGTTTTGCGTTGGCAAAGGTGCTTATTTCGATCAATAATCTTTTGTTTGGGCGGAGATACGTTCATCTAACTTTAAAAGTTGTCAACCTGATCATAATAATGAAGGAATTTTTAGATGATAGCAAACAACGAATTCCTATTCTCGTTTGTGTAATGCGTAGTCGCCAGTGTGCTGCCTACATTTGTCCTTACATTCATCTTTGTACATATTTCGGTTTATTTCGAACAACAAATTATGAATGTAACATTTGATTTGTGAAAATGTACAAACAGTGTCAACTAAGAGAAGTGTTTTAGTTCTATAGCGAAAAATCACCTTTTAAAAAATAAAACTGCCTTTTATTATTATTATTATTATTATTATTATTATTATTATTATTATTATTCACCACAAACAAGGCATAAAGCCAGCAAGGTATAAGGGTTTACTGGGATAGGGCCCATGTTTATGAAGATTTAATTAAGTAATGAATTGGGTGAAAATGAATCAGGGAGGGAATTCCAAATTCAGCTAATCAGAGTAAATAATCTACAGTGACGGGATGAGATTTTGTTGTGCGTCGATCACAATTTCCGTTAAGGGGATAAAGTGCATTAAGTTAAAACAAATACAGAGACGCAATAGCGCGACGGTGCAACAGAAAATGAAGACTGACAGACAATGTGGAACTAGTATTAAAGCGTTATGTCATGGTGTTCAATGTTGTGAATTCAGACAATAACTAATAGAGCTTATAAAACAAACTTCAAAAACATTAGATTCCATTCTTCTATAACACAATCGTTATATTTTTCTCTACTCTTGCAATTTAGTTTTTATTAAAATTATAGCGGAGATTCGTTTTCTGTGTAGCGCAGAGGCTACCTCACAATGAGAATAAAAATACGTTTTAAAAGCCTAGGAAATGGCATTTAGTAAGAACTAGCCTGGATGCCCGGCGTTGCCCGAATGTTTGGAAGTGTGTGTGTGGAGCAAAAAAAAAAACAGAAAGAAACGTGGTAGTAAGCAGACATGCTCGAACCTGTACCGCGAAGCAGGAAAAGAGCGTGAAAAAAAAGTGACGTCTTTGTCGTAGCGTCCATCGCCAAATCGAAAATGGCGAAGATTTAAATTAAAGCAAGTCGATTGAAAAGACAGGGGTGACTTTCGAAAATATCGGCGAAAAAAGCGACACCTCCCTGTAGAAAAATCCTCAGTTGAGTGTGAAGAAATATGTTTTTAGTCAACTTTTCTATTTTTGTCGTCCGAAGTGCCGTGCTTCAAAACGATACCGATCTCGTGAAAATCCGTCGCCTTTGTCGAAAGTTTTAGGCAGACATACATACATACATACATACATACATACATACATACATTTAAACAGATAGGCGAGATTTATATTATTGATCGGAATGTTCCTCCAAAATATCTCATATAAAATGTGATTTTGTCCGTGTTTCCGTCCGTCAACCACAATTTATTTTAACGTACAAGTAATAAATACGAGAGTTTGTCTCATCACAAAATATCAGAGATTTTAACTACTTTTAGAAATGAGGAATATGTCATGAATAGTAAATAAATAATAAATAATTTCCCAACAAATTAAGGGGAAATGACCGGAAATTGAAACCAAAGCTTTGAGATCTGCAGGTTTATTCTACAAACTGCCCCATTAAAACTTTCTCATAGATAGAGCCTAATCTACCTGAAAAATTATTGTAGCTGTGACGTTATGGATTTATAATGTACGTCATGTGTCAAAACATTCATTCAAACATGTGAAAATAAAATAAATGAATGAATGCGTAAAAGTTATTAATAGAATTGATTATCTTTGGTTTTTAGCGGGATAGGTTAATGTACCTATCTGTTGCCATGATATAATCTGGAACACTGAAGAGATTGGGAACTTGGAAAGGCTTATTGTCTCCCAAATTCCAGAGCAAACCAATTGGCATTGTTAGTGAGAAGTTAATGGGAAACGGGTGTTGTGATGATGCAAATGCATTTGCAATGGTTACCGAGAGAGGTGAAAAGTACTGAAAATCTGGGAAAACTTGTTACACGGACTTCAGGAACACAACCGGCTTTTATACATAAGCAATCTCTGATGATGACCTGTTTGAGAACTCCTAGTCAGTGAAATAATAATAATAATAAGAAGAAGAAGAAGAAGAAGAAGAAGAATGATCACGCAGAATGCACTACACCCAAAGGATGATACTGGCCAAGGAAATGTAGTGGAAAAGGACTGGTTTGTATAGCAGGCTGTGTGAATGACACGAAACAATAACTAGAAAAATACATAACACAGAACACAAAAATGTTAATCATAACAGAAAGAGACATTTTAAAAGTAAACAATTACAGGGAGACAATCATAAGATAAGAAAAGAAAAATAAGAGAAACTGCTACACGGGCGATTCAAAAGGATGACAAAATATGAGACACGAAAACACGTGGACATAGCTAGAAAAAGCACGCCTAAATAGAGAAACTGAATCTTTAATAATGGCCGCACAAAATAACACGATTAGGAGTAACTACATCACAACAAAGATCGGAAAAACACAAGAAAACTGAAAATGCAGACTCTGTGGACCAAGAGACCAAATGATAAACCATATAATAAGTGAATGCAGCAAACTAACCGAAAACGGAATGTAAAAACAGGCACGATTAATTAGGGAAATCGTGCACTGGAAACCTTGCCAACAACTATACCTTCAACACTTATACAAATGGAACAAGCACAAAACGGCAGCAGTACTTGAAAACGGAAATAAAAAAATCTTATAGGACATGGACGTATAAAAAGATAAACCCATCCAAACAAGAAGACCGGATGTCATAATAGTTAGCCAGAAGGAAAATCCTGCAAGATTGTAAATTTCGCTGTTCCATAATATTGAAATCAATGGCCGAGAAGATACAACGGGTAACCATAATAAAAACGCCTGAAATATCAAGGAAAACTATTTAATGTAGAAAGTAATGCACAATAGTGCAAGCACTAAACGGGCATATAAATGTTAAAACAGAAATAGTCAAATAAAAAATTGTAGTGTCGGCATCAACTGGCACACACACCAAATAGTCGTGAAATGTAAAAGAGGCTGGAAGAAGGTGTAAAAAAAATGTTTCTGATTTACATGAAAATTTCTCCGTAGTTATCAGACGCCAATTAAATAATAGTTCTTGAATGTAAAACTCTTCGGAAAACCTATTAAGGCTAAACCTCAAATTGTAAACGCTTTGTAAGAATCTAAATCAGAACTGGAATAAGGATTCTAAAAAAAAAAAATTAGTAACATTTCTATCGTAATTTTGCTTTTCATAAGAATGTATAAAATTGGTGCGAACTCTGCTACGTACCTTGGAAACGGAACTATTAAAACTGATATTTTTGACAAGAAAGAGGAAGAAACAATCTTAGAAGTTAGTGCCCTCAATGATACGGGGTTAAACAAAGCCGAGAGTGGAAAAGTTAACCAAATACCAAAATTTTATATACAGTATGAAAAACCTGGACTCTTATGAAGATTTTCATCATTCCTATAATTATAAGAACAATCTAAAAAAATTCAAAAACTATCTGACAAATGTAACCAGTGAACCAAGTGCAATAAGGGTAGAAACGATTGCACTTAAACCGTTCGAATCTTAAAAAAATGTCTTAGTTCGAATATATGAGATGTCTGACATTCGGCAGGATGCCTAATTCCCTAGCTAAAATAAAATATTTTTTCAGTGCGGTAAATTTATTTAATATTAAAAAAGACTATTCATCCTCACATGGATATTCTGCTAGTTCATACTTGAATATATATAATTTGTATATCATAGCATTTTTATTATCAGTGCAAAAATTCTTATGCTTTAATCTGTAAAAGTAATCTTTATATTTCAACTCTTTGTGTGTGTGTGTGTGTGTTGTTTAATTCTTTTCCTTCAGACCAATCTTCTTACCACTACGCTACATATCTCACCAGTTGCCTCCACTACCCCTGTGTTGATTGTAAAAAGGGGGCGCACTCAGTTTTAATGGCATTGTGGGATGTCACGCAGCGATGGAGTTTCTTCAACTTTCCACCATTTTTTTTTTGTTGTTCGTGTGTTATTTTTTTATTTATTTTTATTTCATTTTTTTTTTACAACAACAGCTGCAAAAGGCACACACTTTTATGACAGGCCGAGAAAATAGAAGAGTCTGGCGAGAACCTAAATAAGAAACCATATCGACATAAACTAAAAAAAATGTGTAATTAAAAATAAACATTTGACTACGATTGCTGTCGTGTTGAGACACTTGGAGATATTATCTCGAAGGTTGTTGGCCATATGTATATCTATGAATGGAAGACAAATAGAAGAAACATCAGTTTAATTAGTCATCTACGCTGAGGGGAAATACAAAGTCAAGTTGATAGTCTACAACGGATTCGTTTATTAACACGTGTACCCTCGAGTTAGATCATTTCGATATATGGTTTGGTTTTTGTTTTTTTGCATGTCTACCATTGATTCTCGACGCGGGGGGTACCCGTATTCTACTGGATATTCGGCGCTTTTTTTTTTACTAATGAGTTCCTACTTATCAAATCAAGAAATCAATCGAATATAAAGGTTTCCATTTATTAGCCAACCCACTAGAGCAGAGGTAGACACAAGGTCGTATTTTATACGTATGTGGGGGTTGTATTTATTTTTCTCACAACGCGAAAAAAAATGTACCACTAAAGTTAGATAGAGGGATTGAAACACTTCAAAGCACCTCAAAGGAGAAGTACACGGAACCTTGCAAGAGTTGTCTATGCAACCCCGTCGGCATTCTTCAGTCGATGCCCTTTAAGCGATTAGAAATAAAATAACCCCGTTCTCGAAGAGAGAAGGCAAAGCATGGGAGAATGTCTCAGAACTATCATGAACCCGCTTTCATCAGGGAACAGGTCATTATAGAAATGGTTTAATCTCTGTTGATTTTGGAATGGAGGAGAGAAAAAAAAACTCAACTGAGAATCCTGGCTTATCTAAAAAATAGAAAAATATCCTCAGTCAAGAAAGTTTTTTTATCATTTGAGTGAGAACAGAAAAGATACTACAAAGATTAAGAAAGAAAATTGGAGACAAGGGTTTCAGAGATGCATGCCTTGTCAGTTGAAATAAATAAGAAGATGATGAGAGGAATGAGAGAAGTCACGATCAGGGTAACTCGCGAAAGAAATTCAGTAGAAGCATTTAAAATAGTCGTTGTTGTTGCTTTCTCATATTTTCTTAAATGAGGCATCATTTTGATTTAAATTGATTTACTATTGCACATGTAAACTTGAAAAAGCACATTTTAAATTCGATAATGCGGGAAATCCCATGATATCAAATCAAATTTGGTCGTACTTTTGTTTTTATTTCGCTTATACAGATAATATTGATACATTTAAAGCATGTTTTTCTCAAATTTAGATGCGTAATCCTAATTGGATTTTAAATTAGAATGATTCCTCATTTAGTAATATATAAGGAAAACAATGACATAAAACAATTTTTAATGCATATACAAATTGCTTCTTGCATTCTTTTCTGGCCTCAACCTTTAACGTTTACTAAGTTTTAGTACTTATAAAAATAGTGTTTTACAATAATTTGTTTACATTTGACGCGAAGAAAATAGTTTTGCTGTTTGCATGGAAACTCTCACAGATGGGAATTTCTTCAAAATTAGCTATGCATATGAAAATTCTGCTTGATGTTAGGCACACCGAGCAAGACGTGGAAGTCATTTTCAGTTGTGGAAATGATTGTTGTGAATGTTTTACAAGGAGAAATCAATGAACAGAGTCCAGTCGATCATTTTGGACTACGGCTTGAAGTGTTTGAGTTATGTCATATCCATAGTGTAATGTTTACGTGGTACATTTTGTGAGTACTTGCTTCTATTAAGGAAACCAATGCAAATAAAATTAGTCAGATGAAAATATTATAACTTTCTGATTCATACATCTGACGTTTACATTCCCAGTTGGTACTATGTGTTACATCAGGGTAGCTTTCTATATCAAAACGAGGTGATAGAAAAGAGATGACTCTCCCGAGAGAGTTCGTCTGGACGTGATTCAAGATGGCTACAGAAGGTGCATAGCTCTGAAAATAAAGCTGCACATATTCTTCTGTTTTACTGCATATCTATCCCTTTAGGTCGCTATAAAGTATATCTGTTTTTGAAAACCTTTATTCAAAACAATAACGACTTTTGCTCTCTATAACTTGCTTTTGTCTTCTGTACAACTTATAAATATCTTGTTTGTAAAATTATTTAGGCTTTGATGTGAAATATGAAGAACTCAAGGTTAATCACCTCTCCCGGTATCAACCTAATGTAATCTAAATAGTTTTGCAATTATCTAAATATGTGATAATTCGAGGGAGATATGTCAGAAGAATATGCATGATGGGGCAAGATTTCTTAATCAAATTCTCCTAGATCTTTGGTCAGGTGTAAGGATAGGTATTGTCATAATGGAAGATGACTTCCTATCTAATGGCTAAGGAAAATCGTTTTCGGGTCAACATACGTGAAAATATTGCAAAGGAACTATGAATTATGGTTTAATAATCTAGAGGAGAAAGTTATAAATTATTCGTTGTGACAGATTTATATGATAACAATGATTTCAAATGTCCTTTCTACAAACCAGCAAATAATTTTAGACTGACTTTATGCCAAAATACAATAGTTATTGTAAATAATTCATTGAATACGTTTAATTGATCACAAACTACTCATATATCATAACAGGGAAGGAATGCAAATTCATAACTTCCCCAGCGGTATGAGCGCGTATATCAAAAGAATAAATTCGAAGAGGTTTGAATTCAGCATCACTGATTTTATAGGTTTCGATAGTATCCATTAAGCAACTATTTATAAAAATTCTCAGTGTGAAATACATTGTAATCCAAATGAATGTTAACTATGTGTTCGTTTATAAAATTGACAATCTTTACTACAGTCAGACAGTATTTGCTTTTAATTTATTACAGTTTATGCCTGGCAGTCTTTATTTAATCTTATTTTTGTATTATTGGAATCCTTTGAGATGAGTAATTTGTATGTTTATTTATTTGCGGACTGTTATCCTCATCTTCATAGTTGTTATTTCACGACGTTTCGGGCAAGTATTCCTCTGCCTTTTGTTAGATAGTTAACCACGACAGAGATAGGAACGCTGAGTCTCTTAACTGTATTCTAAGTAATTACTGCCTTCCATAGTTGTTGTTGTCCCACTACGTTTTGGCCAACTAATCTTCGAGCCGGGTTTGGGTAGGATTGAAACCACTATCTTTAGACGATGCTTACCTGGAACTGTAGAGAATCAACGCTTCTATCCACGGCGCCATAGGCCCCAAAGTCCACAAATAAATAATAAATAAATGTATGTCTTTGTTTAATCATCGATCAATGACAAACACAACTGATATACAATATTATCAATGATCTTAACGCAATCCTCTCTGCACTGATTTAGGCTATAATTGTCTTTTATCAATTAGCAATAATCTGGGAATTGTTTCGAAAGAGATTTTTTAGATAATCGGCACAAATAAAACAAACATAGCGTGAGCTTATAATATGGCGATTGTGAAACGCATTCAGCATCACAAGTTAAACTGATGTGATGATCACCAAAGTATCCCTGTACCATTAAACTGCAATAAAAACTAGGACTGTTGGACATTCATGTCTGAAACTTGGTGGACACGTTCTGCATAGGCTAAGGTTTTGTTTTGTTTTTTGTCAAGTATAGTTAATTAACATAAATGGTTGTTGATTGTATTAATGATTCAATGAGTGGTATATTATTTTGATCAACCTGTAGAAACGGTACAACACTGATTAGCAAATAAATGTCATTTTGTCAGAACTCAATAGGATAGAACCATTAAAGAAAACTATTGCAAACCAGAACAGGTAGACATTCTAAATGAGTTCATTGTGATAAAACAACTCAAAACATATGATTAAAAATATAAAAACAATGTCAGAAGATAGTTCAAGATTTATCAAAGCTGACGGACATCGGTGAAAAGAATTCGAATTCTGTAGAATCCTCGGCATTTTCTAACACTAACAAGTTAAACATATGAATTCAAACTAAAACAGAGGAATTACTCAGTTGTGTAGAATTTACTTTTGTTTTGTGTGCTTTTTCTTTATACTGAGCCATGGAAAAAGTGAGGCGCTATAGAACAAAGAATAAATTGAAGATTTTTGTAATCGAAGAATAAAAATGCTACCAACAATATTGACTATAAATTACGCTTAAGTACTTAATAATTTGATAATAATATACTTTCATCTATCACTTTTAATTTAACAGATAAAGTTAATATAAAAACATAAATATAATAGAAAGCTAAAAAAGAAGTAAGATTTGATGATATTGAATGACATTTAGGGAATATCATGACCAAACGAATACAATTTTAACAAGGTTTTCTTTCTTTCATTTTCATCATACTTTATACGAAATTACACGCAAGTATAAATATCCTGCGCGTAACACCGGTTGTGTTACTTTTTTGCCCACATTATATCAGGTTGACAAGAAAGTTTTTGCGGTTTTCAACTTTTAAATTCAGATGAACATTTATCGGATTAAACAGAAATTTATTGGTCGAAATAAGAACCATCAGAATCAACACATCTTTAAACAACGCAAAACAAGTGTATTTATGCAAGTAACGAAAAACTTGCGTTCTTGTGGTGAAGTAATCGCTGAAGGCGTTTTTGATATCGCTTTGTTTTTTTAAGCATTTCTTACGCAGAAAGTTATCGAAATGTTTGGAAAAGTAGTGGTCGGTAGATGAGAGGTCTGGAGAGAATGGCGGTTGAGACAAAGTTTCGTAGCCCAATTCGTTCAACTTGTGAAGGGTCGGACATTGTCATGGAATAGAATTAGGCGTTTTCTGTTGACTAATGCTGGGTGTTTTTGCCGAAGTTTCTGGTGCATTTCATCCATTTGCTGACAGTACATCTCCGCCGTAATGGTTTCGGCTGCATTCAAAAAACTGTAATACAGGAGACCGGTCACAGATCACCAAACAGTCAACAGGACCTTCTTTTTGTGCAACTCTGGCTTCGGAAAGTATCGTGAAGCTTCGTCGGCGTGTAACCACTGAGCTGAGTGTCGCCGGCTTTCGTAAAGAACCCACTTTTATTGCAAGTCACAATCCGCTCGAGAAACAGGTCGTTCTTGTTGCGTAAAAGAAGGGAAAATGAAATTCATAGGGCGTTTCTTTTGGTTGTCGTTTTAATCATGAGGTACTCATTTATCAAGTGTTTTGTCTTTCCAACCTCTATCAAGTGGTTGTAAATCGTCGTATACGTTATGTCTAATTCGTGAGCAAGTTTTCGAATAGTTATGCATGGCTTCGACTAAAGCTATCATTGTCAACAAGCGATGGCCGACCACTACGCTCATCATCTTCAAGACTCTTTTCGCCGCCACAAAATTTCTTAAACTTACATTGTACTATGCGTTCAGTAGTATTTTCTATACCAAACTATTCGTTAAAATCGTGAATTGTTTCAGCAGCTTTTCCGCCTAGCTTGAATTGAAATATGAAAATTGTACGAATTTGCTTTTTTTTTCATCTTTTATTTAGCGTTCTGAAAAGAAGACATAATTGTTTTAAAACGATTGTTATTTTAACGATTAGATAGAGCAAAAAACGCTCTTTAAAATAATATATAAAGTTAAGATATTATTACGAAAACTTATTTAAAATACTAAAATAATATATAAAGTTAAGATATTATAACGAAAACTTATTTAAAATACATCATTTTAAATAAAAATTTGTAATTCAGCAAGAACTTTCTTCTCAACCTCATATTTTGCTATTACTCGATGCAATGCGATGCATTTCCAGCATCGTTTTCGGGGATTATTTTGGCATCTTTTTGGTTTCTGAGATCACTTCTTAGTAGTTAAATAAATTATCATCTCATACGCCACACAACAAATATTGATTCATATACTCACGCAATTTTTTCGCCATTCTGGCCCACAAAGAATTTACGTCTCCAGCATCATCCATTAATCCCAAAGCTTTTAAATATTATTGTCATTAACTTAAATAGGCCATGGTCGTTTGTCTCTCTTTGGCACTATTCTGCGTAAAGTCGTTCGTAATATTAATATATAATGAACAACGAATACACTGACATAAATTGCTTAAATGGTCGGCCATCGCTTGTTTTTTCTATTGATAAAATATGAGATAGTTACGGAATTTGGAATTCCAAGCTGGGTTTCTTTCCTTACAGTGTATCGCCCAAGTAGTCCTTATTGTATTTGAAAGACTGAATATTGTCTACTCAGAATCTATTTTTACGTAACTTGACTGTCGCTAACCAAGTAATACACAGAATACAAGTTTTTTTTTTAAATACAAGTCGTTCTTTATTTGTATTCTCTATATGTGTACAGTATTTTCCTAGTTATTGAGTTTCGTCGTAGAAATTTGGCACGTCTGATGTCGCAAACATCATGAAAAAAGCATAACTCAGTACACTCAGACTAGCAGTTACTGGTTGTCTTATTTTTACATTTTTAAAGTGTAAGAAAGTTCGGGAAAGTGGAAAAAAGCTAGAATTTGTGCCTGATAATACGTCTAACATCCCCTTTTCTATGTTTAGAGATGAAATAAGTGTTACCAGGTTGTCCTAGTGTCGTAGTATATGCTTAAGAAAAAGACTATTGTCTGTCTATTGATGTTGCAATTATTATAAAAGTTGGTTAGACGGGTGTATCCGATCCCCCCTTCATGAATTGATTCACATCCTTGAGTTATCATAAAAAAAATTTCCCCTTTGCCAAGTATCACAGAGTATGCTTGAGTGATTAAATATAGTCTCACTCTTGATACTAAGTAATAAAGTATTAAATACAAGAAAAGTTTATAAGATGAAACCTTTTTATTTATTCGCCGTCTTCATTTGTGGCGTATTTTCGTACAAATTGTGGTTCGTCATTAAAAGTCTGAAGATAATATGGCAAATTTCAGTCATGTGTATATGTCATAAGGATCATAAAAGTTGTTTTACAGATTACATTTGATCCGTCCTTCGTTTAAATCCTCGAATCGTAGCACGCGCTTGTACTCAGTAGAAACGCCTTCCGTTAAGTGGTCCTGGATATGACCTTAAACTATGTCCAATGGTGAGACCCTAGCTTACAGGCTTTGGGGAGTGTGGAGCCACCCTTTAATTGCCATTGCTCCCAGGCCCATTCTGATCTGGAGTGGTAGTACCTGTCAGGGTTCCAACTATAGGTTAAATAGAAACCGACTTGAAAACAACAAATATATTCTATTAAAAAATTGTTCTTCAAAATCTTTGAATTCGGCATTAAATAACCTGAAAAGGGTTGATATGCCGTAAAACAAAAACAACCAACTAACCAACCTTCAGTTAAGCTAACGGGATCAGAATTTAGTCATTTCTATCGGCCTTTTTGTGATCCATTCTTTGCCAGCTATTTATTTCCTAACGTAATTTCATTGATTAATTCCTTGTCTTTTTTTTTTACTTTACTATCATTTGCAGCAACTAAATTATTTATAAAGGGATGTAATTACGCGCTTCATTTCAATATAATATATGCTTGCTTTATCATTGGGTAAATATCAGAGTAAATTGTGCTGCATATCCTGGTTTGTTTACAGATTTTCTTCTAGTCTTGTCATCAACAAAGGATGTGTTTAAAGTATTCATGAGAAATGCTTGCCTTCTCAACTCTAAATAGAATGGAAATGGGAAGGGTTTATGTCTAAGAAAAAAAACTACCCTATGAAATCTACTTACTGTTGAAACTGCATTAGCACCCTTAACACGTGAAATATGTAAGTCAGAACATTACATTAGTAAACAAATGAAACAAGCAAACATGTCGATACTAATAAGAAAATAAAATAACGAAACCGACTAATGTAACGGGATACTATTTAAATAAACCAAATCTTTTGACAACCGAAACCTATGTACATAATAACACACATATACACAAACAAGCACGCATACCTAGATACACATATGTTTAAATACGTTTATATACACATGTTCACGCACGGCCAAAAACATACAAACACATATACATATACCAACGGGTATAAACAGGAACGTATACAGACATTATTTACCCATTTTTAACTGCAGCAAAGTTACACAGGATGCCAGATTAACGATGGAGAAAAAACAGCTTCTTTGCGTGGTAATCTAGAAAAGTATGAAATAGTCGAGAAAGTGCATTGCTCGATAAAGGCGGCCTAAGCGAATTATAATAAATCACCATTCTCTCAAAGGAGAGAGTTATTGCCGTAATACACCTAAAACACACTCTCATATATATATATATATATATATATATATATATATATATATATATATATATATATATATGTGTGTGTGTGTGTATGCATATATAAATATATATATAAATATATGTGTATGTATATATGTACATATATACATATAAATATATATGTATGTGTGCATATACATGCATATATATGCATATATATCAATATATAAATATATACGTGTATATATATGTACATAAATAGATAGATAGATAGATAGATAGATAGATAGAATATAGATTACGATATATAATACGATGTTTTTTTCCGCCCCTGGTTATGATATACTCATGTTCATAATGTTATTTGATTATATACATATGTATTATATACTGTACTGTATATTGTTACAATTTTTAATGCCGTACCTCGAAGTACTATTGTATATATCTTAAAATTATAAATAATTATTTTCAATATCCATAAACCCTATATATATATATATATATATATATATATATATATATATATATATATATATATATATATATAGTTTTTTCACGTTCTGATATTGATATTAAAAATTATTTAAACGTGTCGCTTAATATAATCAGTCATGGATATACGATCGATTTGCATATTCTTTTGAAAACGAGCATCCGTTATCGTTTAATCGTTTCTAATTCGATGATTGCTTTCATTTAACTATTACACTTAATTTTTCTTAGGCATAGTTTCTATATCGTGCATAATCAAGTAGAATTTAGGATAAAAACGTTCTAGTAAACTGTCACGGTTATATATACATATATAGATAGATGTGTACATATATATATATATATTTATTTATATATATATATACATACATATATATATGTGTGTGTGTGCGTGTGTGTGCGTGTTGAAATATGTTTTTATATTTCACCTTTTATTTATGTCAATCCTTAAATCTATGAAGCCAATGTAATTAATTCATATGTTATTCAAACACGGTAGTGTTTGAATATATGGTAAAGTGTTAGTTTCACTTATTTATAACTGCTATAAGGCTTTACCGTTCACTCATTTTGGGACGAAATTTCTAACAATTTATACAGTTCATAGTTCACTTTCTCAGTTATATTTTGAAATAAAAATTTTCAATATTTGTTCATTAAAACAAAAGTTATAATAAAATTCCTGGTTTTCGAAAGTCTTCAGAACAATAAGGAACCTGACAGACGGTTTCTTCTGATTGACTGTTTTCGTCGTCGATATATTCATAAATCATAGCGGGAATGTCGCTCGCATGCCATCTATATATAGAGAGTTAACAAAAGTGACGCTCTGTGTCTAACTGTGTCGGATATATACTCGAGAGTGAAAACAATTATAAGAATACTCTATTGTAATAGCCCTATTAATGAGTGCATAATGAGAATAAAAATATACAAATAAGTCGAATAAGTATAACATCAACACGAATAGAAGAATGAAAAGAATATGAAGAATACGAATAAGAAGAATAATAAGAAAGACAATAATAAGAAGAAGTATGAGAAGATGAAGAGAAAGGAGAAGAAATATAATAAATAAAAAAGAATAATAAACAGAATAAGAACACAATAAAACAAAGAAAAAGTAGAAGAGAGACAATTTAGAATGGATGATTGAAAAGCTGATTCTCGCCACTAGTAAAAAGTGGAAAAAACAAAACCATTGCATGAATTCACGGTAAAAAAAAGTCTAGGACAGAATCATTCAAGTAAAGACAATTGAATACATAACGATGTCGAACTACGTATTCTTACTTCTTACATTTCATTACAACCAAATTATAATATTAGATAAGTAGAATACCTGTCCCAGAACGGGTATAAGCAAGAAAGTTAATATTAGTTTTAAATTTTAATTTTTTTCCTTCTTTGGTGTGTATAGTACAATTCCGATGGACCCCTTTTAATGGTAATGTTTGCAAATTAAGCAACGTGCTTACAATTCTATTCCTGCTGCCAAGAAACCAAGAATACATACGGAAGCATGTACAAATTATTGTCAATCATGGAGCATATTTTTTTTATAAATGTATTAGTAAATAATAATATAAGACTCTATTCTATGCTTATCTAGATTATTTGAAACGTTATATTATACCAGTAAGATCCATTAACTTTTCATTTTTGTATTCAAATATGGTTACTCATAACACAAAGTTCTTAAAAAGTGTAATAGAAAGTGTAATACTAAAGATATTAATACTTCCAAATTTTTGATAACGGGCATATTGGGTTGAGAGACTATCTACAGGTCAATGTAGCATTTGTTACAATTCAAATATACAATACATGTAATATCGCCGTCAAAAATGTATATGCAAATACAATTTAAAACGATTCCAAACTAAGCTTTTAACCAATGAAATTTATATTTTCGTAAAAATAGAAAAAGCTTGGTTTGGAATTGTATTTGCATGTACTTTGTTCGACGGCGATCTAAGATGCATTGGAAATTTTAATTGGAGTAAATGGGGCCACGTTTTATCTCATACTTTCTTTACTCTTAGCAAAATAGTGGTGGTGGTTCGTATGAACTTTTTGATCCAGGCTAGGGTGTCACTGTTCTGTCCACAGATGGAATCGAAACCTCAACAAAACAAGCATCGCCGGTACAGTAATGAAACAGTACACTAGATCCTCCCCTATGGTATAAGAATAATTTAAAAAAAAAAAAATGGAGAAAAAACGTAGAGAAATCTACATCCGATTCCGATACAATTACAAATTCTGATTCAGATTCTTTTAAGACTTCTAAATATTTTGCTTTTACTTTTAAAATTCGTGTAATATGTGCATACATTTTAGCAAACATTAAAAAATACCTTTGTGGATAGTGATTTTTTAATTTTAGTAGGAGGTAAAAATCACAAATTAATCATGTTATCATTATTATTAACCATTAAAAATTTAGTTTACGGCAAAAGCAAACAAACAATAATTAAAAGAATCGGTTTTAGCATCGGGAAATAGTCATACATTTTTCCGATTTCGATATCGTCAAAAGTTCCGATGCTGCGACGTTACATTTACCAAAATACGGAGATTAAAAGAAACAAAACTGAACGTTACCACGAAAAAACGCAGTCATTAAAGAGATACGTAAAAACAAACAAAGCCGAGAGTGGAGAACAAAAAAAAAGATGTTCCTGAATTTTTGCGATTAGGATTGGTTATTTGTATTATTATTCACCGGACTACTGTTCTCATCTTGAGTGTGATTTTCACATTTCAGTCGATATAACCTCCGACCTTCTTCAGGTGTATCTTGTCGAACTCAGGAATGTTTCTGTCGAACTCGGGAATTTGGACCCGTGGCACAGTGGTTACAGTACTGGGAAAATCAGTTGTAAAAGTGATATTCTCCTGAAGGTTGAAGGGTCAATGCTGTTTGGTTTCTCTTTGTATGGACTTCGAAAACTGTCCTATGAACTTGCTGAAAGGAACGGTAAGTCCAGAAAATGCAACCAGGAAGATGGAGTGGCTGGCTACGATTGGTACAGAGAGTTTATGGCCCAGCATTCACACAAGTTGTCACTCAGTAGCTCGAGCGATGGGCTTCAATCTGGTTGCAGTCTTATCTTTCTTTGGCCTACTTGAGGATGTAGTGGACAAACACCAAATGAATGCAGAGAGGATCTGGAATTGTGATTACAGGTGTTTCCACAGTTCCGAAGTCTCTCTTCAAAGTTGTGACAACCAAAAGGAAGATGAAGATAGGTTCAGTTACTTCAGCAGAAAGGGGACAGCTTGTAATTTCGATGATATGCTGCTCTGCTGATGGGCAAAACATGCCACCGATTTTGATATTCCCTCATCAACGCCTGAAACCTGAGCTGATAGATGGTGCCAGCAACGCCTGAAACATGGAGCATGTGTTGAGTGCCAGCCAAGTGGATGGATTAAAACAGAACTCTTCATCAAATGCATGAGACAGTTTTTCAGAGAAAAGGAGAATCAGAAGGCTGTGCTGTTGACTGTCGATGGTTATGCAACACACACCAAAAGCGTGGAGCTGATTGACATTGCAAGAGAACATGGTGTCATTCTTTTGTGCCTTCTGTCACACTGCACGCATTGACTGCAGCCCTTGGATGTAGCTTTCATGAATCCGCTCAGCGCATTCTATGACCAGCAAGTTCGGATTTGGTTGCGCGAACCCCCAGGGTATGTGGTGACCCAAATTCAAATCGCAACCCTTTTTGATCGAACATATCTGCAGGCAGCAACAGTGTTAAATGCAATCAACGGCTTCAAGGCTTCAGGAATATGGCCCTTATACAGAAGTGTCTTTACCGATGCTGACTTGATTGAATCTGAAGTAACAGATATACCTGCTGCTGCTGATGACCTCAGCCTCTAGCCCACCGCCTCACCCTCCAGCCATCCTATCTCAACCGCCAGCGGTCCCTCTGCCTCAACCGCCAGCCATCCCTCTGCCTCAACCTCCAGCTGCCCCTCTACTTCAATCGACAGCCGTCCTACCACCTCAATCCCCAGCCATAACTCTGCTTCAACCCCCAGCAATGCCAGTATTACAGCCTCTAACCTTCCCACCACCTCAGTCTGCAGCCCTACCGCTACACCACAAAAACACAAGGAATCAGCATTTGCCATTTCCTCACAAGCCCTCATACCCTTACCCAAAGCAAACATTACTAAACGTGTGTCCCGGAAGAGAGGGAAGACTGCTGTTCTCACGTCTTCTCCCTATAAAAAGTATTTGATAGAGAAAAAGGAAAAGGTGCTGTCAAAGACTCAAACCAAGGGTAAAGGCAAAGGTGTCAGCTCAGCCAGAAAACATCTTTCTTTATCCCAGAGCCAATACCATGAAGAAGATACACAGTGCTTGTACTGTGACGAACTGTATGCTGAGAGTGCAGAAAGCTGAGTAGCCTGTCAAGGGGACAATAGGAGATGGACACACTACGGCTGTGCAGGTCTAGACGAATGCAATAAGGCCCCAATTTTCATTTGTGAGCTCTGTGAAAACTGACTTATACAGACCAAGATCCGTCTCGTTTTGCCCCAAACATGGGGCAAAACGAGACGATGCAGTTAGCTGAATAAATCATCTGTATTTCTTTTGAAAATGATTTCGCATCTTTTCTTATTGTGGCATTGTTTTCCAATACTTTGAATGTTCAGTACACAGAATATGGTTTATATATCAATGCTGCCTTTGACTCGACAGCTTTTTCCCCTTAAGTATCGTTTTGCCCCAGGTTCCCCTACTTTTATTTTTGCTTTTAAAAACGGGCAACGTTCTACAAGATTAACATCGTTAGAAATCCGTTCATAACTTTTTTAATAATAATCTGCTTTCTTAAGTGTCGAGAAAACTACATGAAACCTGTTCAATCACGGTTAGATTTTGCAGTTGTAATACACTCCCGCATATTGCAAATTAAGAGGTTAAGACATTTGAAAAACTTGAAATCGTATACTTTAATGCGTTCTGCAAAGATTACGTGACTTACTCCTTATGGATTTTTAATTTCCATCGAATCTAGATTACTTTAGTACAGGAAAGAGCGTCTTCGGTAATTATTAAATTGAAGAAATTTTAAATTATTTTTTATTGACTTTTTAAATTTGTAATTTTCTCGAATCTGGCAAATTCTTTTTGAAGAAGACTAATTGCATACAACTAAAAGTATTGCATATAAACAGCTTGACACGCTCGTAGCCACGCAAATGGGTCTGCGCGTTAAAAGGAAATCTAAATCTTAACACATACAGAATTTAGGTAATTAACTAAGTGTCTGTTACTTATAAGAGTAAACAGTATTTTCCTTGTATTTCACGACCATTACTTCTTAATATTATTACTTTTGTATAGAAATATACAGCTTCTCATCGCAAATGCACTGGATTCGAATGGAGGTCACAATTAGCTTCTATTTAATATAATAATTTTCTGTCTGTTTGTCTCTTATAAACCTAGAAACAACTAAAAAACTGTGATAATAAAGTTCCATATTTTTGCTTCAGGATTTAACTTGTCTAGCGAAATTGAGGCCATGTAATAAAGTGATAACTGTATAAGGTGTGATTGTATATATATATATATATATATATATATATATATATATATATATATATATATATATATATATAAGGTGTGATTTGTTTTTAAAGCGTTTTTTATTATTGGTTAACCAACGTGGATTTGATCAATCACAGCATTTGTTTCAAATTATATAATTCATAGTAAAGAAGATTTATGGTTATTAATTTTGGTATCTTTTAAGAAAAATAGATTTTCACCTATTTACGTTACTTTTCCCGGAAATTCAGATACCTGTGATATTTGTGATCTTTTGATATGTTAACCATATCATGGTCTGGTACTATTTATTTATTTTCTTGATTATTATCATACCTGATTTTTCATTATATTTTTTAGTTTGGAGGGATTTGGGGGGGGATCCTTGAATGTGAGGGTTCATAATTACTTTATTCATTGTTTTGCGGACTGCAATGCTTATTTTCATAATTGTTGTGTCACCACGTTTCGGCCCACACATCCTCTGGCCTTCTAAAGGTAACTGACAGCGACAAGATAGGAATGGTGAGTCTCCCCAGTAATTACTGCTTTCCATAATTGTTGTCTCAACACGTTGTGTTCAACTAATTCGTTGGCTTGCTTGTGTAGGATTGAAACCGCTAAACTCAGACAATGCTCACCTGGAACTGTACAGATTCAATGCCTCTATACACTGCGTCACGTATCCCAAGTTTACCGAAACGTTGTGACACAACAACTTTGAAGATGAGGATAGCAGTCCGCAAAAGAATGAATACACAGATTTGTCATCTTGGGTAGGTTTTTATATTTCGACGTCTCAAATAATTTTATGCCCTTTTTTTTTCAAAAATTGCCTTCGAGTTGTGTACCATTTGCATAAGTGTAAAAAGTGAACACGTGCGCATAATTCGAAGTGAACTACCTTCTCAGCTAAGTCATGTATGCAATTCTGAATTTTTGAGATGAAATGTGAATGTTTGGATCATTTTGAATAATCGGATAATTATTCTCATCTTGGTATTGGCACAACGTTTCGGTCGCTGCACCCCGCGACCTTCTCCGAGTGTTGAATACATATTTCCTTTTCTCTACTAAGGAAAAGAGGGGTTAACTCTGTATTGCAAGAATTTGAACCGTGGGTTTGAGGGTGGGTCTATAGATCAGCGGTCACTAAGATATTTTTAAGGCTTTCCTATGATTCAATTGGAATTGTTTTTCTTGCATTGTTTTTAAAAAACAAACGAAAATACGCATGGGTATCGATCATCTGTTCCGTAAAATATTTTTTTTACTAATATTAACAATTAGCATAGATATTGAGTCATCGAAAGCCTTAAAATATCTTAGAGACCCCTGAAGATTGGACTTTCTTTATGATTTACGGACCCACCCTCAAACCAACGATTCGAATTTTTGCAACGCAGAGCTAACCCATCTTTCCTTTAGTAGATAAAAGAAAACATTCATTCAACACCCGAAGAAGGTCGCGGGGTGCAGCGACCGAAACGTTTTGCCAATAACACTCAATATGAGTATAATTGTCCGATTAATCAAAATGATACAACTATTCATGTATATTTTGCTTTTATTTTCTACGCCGAAATCATGCGATAACTTATGGTTGGTTGGTTGTTTTGTTTTACGGCATATCAACCCTTTTCAGGTTATTTAATGCCGAATCTGGTGATTTTGAAGAACGATTTTTATATAGTGTATTTGTTTTTTTTTTTTAAGTCGTATTCTATTTAACCCATAGTTGGGACCCCAACAGGTACTACCACTCCGGGTCAGAGTGGACCTGGGAACAATGGCAATTAAAGGGTGGCTCCACACTCCCTAAGGCCTGCAAGCTGGGGCCTCACCATCGGATATAGTTTAAGGTCATATCCAGGACCGCGATAACTTATGGTGTGGTCCATTGTTTCATATGTTTGTACACATATTACTATTATTATAATTATCATTCAATTATTATTTAAAAAATAATAAAATAAAATCAGAGATATTATTGATCACTATTGCGGACGTTTTATGCCCTATAAAGTTATTTTGGCGTGAATGTATAATAATTTTCGACTTTCGGAAATGATATATAAAATGTGAACAGTAGGGCAGGTTGATTTTGGAACGCCGGTGAGGCAATGGTGATGATAGTTGGGGTTTGACATAGAAAAGACCAACACGGAATATTTTTCTCAAAATCATTATCTTTGCTGGAGGAAATGACTTTAAAAGTTGAAAAATTGAAGCGATTAAAAGTTTTTCGGTGAATTGGTAACAGCGTCTCGTCATCCAAACTATCTGTACTGTTAAGAACATGCAATCATTATTTAGAATATGTTTTAAACTACATTTTTAAATAAAATGAGTGAGGATAATGAATTAATAAAATAAATATTAAGTGTAAAGGCAAAATTATGTTTTTTAAATAATAACGACCAAAGTTCGCTTTTTCATTTCAGGAACTTTTGGGGGTGGAAACATTTTAGATTTCACCGTCGCAAAACACGCTCGTTATTGATATTGAGACAAGACTGTAGTTTAGATGGAAAATAATCTCGAACTCTTTATCACATAAAAGGAACTAATTTCCCTAATCACCGGTACGTTACTATGTCAATAATATATAAACATATAGGTATTTTAGAAGTTGTTTTTGAAAACAACTTTAAAAAAAAGAAAAAACTTCTATTTATATTGCTTTTAATTAAAATAAAAAAGGTTTTCATAGGTTACAATTATGAAACGTTCTATTCATATTTAAATGTTTTATATGTTCCGTGTTGTTTTTTAATTGTACACAATGAATACCCTTTTTTAATGATAAACAATACATAAATAGAAATAATACATTATCCGACTTTTTTTAAGTTTAAGTTTAAACAATATTTTTTTAAATTTTAATTCAAAATTGAATCACGTGATTATTATTACATCACGTGAGTAGTTATAAACAATACAAATTAATATTAAACGCACGTAATCTCTTGCAAATTATTATTTCTCTATTTCAAATTTAAATTTATTAATTATAAAACAGAGAACTGAAATCCAAATTACTGTTTTAAACTGTTCAAAATATAGTGCTTTTGCACTACTTCCGGAAAATATAATATCGATGATAAACTCAGATGAATTGGATGTGAGAGAAGAGGGCATTCAAACGATTTTCTCCATTATGTAAATAAATATTTATCCATTAAATTTTATTAGTTTTCTTAATTTACCCAAACAATAGTTAGTTTTATTCATATTACATCGTAAAAATATAAAATATAAGTGTTTTCAAATAATTGTTTTTTTTTTGGGGGGGTGTTCAGAAATAGTAAACAACTCAAAAAAAATGAAAAAGATTACTGTTATCAATTTTGCAGCCACACACTAGTCAAATTTGATTGATTTTTCTCAAAAAGTTGTATATGGGCAGGAGGCAAGACATAGACACATTATCACAAAGTCATCGTGCCAGCAAATTAGAGCTTCATTTTCCTCAAGAGGAAATTATACAGAACAATTTATTTCTATTATAAGTTTATATTATTGCCTCTAATAAAAAATTGAAATACATGGTTCTGTAACTTGTATGAAGTTGTTATATAGTGTAATACATCTCCACATATCTTTTTCGGTCCTGGATATGACCTTAAACTATATCTGATGGTGAGGCCCCAGGTTGCGGGCCTTGGGGGTGTGGAGCCACCCTTTAATTGTCATTGCTCCCAGGTCCACTCTGACCCGGAGTGGTAGTACCTGTTAGGGTCCCAACTATGGGTTATAGAATCCGACTTAAAAAACAAATATACCCCATTAAAAACCGTTCCTCAAAATAACTAGATTCGGCATTAAATAACCTGAAAAGGGTTGATATGCCGTAAAACAAAAACAACCAAACCAACCACATATATTTTTGAATTGTGAAATTTAAAAGACTTATTTGCTAATTAGCTTTTTTTTACAATTTTTGTTTAATCAATGCAGTAAAAGTTTATATATTTTGCTAGCTGTGATTCATAATTAAAATTATAATTCATGTATTTATTTTTCTTTCAATGTATTTCATATAAAGATATCAATTTTAATTGGATTTTTTATAAAAATAGTGAAATTTCAAAGTCAGTGTTGTGAAAAATGCTATGAAAATGAAAGATTTTTCAGCATTTTCTACACGATTTTAAAATGAAATGCTCAATTTTCTGTTCAAGATGGGAATCTAATATTTGGTATATGTTCTTATCACATAAAATCCCAACTATCATCACCAGTTCCATGTTGATTTTTTGAAAAAAGTTGCAAATAGACCTGCCCTAGTGAACAGCATTACTAAAGTACATCCGTGTAAGGAAAAATAATACTAAAATAATAATAATAGAATGGAGTAACATTTAACAAATAATTGCCACACAGTAACACATGAAATTAATTGCATCAATATTAAAAGCAATAAAGTTATTCAAAGAAAGATGGTGAAAATTGATGAAAAGATATTAACTTTTGTCAAAACGATGACATTAAAACGCGTTCATGTTAAACATCTTGAAAATCATCGATCAAACATAAAGATTCGATATATCGCCATTAATCACATCAACTGTGAAAGCTACTATTAAACATTGTATAAAAAGAACATATTTCTGTTAGATTAATGCAGGAGAAATAAATTGTATTTAATGGTACACAACATAAATATTTTATTGGGCATATAATTGCTTATATATAATATATATATGCATATATATATATATTATTTATATATACAAGCAATATATATGCATATATATTATTTATATATACAAGCAATATATATATATATATAGATAGATAGATATAGAGAGAGATAGATAGATCGATAGATAGATAGATAGATAAATAAAAAGATACTAGCAGACCACCATACATGTCATAAATTGCGCTTAAATATGATATTTAATTTATGTAGATTTTTTTATTATTATGGAGTCAGTTGTCTATACATTATTATATTGTACCCAATATATATTAGTGATTTCAAAAGTAAAAAAATTAGACGTTGATGCGTGCCATCATTTAAAATCGACACCTAAATATATAGTGCTCAAACCTTAGCCGTTACTGTTTGAGCTATCATGTGTTTTTCGAAAGAGATGTTTTGAAAATAAAAATGTTAGACACATGCTCGAGGGTAAAGATATTTTATCCGTGAACGTTGAAATACATTTAAATATGTTAAAATTGTTGTTTGTTTGTGTGTACAACATTTTAGTGTTAAATTACTTTACTTAAAAAGATACAATGTTCGATATAAACTAGAAAAATAAACTTTAGTTATTAGAAGAAAAAGGGACATAATACGGGTATTTTTAACAATGTACAACACTTAGATTTTAATTTGTGTTGAAACTTATCTTACGTTTTTCTTTACTTCAAAGCAAAAGTGGTGTCAAGTATATTAGAATGAAGAAATGGCGATCTCCTTACGGCTATTTGGAGCCTTGGTAATCGCTCAAAAATCCAAAATTAAAGAAAATGCTAGAAATACAACAAATAAACTCTTACCATTCGTGCTAAAATATAATATTCTATCAGTAAATAGGTTAACATACACAAAAATAATAATAATGTCCCAAATTCATCTCTACCCTGATTTTAAATTGTAAATGTTTGTTTACTATATTTTCTTAGATTTTAACAATAGTTTACATTATTGTATGATTGTTTTATTGGATTAATTTTTAGGTATGTGAATTCTAATTTCGACCTGAGGATATAATAAAGCAAGGAAAAAAGATTGTCTCATAAAATGATTAGTATTATTACAATGAAACTAAAATAAACATGACTTCGGAATGGTGCTATTCCAACAATGCTTCCAAATTGTCCCCCGTATTTACCAAAGATAACAATGTCCAGAGATTAATCAAACTTCAAGAGATTCGAGCAGAGAATTCGGCTATTAAGCTTTCTATAAAGGAAAGTATAATTGATGCGTTAGCATATAAAGAGCAAAAGATATTCCACAACATTCAGAATTTACAAGAGAAATTAAATTTTCTTGATAGAAATTATTGGAGTGTTATTAATCAAGAAGATATACTTATTATATGCCGTGTCATCAAATTTCCAGATTCAAAACCCAGTCTGTCCTTTGTAATTGAATCTGATTTTTTAGTACATTTATCCTGCAGTGATGTAGAAATGAAAACTATAAGGGAGTATAGGATTCCTAAACATGTAACTGATGAAAATACTCTAGATTTTAATCGAGAACATGAAGAAAATTGACATAAAAGAATAGCAAGCCAAACTTTAAAATATAGTTTTGATATCAAAATTAATCTTGTTATTTTTGTTATTAGTACAAGATGTTAACAGGCCTTCTTAACTCGGTGGTCACGCTACAGTGCACTTGTGACGTAACGATCCTTCAGAATAACGTGTTTTGAGCGTACGTTGGATCGCGCGGTATGAATGACTTTGCAAAAATGTCGACGCAAAAACTGACCCTTCCTTGCAAAAAAACACTCCAGTTGACGGTCAAAAAGTAAATCTTTTTGGCCAATTTTTCGATATTTTTCATCCGAGATATTGATCTTTCTAACGATACCAATTTTGTCACGTTCTGACTAGTCTGTCAAAAGGTTTTGGGAGATATACAGTACACACATTAACACACATTTTGCCTTTTTTATTGCCCGAGTTTGAAGAGGTGGTATAGTAAAGCTATTGAGCAACCCCTACAAAAAAATCAATCAAAATAGCAGCGGGTGCCGTGCGACGGCACAAAAAAAAATAGCCGTAATAACTAAACTGAACCTGTAATGCGAAAGAAGGAAAATAGGTGAAAAAAGCTAACGCGTTAGCTGTCTTGTCCACGATGCACTTGTGGCGTTACAAGCCTTCAAAATAACATGTTTTAAACTACATTGAGATAGCTAGGAGTGAATGAATTGCAAAAATATCGACGCATAAACTGGCCTTTCCTTGCAAAAACGGCCCAGTTGACCAGTACAGAATTAATCTTTTTGACCAATGTTTTGGATATTTGTTGTCCGGGAGATTGATATTTCTAACGATACCGATTTTGTCAGTGTTCGTTGCGTGTGTCGAAAGTTTTTGGGAGACATACAAACACACCTTAACACACGCATTAACACAGATTTTGCCTTTTATATGATAGACTAACGGGGGTTACCCGGCGCTACCCGGGTGTTTAGAGGTGCGTGTGCTCGGGCAGGGGGATGTTAATCAAAACATAAGAATAAGCGAAGTAAATATTTTTAAATGTTAAATAGTAAATTTAAAATATTTTATATAAAATAAATGTTAAAACTTTAAAAAAACGAAAAAAACACACAAAAAAAACTAACGTAATGCAAACGAACGATGTTAACATTGTTTGTTTGCATTACGTCAGTTTTTTTTTGTGTTTTTTTTATTTTTTAAAGTTTTAACATTTATTTTATATAAAATAGTAATTGTAATCGGAATAACAAAAACAAAAAAAGAAAACGCGAATGTGATGGAACAAAAACAGAAAAACGAACGTTAAAACAGCTTTAAAAAAGCTGAAAAATTAAAACCAAAAAAAAACATAAAACGTGAAAAATAGCTTAAATAACCCTGTTTCAATATTAAACCTTTAAAAATCGAAAAAAAAGACCTCTCACACCACGATTCGAACCCAAAACCTTTAGATAATGAGGCCGCGTTCTAATGAACTGATCTAAGACGACGTTGACAAAATCAGGACGTTTTTTTTTTAATATTTAAACTAAATCATGTTTCGACGTCATTTGCGCATGCGTAGAAGCGAACTTGTCATGAATGGACGGTTTTTGCTGACCCCTCCCTGTAGAAAACTGATGATTTTAGGGTGGAGAAATGAATGTTTTGGGCCAATTTTTCGATATTTGTCGTGCAAAGGTTCGAACTTTAAAAAGATACCAATCTTGTGAAAATCCGTGACCCGTGTCGAAATTTTTTGCGAGACATACAAACACACATACATACATATATACATACATACATACATACACACATTTTCGCTTTTATATATATAGACTAGCGGGGTACCCGGCGTTGCCCGGGTGTTTGGAGGTGTGTGTGTGCTGTTAAATAAAAAAGAAACCGGGGGTAGGATCGAACCCGAAGCCCTGAGGCGAAGTTTGAAAATAAAATCGGCCAGCCAGAATGAGTTACTGAAAGATGTTTGAATTTATTTAAGTAAAACCAAATTGACAGGTGCGCACGGAAGTTGTCGAGCGTTACGACGACGGAAGCTATTCAGCAAATGAGTTCAATAACCAGGTTTGTTTGTTATAAGCGAAGTAAAAAAGAAAACATAAAAACGAACGTTAAAACTTAAGCGGCGGGGGGCGGTAATCAAAACATCGAAAAAAAAAACACACAAAAAAAACTAACGTAAGGCAAACGAACGATGTTAAATGTAAAAATCGAAAAACCAAAAGAAAACAGAAAAACGAACACGTGAAAAATGGCTTAAATAAGCCTGTTTCGATATTGAAATTTAAAAAATCGGTGGGTATCCGGGTGTTTTGGGGTGTGTGGTCGAGGTGGATAAGCGAAGTGAAAAAAAACCAGAAAAACTAACGTTACGTGAAAAATGGCTTAAATAACACTGGTTCAATATTTAAATTTAAAAAATCGAAAAAAAAAGACATCTCACACCACGATTCGAACCAACGCGCTAACCAACTGAGCTAACGCGACGTACATGAAATTTAGTCAGTTTTTTAACTATTTGAAGTAAATCGGGTCATGACATCATCTGACGCATGCGTAGAACCGGTCGTCGTCACGAGATGACCGTTTTTGTTGACCCCTTTGTCGAAAATTGTCGATTTGGGGGTGAAAAAATGAACGTTTTTGGCCAATTTTTCGATATTTTTCGAGCGAAGGATGGGGCTTCAATATGATACCGAGTTTGTGAATTTTTGTCGTGTATGTCGAAAGTTTTAGCGTACACACAAACACACATACATACATACAAACAAACATACATACACACATTTTCGCTTTTATATATATAGATAATTTCCAAACTTTAGTATACGCACAAACAGATGCATTCCACAGAGCAGTAGTCGCTGATATGAAAGAAATAAAAATAAAAAAATAGATAATTGTTATAGTAGATAAAACGATAAACTTATACAGAAGTGAAAAGGAAAAGAAGAAACAGCTAATATGACTCTCCATTACCGATAAATATCAACTAGCGGAAAAAGGACCTCATTAATCTATTAGCCAAGAGGCATAAGAGATAGCTACAAAATATAAGGCATAGAATATAGAGTTAATAGATTAGTAAAAACAAATTTCTTCATAACTTTAAAAAAACATAAAGACAATTTAAATAATAAGCCTACTTGCAGGTTAATAAACCCAGCTAAAAGCGAAATTTTTCTAGCTTTAAGTCTATCACTGGAGAATTAGTTAAAGATATAAAAAGGAAATCAAGCCTAATTTGTGGGCAACTACACTAAACTAAACTAGACTGGTTCAAAAACATTACCGAACTATATAGATGCAGATTTACCCAACTGGACATTGTGGATTTTTACCCCTCCATGAGTAAAGCAATTTTAGAATAAACATTACATTTTGCGTCAACATATAAAAGTATAAGTGATCTAGATATGGAAACAATTATGCAAGCAAGGCAGACACTCCTGTTTTTTAAGGTAAAACATGGGTTAAAAAATCAAATTCTGAAGACCTATTTGATGCTGCGACAGTGCGTAGTCTGTGATCTACTTGGACTTTTCCTATTAGACACCTTGAAAAACAAATTCCCAGGCCATTCTTTCGGTTTAATTATGCCTATAACGGATGCACATTAGACATACTTAGGAAAGATTAATTAAGTTTTACAAGGATCTAGGTTTACAACAACGACAAATTTATATAAAGTAGACTTCTTAAATACAACACTAGACCCTGAGAAAAATATATAAACCCTACCATAAACCAAATGAATAACTCACATACGTAAATAAAGGTTCATGTCATCCACCCACAGTGTTCAAAAAATGGTAGCTTATGTTAGCGAAAGAATACCAAGACGTTCTTCGAATGCCGAAGTGGTCAAACAGGCAGCAGCGTCATATTATAACGATGAATTCCATAAAAGTGGGAACATAAAATTCTATCTGACTCATAATCAACAAGAAAATAAAAAGAAATAGGAGGCGAAATATAATTTGGTTCTTAACACCGTTCTCACGTAACACTAAAACTAGAGTAAAACATTTTTTCTTCTGGATAAACATTTCCCACAAAAACAGACTGCATAACATTTTTAATATAAACACAGTAAAAGTAAATTACTTGACAACAACATCGATTAAGTCCATCATCTCTAGAGAGCCAAAAAAGATAGTTAACGCAAGATGTTCTTGCAGATCCAAAAAAAGTGTCCACTAGAAGGCAATTGTTGAATCAATTTACAAACAAACCTGAATCTACCAATCTACAAACAAACCTGAAAACAACGCCTTAGCTACCCGCGTGTGGGAGCTTAAAGAAAAGGTTGCACCCTTTGCACTTACATGGAGGAAAATTGAACACAAACCCCATATTCCCTCGAATGGAAACACTGCGCACTTTGCAATGTTGAGAAGTACCAAATTCGACGGTTAATTCATGACCCAGGAAACATATATATATATGTGTGTGTGTGTGTGTGTGTGTGTGTACATATATATATATATATATATATATATACACACTGGCGGCCAAAAATCTAGGACAGTTTAGGTTTTTTTTTCAATTTCTCCAGAACATTCGGGGGGATTACAACTAAACGTACACACATTTAACATATCTCTTATGTTGATACACTGTATTAATTACATTTCATTATAAAGGATAGACAAAAGTTGTGAGCATTTCAAATTTTTTTAATTAGAGTGGCCAAAACAGTGGAACAAAGAAAATAAATAGAAAAATAATAATATTGAAACATTAAAATACCAAAATTGGTGGACACACATTTAATATCTAATGAACAAGCTTTTATTTTCTATAATTGATGACGGCATTCATCGCGTGAAACTTTCGCCCATTCTTCTTTAAGTTTTAGCCACAACTCTTCAGCATTGATAGAGTTTCTTGCACTCATACCTTTCCCTAAAGTAGACCATAGGTTTTCAATGGGGTTTAGGTCCGGACTTTGAAGAGGCCAATCAAAAACATCCACATTTTGCTCGTTCAAAAACTCCATTACATGTTTAGCCTTGTTTCAGGGGGTGTTATCCTGCATGGACATTTCCAAGTATTGGGATGACATGATGTCTCAACAAATTCTTGTATATTGTTCCATTAACTCTGGTGTTTAGACGGACCACATCAGGCGTTCCTTACCAAGAAATCATTCCAAACACCATTACGCTATTCTCACCAAACAGTTGTTGTCTTCGTGCATTTTTTATTAAATCTTTCGCCAGTAAACTTCCTAATAAATTTCTTTCCGTCAGATCCATGTACATTAAACTTATTTTCATCAGAAGAAATACATTTCGCCACTATCTGTCCACAACACATGCTCTTGAGCAAAGCTTAATCTGAGTTTATTGATCTTCTTGTTTATCAACTGTTTCTTAGCTGGTGATCTCGCAAACAGACCAATTTCAGGTGTCTTGATACTGTTTTACGAGACACTTTGATGTCATGATAGGCATGTAATTCACGAGAAATGCTGGCAGCTATATGAAACCTATCGTTCAGTACCATCTTCTTAATCAATCAATCAATCTGCTATTTTTCTTCGGTGGTTCAATTTTCACAGTATTCTTGAAATCCTTTATAACGCTCCACACGGTACTTTTCGACAGCTACGAGCCATCGGCTATCTTCTGCATTGAATGGTTTCCCCATGAAGTTTAATTATTGATTTTTTGATGGAAGCATCAATATTAGGTGTCATAATGATGGTAGAACGGGCTGCAATGACTACAAAGTGACGTAATCGACTTATTCGTCATTTTTGTACTTAAAAAAGTGGAAAAACTGACTACATAGTCCACAATAAATTATTTTCTTACCTTGTCCCATGGTTTTGGCCACTCTAATTAAAAAAATTGAAATGCTAACTTTTTCTATCTTTTATAATGAAGTGTAATTAATACAGTGTATCAACATACGAGATATGTTGAATGTGTGTAAATTTAGTTGTAATCACCCGAATATTCTGGAGAAATTGAAAAAAAAACGAAACTGTGCCAGATTTTTAGCCACTAGGGTATAATTGACTTAAATTCTACGCAATTATGCAGAATGTAGAAACTATGAATTAAAAATTTAAGCGTTATAAGTGAGAAAGAAACTAATTATCTAATAAGAAAACATAAAACAATCCATAATTAATTAATGGACGTTCGTTTTTCAAAGGATAATGAAAATTTGTTAACCTTATGCGATCGCTCGCATATCCATGACTGAGTATATTAAAAAGCTCGTTTTATTAAATTTCAAATAGAAAAAGTAGGTTTTTAATATTAATGTCAGAACGAGAAAAACTCAACGTTATATATATTTGTTTTTGTTAGCGATACTTTTTTTTTAATGAATTTAATTATTTATACGAAATTGCATTTTTACCTAAATGCGAGTTGGGAATAATTTTCCCTTTGACCAATTTGGTACCCCCTTAAATGGGGAGCGGCATATATATTATGAGTCATAGACGACGAAACACGTGTCAGTGGATAATTATATTTTTAAAATATACATATATATATATATATGTGTGTGTGTGTGTGTGTGTGTGTGTGTGTGTGTGTGTGTGTGTGTGTGTGTGTGTGTATAAATCCTTTGTTATTTTTCGGCCCCAAAACACATGCTAGCGGAGATTGTCATGATGCTTTCTTTTTTTTTTTTTTAGTTTTCTTCAGTGTTTACCAGTCAGTATTACCAACTTATTTGACTGTGTCGTATTTTCGTGCCACAGCACTTGGTGAACGGAGGAATCGGAAGAACTCACTAAAACCCTCTGTATTCAACACTTGGGGATGTTCGTTATACCACAGTAGAACCGCTACATACAATAATTGGCGAACTACCTCATGAGGGAGCACAATAGTGAACCACAAGACTCGCTTGGATTAAAAACAGACGTCACCTTCATATTTGTAGCTTCATCACAATAAACCCTATATATTGTGTGTTCGATTAAGCCTTTACAACTCCAGATTACCAATTCATTTGTTTGCATCATATTTTCAGGACACAACAAAACATATCTTGCGTTTATCAATTATTAAGAAATGATATGTTTTCGAAATGCCAGAAACAATTGTATAACTTAATACGTTATTTTACCAGCGCTAAAACACTTATAAATTACATATAATATATATTCGTGCGTGTGTATGAAAGTGTGCGTTTAGTGTCTTGTTTTACTATGAAAATTGGAGTCTTTTCGTAATCGAAATGTTTACGGATAGATTAAAATGTTCATTATAGATTTTTGGGTAAAATTTCTTTACATATTTATGAATATTATATATTTATTATATATTTAGTAGAGCCAGACAAATGGTAATATGCAAATGTATAATAGCTTTCTTAATATCAAGTACATATTTAACTCTTTTTGTTTGATATTTATAGAAATATCGCCCCTGTGATCTTTAAAGAAAGTATACTTCTAAGTCATTTAGTCCATTACATATTTAATTTATCGATATTTTCATACATAAGAAATGGGAGGAGGATATTTTCTCTAACAGTTAGAGGGCTTCTTACTTTCACTCATTAACAAGCAGCTTTTATTTAATAAATGATACATTTATTCCTAATATACACATGATTTACGGAAATAAATAGACATATCGCAAAAGTCATTTTTATTCTTATTTAATGGATAAAGAAAATATGACGTTTAAAATGCTGTTTATACTGAATTTAATTACGTTATTTTGTTACTTACGTTCACCCCTAACAAGGCATGTCGCATCTTGAACGTAAGTGGCTACTATTTGGAACTATGCTTAGGAAAGATTAACAGGATTTGGTTTACGTTACATTCAAACTTCTGCATATCAGTACAATCAGGGAAGCAGGTAGCAGGAAGGGAACTCCAAAGTCTAGCTGTTCGCATGGGGCGAATGGTGGCCTTGTAAAGTAGTCTTCTAACACGATAGAGGGAACTTCTTTGCAGCAGCCTTAGCTATGTCCTCAATGCGTTTGTTCGAGTTCATATTGCCCGTAAATGTTAAGCCGATGGGTTTGATGGAAGAATTTTCAGTTAGGGTGTTATTTGTCATGGATATCGGTTATTGAAGAAGCTTCTTTAATTGTTAAAGGAGAGCAGCTTATATTAAATGTTACCATCCATTTACTTCTCCATTCCACTTCGTCTGGAGGTCATTTTCTAAGGATTCTGCTATTGTCTTAGATTTACGTACATATGTTCTCCCCTCGTGCATGTTATAGAGCGTTGTATCATCAGCAAATATATCCATCTCGGACACAATATTATCAGGGAGGTCGTTAATGAATATCAGGAATAATAGTCGCCCAAGATCGACCCCTGACGCAACCCGCTTTAATGCTAATCTGTTTGGATATGCGTCCATCAATGACAACTTGGATGGTTATATTGTCTAAGAAAGATTAAATTATATTTAGTATACGTCCAGTTATACTGTAGGATTTAATTTTTGTTAGCAGCCCTTGGTGCCGTGTCGTCAAAGGCTTTGGATAAATCAAGATCTACATCCCTGGCTTTGCCCGCCTTATTCAGTATACTATAAATGTGTTCAGAGATCACTGTTAAAATATCTGCAGTAGAACGACATTGCCTAAATCCATACTATTTGTCTGAGAGAAGATTACCTTTTGCGAGATGGTGGACTAGTGCTTGATTAATAAAGGTCTCAAAGATTTTAGCGAAGAGAGGAGAAGACTGATAAGGTGTTAATTGAGAGGGTCGGTCCTTTCATCAGAAATCTTGTACACTGGTGCCACAGAGGCCATCGTCCAGCTATTAGGGAAACAACATTCAGCAAGGCATTTATTGTAGAGCTTGGAAATTACGGGGACTAGCTCAACTGAGCATTTCTTAGCTAGTATAGAAGGGATGAGATCAGGTTCTAAGTTTTTTATGATATCGCGGAGAGGGGCAGGGGTGATTTTCATATCATCAAGTGTGGGTTCAGTCCACATAATTAAATTTGGGAGAGAGTTGTTCCGGTTGTTGGATAGTGGAGGAATTACTGATTGCTTTTTATTTACTCAACTATTATAGATTGTTCAGAAATCAGAAGTTCCTATCTTTTGCAATTCTCTGCATTCCCTGGTTATTTCAGCTTGCCTTCATTTGTCTGTGGCTATTTTTGGCTTACAATAGTTTCTAGTATCTATAACTTTTTACCTATTTGTATTGACTTATGACGTACGAACAGGAGGAATGCATGCTACCTTTGTGCAATGGAAACAACACAATTTATAGTAAATCATGGGATGAGTGGGGCTTGCTATAATACTTCCGTGTGGGAACATGTGATTTAATGCACGCTTTGGTTGTCTTCTAAGCACACTGTTCAGCAGGAAGAGAGAAGATATTCATCCATGGAGCATCTCTGATGTTTTCTCTGATGGCTTCTCAGTCAGCACTTTTGTAGTACTTTGTTGTTTTGAGCAATGGCTCCTCGCCTTGGGGTTGGGATTTAAATGTGATATCCACTGATTCAACTAGGTGGTTTGCGTTTCCAAGTGGATTGTGAGCATTAGTCACACAATCCTCGGGTATTGTCGTGAGATAGGTCTAGAAATAAAGTTTACTGGTGTTCACGGTCTGGTAGGAAGCATAGAAACATGACTTTATGTGTGAGGGAATAGGCTATAGAGATGTTATAAGTATAGCGTCCAGCTGCATCTGTGTAACCTGAGGAACCAAGCGAATTTTTATGGTTGACATTAAAGTCACAAAACACATAATTTGAGCGTTACTATCTAAGGAGAGCGCTGCATCTATACTATCAGAGACATACTCGATTAGGGTGCAGTTCCAACTTGAGACAGAACGGTAGAGAAAATATAAGTGACTAACGCAGTGATGAAAGTACTCGAAAGCATATAAAAGCCTGGTTATCCGATTCAAGACGTTGCTCACTAATTAAGAGGAGGGTGTTTCGAATATAGACTCCAAGTCCGTACATATATCTATCCGAGTCTTTACGACAGAGAGGGAGGTATCCTGTCATGTTTAAGTAGTTAAAGGGGATAGCCGGAGATTTTACTAAGAAGTAAGGCTCTACATTATCTAGATTACTTCTTAGCCCAAGGGAGGAGGCGAATTGGTTCTGTTTGGGTGGTTGTCTTGTTTGATCGTGATATTTGTTTGGGTTGTCATTTCATTGCGTTTTTGTTTAATTTCAAGTTGGTAAAGAGAGTGTTGGGCAAAATGGATCAGTTTTGAAGCCAAGTATACACGCACAATAGTCCATTTAGCCGAGTCCCGTCTAGAAAGTTGTGGTCACGTGAAAGCCCACCGGAGATATCAGCAGGGTCCTTTTCCATAAGAGGCATTCACTATAACTATCTCGATGTTATACAATTGATGATTTGATTAATTAAGGCGAGGCAAAGCGAAATTATAAACATTTGCAGATAGTGGACAAAAGCTGCTATTTTATTCTTAAGTGTATCAGAAGTCTTTGTCTAACGCAAAGCAACAAAACCTTTTGGTTAAAACATCAAGCAGAGGTTCGCTAGTCACAAGTTGAGTCGAGTAGAGTTCGTTGTTCACAACATGAGACACATGTCGACGTTCTCTATTCGCATGTTTTAAACGCTTCTTCCACTCCTCCCAGCGACTCGCCCTTTATGTTTCGGGCACACCTAATTTGCATATACCACACAAGATTGCTCGAGATCTACGCGTGACCGGAGGCTTTAAAAGACAATAGCCGCCATCTTGGCATATTTTTTTCTTTTTCTATCTTTCAGCCTGCTGCCGAGACAGATTCTCTCCGGTTTCTGAGGTAGGTTCTCTCTATGTTTATCACATTAACAATGTAATATAACGTGTCGCTGCAGTAGAAATCCTCAATATGTAACAGTAGGACTATGTTTTACCGCTGTCTATTTTTAACTTCTCTTGCTTGAATTTAGCTGGATCCTGCAATAAGGTGGGAAATCCAGTTGCATCCATGCTTTACGAAGTGATATCATTACATCTTATAGGCTCCCTACTAGAACCTATAACACACGGTTTCATGATTAATGCATCCCTTAACATCTTGGATTATTAAATTGATCCCTTCTCGTAGTAATACTTAGAATTATGTCATAATTACATTTAATTTACAAAGCCATTAAAAACGTGAAAATAAAAATTAAAATAAAGTCTCCCTGGGCATCGCTGGGTTAATATAGTTAGTATTTGTTAAAAAGATATTCCTTCGCTTGCAAACTCACGTTACTTCCTTTTGTTTTATAGCAGAATCATTCGGCGAGTATCTAAAATTATCTTTTCTTCAGATCCACATATTTGTTTCTCCTGTCACTAGTTAGAGTGTGGCAGTCACGGTCATTGAAGGGATATTATTTGGGACTTCCACTACTGTGTTAGCGAATAAAAAAAGATAGCAAATAAATATTTACACATACAACCCTTTGTTGGAGATTCTGAATAATTGTCATGTGTGATTCATTACATTGAACAGTACATTGTACGTTTAATCTTTTGTCATGAAATATGCAGATAAGTTGATATCATTAAGGGTAACACGTTATGAGTTTATAATACAACTAAGAACAGGGTTTTTTCTCTTCTAATAAAGAATTATACGGCATAATCACGTTATGATAAGGGACCTCGTTAGATCACCGAAGTTAAGAAGCATTCAGTCTGAGCAGTACCAAATGGGGGACTATTTAGGAATAACAGACACTGTATGTAGAAGGACGTTGACATTTTTCTGCAAGAACTGCAAGAATCTAACGTGTTATCGATCCTGACAAGGATATAGATGCGACTGAAGACCGCTTGTTAATCTGATATTCCCGTGAAATTTCCTCTTTCAGAAGAAGTTGGTTCTACAGGTCTAGGTTGAATATTGCTTCCGTCAGTCGTTCTAATAAAGACTCATACCTTTTGGAGTGCTGGTTAAGTTTTTGCTGACACAACCGACTTTTGGATCCGCAGGATTACGTAAACAGCCAGGAAAAGTCGAGTGACACTGAGCTTGCGTCAAAATCCAAACAAGTTTCAGCAGGAAAAAATAATGACACCACAGTGAAAGCATGTAGTTTGTTTATTTTTATGAAAAATGCTTTATTTTTGTAGCAGAAAAATGTATGACACAAGGTTTATATATTTTACTACGAAAACATTAATTACAAACCGTTTGTTTATCGTTATGGTTCAGATTTCGAACTAGACAAAACGGTTTTTATTTTACACTAACGATAAGCTTAGTCTAACTTACTTTTACTGTATTTGATAATATTTATTTATTTACTTTAGAATCCCTATTCTCTGTTAGAAATTCCTGACAATCATCAACGTACGATTCAATTAATCTACAATTTTACGTGTTGTCTGCTTTCCTTACCTTCTAATTTGATAAGCGTGACAGCATAATCAGGCTGTTTACGTAAAGAGTCGAAAAAACAAATGAAAAGTCGGTTTTATGTTTTTCTAAAGATGTACCATAACTTCTTTTTGTTGCATGTCGATAATTCATGAATTGGAAATCTGAAGGGCACAAGTCTCCTGGCTCGACGGTCGTTGGTAATAGCTACCTTTTATCTTGATCGAACTGGCCAGTGATCATTTACATAGAAACAATAATTTGAATAGAGGTTTTCCATAAAGGAGAACTCATACGTGTTATTATTGCTTGGCAACGGATGTCTCTCACAACACACGATTCTTTAATTCGACAAAGTGCTACCTGGCTTTGCAATGGTTCTTATATTCTACTCATCTCCGCCTATGTGTAATCATGTAAGCATCTTGGAAATAATTCTGTTTTAAGTGCAAGACACATGGAAATATAAAAGAACGAGGATATGAGGAATATTCACATTTGTCCATGCTTTAAGTAACGTACCTGGCCGTGTAATTATTTACTATGCCTCCCCATTGGACAGAGTTAGACACTAGGGTCGTTTTTTAACGTGGAGAAAAACCTGGCCGTGTAATTAGCCGTAGAATATATTCCATTGGAATCTTTAATGGCAAATTCTTAGGCAATCGACACCACATCGAACAGAATCAAAGCGACTAATGAGATGATTTGTTCTCTTGATGACGTAGCCATGTATCTTGTCCTGTGCAGTTCTAAGAGGTCCATCATCCAAGGCTTTATTTTTCCCCCTTTAAGAAGAGGTTAGTTTATTGTTAATTGCCTTACGGAGAATGGCGATGGGATTATCCAAGCATTTTTTGCAAACGATAGTGCGTTTTCTCTGGGACGGTGGATTTTCAAAGTCCACTTTTCTGACAATTGTTTTTCATGATCTCGCCGTAACAAAACGATAATTTACTTTAATGGATACTTCGATTTTAAATTGGTTTTGGTCTTTTATATAAGTATCTTCTTCTCAGTCATAAATTTTTTTTTCGTTGTTGTTATCTGGTAACATTTTAATGGTGTCATTTTTATATGTGCTTCTTGTATCATGTCGGTAAAATGCCGTTCAACGAAATGAATTATTGTTTGTGAACTATTTGGGATTCAAAGAAACAATAATTAGCTATTTTGAATCGGAAAGAAAGAAAATAAAGAATGGAAACAGAAAGATAAAAAATTAATGACAATAAAATAAATTAATACAAAAAAAAACAGAATGAAAGAAAAGAGAAAATCAAAACTGTCAATAAAATATTCTTAATCTTCTGTCGGCTACAACTGTCACTTAACTTTTTATTTCAAACATGTAGTTTTTAATCATATCATGCAGATTAGCCAATAAAAACTCTCCATTCATTTCACCAAGGAAAAGAGATATCGTACAAATATTGATCAATTTTTACCCGTTTTTTTTTTTTAATCCTGAAAAATGCAAGTTTTTATTTTCTTTCTCCCTCAATCCGAATCAAATTTGTTTATCGAGTTTTCCATTAATGACTTTTTAATTATTTAAAATATTTTCAATCGATAAAAGCAATATTTTACATTTTCTGCCCTTCGATCCTAAATCAGTTTTTCTTGCCTTCAGTTTTTCGCTTAATGCTTTTAATCGATAACAAAATGTTTTGTTTTGCTTTCTATATTTTACAATTTCACAATATAAAAATCTGAATCTCTGTTTACAAATAAAATTAATCCTAAATGTTAATTAAATGCGATAACAATATATATATATATTTACATTGTTATATATATATATATATTGTTATATATATACATTGTTATATATATACATTGTTATATATATACATTGTTATATATGTATTGTTATATATATACAATGTTATATATATACATTGTTATATATGTATATACATTGTTATATATATTGTTATATATATACATTATTATATATATATTGTTATATATATATATTGTTATGTATATATATTGTTATATATATACATTGTTATATATATTATCATATATATATTGTTATATATATATATTGTTATATATATTATCATATATATATTTTTATATATATATATTGTTATATATATACATTGTTATATATATACATTTTTATGTGCATATATATATACATTGTTTTATATGTATATATATATACATTGTTTTATATGTATATATATACATTGTAATATATATGCATATATATATATATATATATATATATATATCCATTGTTATATAATGTAATATAGTGTAATGGAATAGTTCGCAAAATTTCTAAAAATCAACATATCTTTGTTGGTAATTTATTTTCACAGAGAATACATTACAATATTATTTCGTTCGCGATTGACAATTGGCATAATGATGTATTGATGCATTTTCAATTACTTATCAGCTGCTCACCTTAAAATCAATAGAAACAATTATTTAAGATGAATACAGCGGTTTAACCTTCTTAGCTAGAAAATTAGGAGAGTTTGTTAAACGCATGGACTATGTAAGGTGTTCAAAGAAAGTCTTTTTTATCGTTTTTTAGGGTTATTTCAGTATTTACTTCGACAGTGCTTAATACGTAGTGTGGGATAACTGCTCAGCTTATATGCTGCTTCAATGAATCATCTTACTCTCCCCCATTCTTTTCTGTATTTAAAATTTACTTCGTCTTATAAGGGTATGGTTTCTCTCTTCCTGTTGTGTGGAATTAACCATGCCCGACTTGTAAATGTCTACAGGTATTACGATTTTTCGATATTCTTCTCAACTTACTTTTAGTTAACATGTTTTACCTTTGTATAATTTTTCGCGTTTACATCGAACCTCATAGATACAGCTCTTAGTCATAATTTTTTCATTCGGTTGCTTGACTTTCACAAGATGCTTCCAGAAATTGAGTCGGTTCCTGATACTGTACTGATGTTATATGGATTATATATTTTTTAAGTTTTTCCGACAAGCTCTACAAGTATGGTATATAAGCTCTGCTGAGTTTTGGGTGATGTCCAGATGTTTTGAAGATGATATCATGTTATCTGTATTGTTGTTTCGGCGGGTGGTTTTCTTTTAAACAGCTCATCTACCCTCATATGTATTGCTGTTCTTGCATATTAATGAAGAGTAAGACATCTTAATGAAACAGCGTATATGCTTGGCGGGGATCACTTACTAAGCAGACATAGTATAGAACAACAATATGGAAAGCATTAAGTACAAATAATATGAAATATTTTCAATAAGTTTTCAGACAATTTTCGTTTATTGATAGCACACTCATGAAACTCTAATTCTCTTCGAAGTAATCTCCTCCAGCTGTAATGCACTTGTTGTACAGTCCCAACAACTTTTGGAAGGCCCCATAGAAGTCCTCTTGCGTGAGTGTGCCAATGACCCTCGTTACAGCCTCTTTCATTTCTTCAATTGTCTCATAACGATAGCCTCTAAGGTTCTCCTTGGGCTCAGGGAATCATCAAAGTAACAGGGAGCAAGGTCTGGACTAAAGGGAAAATGAATTACTTTCTTGATGCTCATCTTAGTCAAATAGTCTGTGACAAGGATGGAGTTGCGGACTGGTGCATTGTCCTGGTAGAAATGTCACTAATCCGATTTGAAGAGTTCTGACCTCTTCCAACTGAATCTCTTCCTGAATTCCCTTAAAACCTCAAGATAGTATTCCTTGTTGATTATCTGTCCAGTGGGAACACAGTGCATGTAGATCATGCGCCTACCGTCAAAAACAGGGATCATCGTACGTTTCTTGGTGGATTTGTTCTGTCTAGCCTTCTTGAATCTGGGATAGCCAACATGCTTCCAATGGCCACTCTGTTTCTCGGTCTCTGCGTTATAGCAGTAGTTCCAGCTTTCATTGCAGGCTACCAGAGCATCAAGAACTATGGGATCTGAATTGATCAGAGCGACAATCTCTCCGCTGTTATGAAAGTGTCTTTTTATCTGATTTTCTCTGAGCACCCTTGAGACAAACTCCGGGTAATTCTTCTGAACCTTCAATTCCTCGCGAATAATTATGTGTACAATTCTCACACTCAAACCTCGAATGATGCAAGATGGTCCAAAAGCAGACTGAAGCATTCCTTACGTTTCTATAGCATTTTCTCTAAATTAAAAGAAACTTTTATTGCATATCGTTTTTGTAAAGTCTCCTCACGTCTAGATTGAATTTTTTAAAATTCGCCAGCTGTGACAATCAGGCTTTAGTATTCCAATATCTGTTGTAAATGTTTATTGAAATTTGACATCAGAAAAATTGCTCAATCATCTCATAATATTATGGCAATAACATACTGAAGTTTCCCAAGTTTACGATAATTTTAAATTCCTGTACCAAAAAAGTCTGGAAACTTATTTAAGGCATCTTGTATATATATTAATAACAGGTAGTATATATATATATATATATATATATATATATATATATATATATATATATATATATATATATATATTGTAATAATGATAAGTCATCAGATTATATATCTATAAAATATGTTTCAAGCTCCTAAATTCATAGTAGAATTATCCGTACGGCCAAAGTATATGGTAAAATTGAGTTGTAAGTTACACTCTTATAGAAGTTGAAGGTTCAGTCCTCAGTGTGGGTGACACGCAAAATACGATTGCGAATTACCTCGGACTTTACCCCACTCATAGCTTACATAACGACAGCATGCTACCCCGTGGATTAAATAAAGGATTTCGTTTGAAATTCCGTGACAAGATACGCCAGAAGAAGTTCAGAAGTTACATAGGCCGAAACGTTGTGTAAATGGCACTCAATTTAAGAAAAATAGTACGACGAATCTAAAAAATACGTATTGTCTTTATTCTTCTTTTGTATTACGTTTTCATAATTGTTCCTTTTATCTACAAATTATTTTATTTCATCGATTTGCAAATAGTTTAATTAGGAAGTGACATCTATTAGAATGTTTATTCGTAAATATCTCGGATATTCTAATCATTTGTTAATAATTTTAAAATAAATTTATTATATGACTTGTATAAATTTGAAAGAAATTTGGATGGGTTTAAACTGTTGTATAGGCAGTTATTTGAGCTTTTAAGATCTAATGAAATCATTGAAAAAGTGTATGAATAGAGAATAAAATAATGCCATATCAACATTCACTCTAAAAAACTATAGCAAATCATAGCAATTTGGCTCAATCAATAGCCAAACGATGCTGTAATAATCTCGCTTTTAAAATCCTAATTAATACAGATAATGACGACCGCAACACAAGAACACTAGAGTAGCCACGGATTGCATAGCAAATAACAACAAACCACGAGTTGGTTTGGTTGGTTTAGTTAGTACTAATGCATGATGTATATTTAAAAAAAAAATCAATAATTACGAAGATTTTTATGTCATAGTATACGTAACTACTCGAACATGTTTGGAACAAAACAAATATTTCATTATCTTAACAATTTTTGTGTACTTTGTGATTCTTTCTTGCAACAAATCAATATTTTTTTTTAATTTCGGAATTTTTATGTAGAAGAAGGAAGACTGCAAATGTAAAAAGTAGAGCTCAATAATTTTTATGATTCTGTCGGCTTTGTTTAAGGAGTAGGTGTGTTGCCATCTGAACAAAACGTTAGCTTTCGGTTAGTTGTAAGATCCCAGTGCTTCATTTATGAGGCTGAAAAATAGGACGAACACTAATAAAAATTAAGCAGATTCACGAAATATGTAAAAGGAACAAGGCTGATAGCCATTAGTCGTGTGCTCTCGTGTAATGAATGAATGCGTGAATGTAGGATTGACAGGAAATTCTTAAAGATAAACTAAAATGACCGAAAAATTGGCTGAAATGACTTAAATAAATAAAAAGTAAATGACTTAGAATGACTTTAATGAAATTAAGGATGAATTGAATGACCTTAAGAATGACTTGAATGCTTAAAAAATAACTGGAATCCTTAAAAACCAACTTGAATGATATGGAGAATGACTTGAATGGCTTTGAGACTGACTGGTTGTAAAGTGGATGATCATTTTACATTAAATTAATACAGAAAAGTGATCCCCCATTTGATATGACAAAGTTACAAATATAAGTACAGCATGTAGTAAAAACAGATACTACACTTTGATATTGGCTAAAAGGCCAAGAAAAGGGTATTTATTTGTTCCCCCACCGAGCAAATTAGGCACAAGGCCGATTTTTAATGTGAGTAGTGAAGGGAAAATGGGGACCAACTCCCCGGGGAGTAGGGGAGCTGGATAGTTACAGTTGGTATGAAGGGTTGCCCCTACATGGCCAACGTTTTATATGTGGGGCTGCCCCCACAGATGGTCCTTGCTTGCAGTATCTGCCGGAACAGATACTACATTTTGATCTTGGCCAAAAGGTCAAGAAAAGGGTATTTATTTGCTCCCCCACCGAGCAAATTAGGCACAAGGCCGATTTTTAATGTGAGGAGTGAAGGGGAAATGGGGACACACTCCCCGGGGAGTAGAGGAGCTGGATAGTGACAATTGGTATGAAGAGTTGCCCCTACATTGACCAAGGTCTTATATGTTGGGCTTCCCCCACATATGGTCTTTGCTTGCAGTATCTGCCGGAACAGATACTACACTTTGATCCCAGCCCGAAGGCCAAAAAAAAGCGGTATTTATTTGCTCCCCTACCGAGCAAACTAGGCACAAGGCCGATTTTTAATGTGAGGAGTAAAGGGGAAATGGGGACCAACTCCCCGGGGAGTAGGGGAGCTAGATAGTGACAATTGGTATGAAGGGTTTCCCCTACATTGACCAAGGTCTTATATGTGGGATTGCTCCCACATATGGTCTTTGCTTGCAGTATCTGCCGGAACAGATACTACACTTTGATCCTGGCCAAAAGGCAAAAAAAAAGCTTAAAAATCTAAGAACAGCATCTGTTAACGACAGACCTTTGATCTTAACCAAAAAGGTCAAGCACAAAAGTGTTACGGACAGACCGACGGATCGACCGACCGACGGAGTGACTTATAGAGTCGCTTGCACGCGACTAAAAATGAGACGGCGATTAATTTCTTCTAAACTAGGTCATGTGATACAAGGGCCAGAAGTTGGTAGCAAGCGCTCTAAAGGAAGATCACTCTGGTTCGCAAAAAATACATGGACAACCCTGTCGGCATTGCCCAGTAAGAGTATTTAAAGCGATTAGCAATTAATCCCTTCTCAAAGGAAAATTCGGGGAGGGTTGACCTTATAGAACTGCGCAGCACCATACAGACCCTACCTCCGCTCACAGGAAGAAGCTATCTCAGCAATGGTAGAGATTCTGTTGGCATTGATGCTGATGAAACCCCAGCTGAACTCAGAATGGAAGCAATGTTCTTAACCCTTTGGACCTTGCCCCAATTAAGCAATATTTATCCAAAATGACTATAGACGATTAGCAAAATTATTCGATAGTCCAAAATATCTTCCGTGTCGTTTTTTTTTTTTTTTAACTATGTTGCTAGAATCGATATATCAGCTGCGCAGGATTTGAAGGGTTAATGTAAACACAAAGAAAAGTGCGAAAGTAAACTGGCGAAAGAGTCAGATTTTCCAAGGATTTATCTTCACAATTTAGCATCAGCAAAGTCCGAATTTTGCCGCAGAAACTTGGGACTCACCTTTAAATTCTTAGATATTCTGAAATGATACTATCTATTTGTTATTAAAAGTCTTCTCTAGTATACATGGGCTAATAAATGTCTGTGTTTTGGTATCGCTAGTTCACCCACTTCAATTGTACAGAACATGTTTTGATTACTAGGTTGACCGAGTTGGCAGTGAAAGGTTGGGAATAATTTTACATCTTCACTGCCGGCCATTTTATCCTTGAAAAAATATAAATTCGAAATAAATCTCTACCAATTATTAATGTCTTGGAACTCCACTTTCAACAGCAAATTTAAATTCTGTCCGTTTAAGATTAACTAAAAGAAATAAAAGCATATAGAATAAATAAATAAAAATATTGACGACAAGAAAAAAGAAAGTAAAAATCTAAATATCTCAAATTAACATAAAGACTCCGTCGTAATGGAGGTTGTTGAAGGCGAGCCCAGAAGGATATGAAGAGGAGTGGGGAGAAACGAAAGTTAGTCGTTTGCTGGAATTTATTTTAGATTTTACTGCCAATTTTCATTTCGCTAGGCAGCTTCTTTTTTACGGCAATTTATGGATTTTAGTTCTATTAAATGGTTTTAATTCTTTCTTGTTTTAATTTAATTGTTTCCACGGAGGTGTCCTTGTATCATAATGTAGCGCTTCGTCAGTACTTTGGATTGCTACATTTTAATTCGGCAATATCAACTATTTACTCATCCAAATGAGTTTCGGTTTCGAAAGTCTTCGGAAGTAAACCGTGTTAAATAACTTAAAGTCTACGCTGAAGTGCGTTCCGTTGCTCATTCTGAAAACTACGCTTATATTACATGTCCTTTATTTAATTTATTACGACCTTTTCTGCTATATTACGTGCATTTACTTAATCTCTTAGTTTATTATGTTTGTTTTATTCAATGCATTATATGCGAAATATTCATATTTTTTAACTGTTTACATTCATTAATTCTATTTTCCGTATTTAATTTTATATAAAATATATGTGAAAATTCATATTTTTAACTATGTCGAATTAACAATAATTCATTTTCTTTTCCATTTATTTAAACATGCATTCTATTTAGTTTATTTTACTTTATTATACTTAAAAATATGTTGCATTAAAAGTCATTAATTCTGTAAAAATGTTTTTTTTGTAATTGAAAATATTTTTTTTAATGTGTAAACATATTATTTGTTTTATAATATCAGTCTACGTATATTCATTTTATATTTTTAAAATATTTTAGGTTTGACCTACGTGTTTGGCGTGGTTACCAAATTAAATAACATCGTTTACTTCCAAGCACTTTCGAAACCGGAACTCATTTGGGTGACTAAATATGCGATATTGCCTTTAATTCTAATTAAGTATTTTTTATTCCTCAATAGTAATACTGAGCGAACCCAGTTTCTTTAAGATGCGTCAAAGTTAAGGCTATTTCATATGAAAGCGTGACAGTCTAACGAAATGTCATTTCTAAATTTAATGTGTCAGAAAATTATATATTAAGGTGAACTGAAACGAAAATGTGAGATCAAACTTCACGCCGATATTATGTTTCTGAGTTTTTTTTTAGATTAGGATTGATGTTTGATTATTCGGATCATTGTTCTCATGACAGTCAAGGCGAGAACAGTAATCTGAATAGTCCAAATAATACAAACTATCAATTCTCATCTAAAAAATTCAGAAACCTAATATTAAACTGGTACTGACTAAATTGAATTAAAATAATGGAAACGACTCGAAAACATATACCAAAAACTGGTAAGAATGCCTAACTACCCCATATTCCTATACATATACTGTGATTTAAAGCTAGTACCACTTGGTGTGGGAAGAATAGTGAAAGTGACAATCTGAAGACTCCAAATAATGCAAATTAACGAGGTAGACCAAAGAAAATTAGATTTCAGACATCAGTGTGCCAGACCAACGTAAATGGCTTCTCAAAGTTAATTGTGGCAAAAAAAAAAACAGAAATTCTATTTCAAACGTAAACACGACAAATCGATGAAAAGCCAGATTCCAAATTTAAGCGCGAAAGAATACGAAACAAACACTGTGTGCATTCATTGTTTTGCGAACTGTTATTCTCATCTTCATAGTTGTTGTTTCACCACGTTTCAGCCAACTCATCCTCTGGCCTTCTTCAGATGATTAACCGCGACATAATAGGAACGCTAAGTTTTGTAATTGCATTTCCACTAATTATTGCCTTTCATAGTTTCTGCATCACTACGTTTTGGCCAACTAATCTGCTTGGATAGGATTGAAACCGCTATCTTCAGACAATGCTCACATCGAACCGTCGCAGCTAATCCGTTGAAGAAGGCCAATGGATAAGTTAAGTAGAAATGTGGTGAGACAGCAACAACTATGAAAATGAGGATAGCAGTCTGCAATAAAATACACAAATTATGGAGATTCACCTCAAAGGATTAAAAAAAAAAAAAAGAAAACATAGATTATATCTGTTACGTTTCTAATTGCATTTTCGTTGGTCTACTAGGTATGAATTGGAACTAGCATTTTCCTCAGCTTTCAAGGTTAAATAATGAATAGTATTTTCAATGCTCTGTCAATATTAAGTTTCAAATTGCTTGATCGTTTTTTCTGCGAAGCTTAAGTTTGAAATACCCTATTTGCATAACTATCACGCTTACGTCAGAAATAACATTTTAGTTGCTAAAAACGTAAACGGGGTAGACGTTTGGTGTTTTAAATACATCTAAGCATGTTTTTATGGAAATCGGCCCAGACAAGGCATGAAGCCACTTGACGTAAGAAGCTAAAAATACTACTTCAAGATCAAAACTTGGCAACGATAAGTCTAATATATGATGACTCAGAAAAAGGCAATTCTTCTCACTTTGTCATAAACATCGCTGATGGAATGTGAGAACTAAGGACTAAAATAAGAGGAACACGACAGGTATGAGACTGTCGAAACGGTGATGCATATGAAGGATACTGACAGTTCTATTTTTCGATAGGATTTTTAAATTAAATTCATTTTTAAGTTATATATTTTTTTTATTAAATTGTTAATTGAAAGTCACAAAACGCCTTTCGCTATCAACGTTAAGAATGGGTTTAAATATAAAGACGATCACACAAGAATATGATTGCCTCGTGTAGGCCATAAATACAGACGGGTATGATAGCCTGGGGAGAAACATCAAAAGATACGCTGAAAGCCTGAAGCTTAAGCGAATTATATGCTATGACTACAAACAACCGTTTGACGACAATAAATTCTAACACTTGATTACTGTAGTCAAGACCATTCTGCTATTTCAAACAAAAATGACCCTTTCCGAGAGATATCAGGTTTATAAATAATAACGTTATTGTTTCAGCGAGATTCCTATTCTTAATTAGTACCCGTATGGTTTGTCCCTCTTGACTTTTGAAATAGACTTCTTTGAGTTGTTATGGTTGTGACTGAAATAGATTTTTCATCGATAAACGCGTAGATTAAATGGACGTATATTAATTTACGTACGTCCAAATCTCTAGCGGAGAACTTCCTCATTCGTCAGTCTACAGTATAAGTCGCATTTAATTCTCTCTTACGTTTACATTTAAAATCGAATTTCATTTTGTCTGTCACGCTTGCGTTTTGAAATAGAATTTGTTAGTCAGTCACGTATGTGTTTTAAAATAGCATTTTCATCGATAACCGTAGATTGAACGGTCGCGTCTTGTTTTAAGTACATCCAAGTTACTGAAGGCCAATCTTTCTGTCTGTCATACTTAAATATAAATTAAATTTAATTTTGTCTGTCACGTTTATAATAAAAAAGTCGGATTTCTTTTGCTCCGCTACGCTTAATTCTGAAATATCATTTTTAGATTGCCCACAAATCTCTGTAAGACACTCTTTGCGTCAGTCGTTCGGTCGATCCGTCGCTGAAATTTTAAATTGCAAAGGCGCCGATTGGCTGAACGCATCTTATTTTTATTTTTTTATTTTTTATTTTTTTAACTAAATATTTTATCGTTTTTACATATTAAAATTTTTATCACCTTTTTATAGGTTCGCCATTTTATTCATATTGTCTTAAAAGTTTACGACTTTTATTTATAATGGGGTATCTGGGCATTTTCTGCAATCTAAATATGTTCGCTTTCTTTCATAGCGCTTGCTTTGTTTATTCCACTACATTATTTTCTATTGCTTTTTTTTATATATTTAATCATTTCATTTTATTATTCCCGCTTAAAATAATAGTATTCTTTTTTTCTTTTTCTTTTTTTTTTTTTTGTAATCTTTATTTATATTTGCTTTCCTTCACGTCGTTTCTATTGCTTTCTTTCTATTTATTGCACTATAGTTTTATTTCAAAGTTTTGGATTTTGTCATGTGCGCTTGTCACTTTATGAAGCGTATTAAATTCGGCTCTATGTGTTTTGTTGTTGTTTAAATTCATTGTACACAATTGTTTGATAGAATTTATCACCAATTTTGGTTTTTTAATAAGCTTTCATTCATCAACATTGTTTTGGTTAATCTATGTATAAATAAAATTGATTTTCTGTGTGTATCTATGTGTGCCCAATGAAAAGTCTAAACGCAATTCTTTACGCGAATAAAACAAATAAAAAGAGAAACTAGTAATGTAGACATACTAAATCCAAAAACTCTGATCTGATTTTGGAAACAGTGCGAAAATACTAGTCACATTTTGCTACAGTTAAGGGACTTAATACAATACTACAATTGTTGCTGAGTAACTAATGTATATTAATATATAAGTGAAATTGTCTTTGTATCTGTCTGTCTGTGTACATTTCTCTACCAAATTACCCCGTCAATGTTCACTCTACAGACTCGAGTTTTGACATAAGGGGTATTGAGATTTTGGGAAAATCTTTTTAATCGGTTTTCGGACATAAATTTGGCTGTCAATGGGTCAACATTCAAGCATTTGACCTTAAAAACTCTACCAAATTCCTCCACCAATTTTGGATTTAAACACTTGAAAATTAAAATGTAGCTTACTTGGACATGGCTTAAAATTTTTAATTTGATTTGAGGTCAAAACAATAAATGATAATGGGTAAAAATTGTGACCAAAGTTTTTAAAAATTTGACCTCTCAGCCAATTTTTGGTGTGAACATTTGAAATCTATCTATACTCCTATAAATTCGTTTTTCTTTTGTGTGTATTGATATTCATATTAAAAACCCTCTTTCCTATTTATTTAAAAAGAAAATACAATTTTCTTATATATGGGTTGTGGAAATGCATTCACTGGCAAAAGATCTAGCTAATTTGCATATTATTTAAACATTCAAAAAAGTGCGTTTTTAATATAGAGACAAGTGGTTCAATTAGTTGTCTAGTAGTGGTAACAAAGAATGGCCCGATGGGCTGATGAACTGTGAAATGCATAAAATAGAAATATTATTGGGAAGTTCATAGGGATATCTGTGGGTTCCAATGCTCGTGAGTGTATTCGAAGAATAAAATTTGGCATTGTGAAAATGTCTGTGTTCTTTCATTTTCCGCCAAATGTTCCTTTGGTTGCAAGGAATAAAATCAAAGATGACGTGGAGATCAAATAAAAACACTTTTCTCTATCGATATTTACATGAGAAAGGCTCGTTCGAAAGTCAGTGATTGGTTGCTTCTTGTGAAACGTTAACAGTAATAACTCGTCTTCTTACCGTCACTGCCCGTTTTCCTAACGTCAAACTAAATCTGTATGAACCGTTTATTTCGTAGAACTTCCTATCTATGGAACACGTTGCTACAATATTTCCCTTTCATGTGTTATAATATTATCCTCTTCATATCTTATGTATGATAAAAACGTGCTATAAACCGCTGTCAAAAATTAGTAACTCATATGGTTCAAACTTGATAAGTGATGAAAGAATTTTTTTAATGCATGGAGAAGTATCCAAAACAACTGTCAAAATCGTCCATAATTTTTTGGACGACCCAATGTATGTTATTAAATTCATAAATTCTAACATGTGTAAAAGAGCACCCCAACATGATATTTTCTATTTGTAGTATATGTCTTATATACCGATTGGTCGTATAAATTTTGTAATTCACTGTTTGCATTCATTTTAATTAAGAACACATTAAAGATAAATAATTGACATTGTGAACATTTAGTTTTGTTTCGAGTCATTTTTCCACTACCTGAATGAAAACTAGGTTGACTACGTGATCTCATGTGAGTTTAAGATGAATTTGTAGTCAACAAAGTGCCATAATTTTTCAGAACATTATGTGACACTGTATGTGAAACGGCATTTACATTATTTGGGTTTAACCGGCTTCCTTCGAAGGAGGAAGTACTATGGACGTATGAAATTCACAAGCGATCCCCAGTCGCATGTATATGTGTGCACGTTTGTATATCAAGCTAAATCTTAAAACGACAAAAGACAGATGATATACTAACTAAAGGGAAATAACTTTTAATCAGGGAGTATATTCTCTTATGCCGACTCATTCCTTGGGTAATCTTTGAAAACAAGTTGTGTATGTGTGAGGAGGGGGGGGGTAAGAAACCAAGAAAGATAAAGAATTTTTTATAGAAGTGCTACATTCTGCCCAGCGTAACGCCGCGTAGCCCTTCTAGTTACACATAAATCATGAATTTAGTTTAGTTGTATATTATTGTTACATTACATTTTTAGTTATGAATAAATATGTCAGTTATAATATTGCGTAAGTAGAAAAAATCTGTTTTCTAAATGTGATTGTTATAATGCAGAATATTTTATCTTATTGCACACGATAATTTTTATCTATGCTCACGTAGTATTGGCGTTTGTCAAATAATCCAACTAATTTACCTTTTGTGCTGTTTATTCATTTTCCTTCAAAAGTTTAATATTTCCGTATTATAAACCGAAATTAATTTTTTTTATATTTTTAGTTAAATCCTTTTTTGTTTTAGCTTTTGCAATTCAAGTAGTATTTGGTTTAAATTAAAGTTCCCCGCCATTTTGTTTTAATCTAAATGCATTTTATTTTAAGTTTCAAATTTATATTTTGTTTCCGGTAAAAATGATTCCGAGTTGAATTACAAAATCAATAGAAGCGGTTGATTAGAATCAAGTCAACAGATGGCGCTTTTTTTTACTTGCGATATTTTTCAACGCTGTTTGGTCGATTCGAATTAACGCAGTGTTATCACTATGTGGCCTATATTAATGCAATTCAGTGACAGCAGAAAATGATGAGATACTTAATCCGGGACTGATATGGATCGATTGCATAGAAGTAGAAATCGAAATCACAGCAGTTAATGAAGGATAGAAATAGCTATTCTGAAGATAAAAATGCATTCGTTTACAAATAAAATTCGAATAATGTATCTCATATCCAATATATAAATGTAACATCCCTTTGTTATACAGAGTAGTATGATAAAATTATCGCCCACGAAAAGACTACATGATTCCATTTCTGTTTTATGAAAACCTGTTTTCTTTTTTGTTCCAGATCATCTACTAATTGGCCTGTTATGTACACATCCCAATAACGATAGGAGCCTTCTTTCATGCCTGAAAGTGACACAATGTTCAACAAGCGAGATCGGAGATTAGCTGCTGTACAACTCATGCTCTTTACCGAGCCAAGTTATGACAACAGGAGCTTTGCTTGCACTTTCAAAATGCAAATCCGGACGGCTCAACGCTTTAAGGTACAGCTAAACGAAGTGTTCGGCAACGGTTATGGTCTTTTCAAGTGAGGGCCACATCATGCCACCTCACATCTTCGAAGTCGGTTTCAAAATTGATACCAAAGCGTACCTGGATGTGTTGGAGAGTGTGGTGATCTCCTGGTGCAATTAGGTAGCCGGTAGCAGACCGTGGGTGTGGCAGCAGGATTTGACGCCGACCTACAAGTCGAAAGAAACCCAGGTTTGACTTCAAAAGAAGTGCTACAGTTTTGTACCCTTCCTTCACTGGTTCCCTTTTCCCTCAACCTAATATCGTTGCACTAGTTGTTTGTTCATACGTTGAGAACATCACCAACATGACATCCCAAAACACTGAAGCCAGCCTGATCGCCGCCATCAGGGTATTCGCCGAGCTCCCTCTGGCACTTGTGGAAAAGCCATGCTTCTTGTTTCGAGCCCGTATCGAGACGGTGATTGAGGCTGAAGGCTTTATATTGAATAGATGTCAACTCTACAATATAATCAAGTTATACGAATTGATTTTTCATAAAAGTTTTAAAATAAAGCTGTAGTGCTGTTTTCTTTAGGGTACAAATTTATCGTTTCACTCTCTATATTGGGATCCTATACCGTTAGGTAGAGTTGTTATCGCTTCTGTTATGTCTTGAATGACAATGGGTACCCCTCTCTGTAAGGGTGGCTACATGCGTAATTGTGAAGCAAAAGGTGCAAAATCTCCAGCAACACCTTTCCAGAATCCACAATACTTGATGCCAGTGGCAAAGAAAAGTCCAGAAGGACTAAAAAAAAATGCCGATATAGGAGGAGAGCAAATACAGCACCTGGTATTCCCAAACAGTAATGCCATTTAGTATTTACCAAGTTCAACATCACTCAACTTTGGCGATGTGATGGCAACCGGTGTATCAACGTGATTATGGCGTAGACTTATTAACTAGTATGAATTTCGGAAGTGTTACATTAAGTACTTCTTCGGACGGTCTGGCGACGAACGGAGATGGGCCAGTGCACCTAGCAAGGTTAAGGTTCAGAAGTCAGCTCACTAGACAAAACGCACTATAAGAAGATGTTGATTATATTACATAAGAAATTAGATCCGTGCAATGAATAACGCTTCGAGTCAGTTGAAGCGAGGAATCGACCAGCCGTACTGCCGACAATACAGAAATCTAAGAGAAATTTCCACGAGACATGTCTCTTTGTCGACTATTTTTAAGTTAAGTAAGGAAATTAAATAATTTTAACATTTCTTTTATAATGATTTAGTTAAGGTCTCTCCCCTTATGCACCAACAAGATTTTATTGTGTTTTCATACGTGGGTTTTATTCATTTGATTCAAGTAACTGATCAACAACAACTAGACAACGTGATATATTTTGCAGTTATACGGATCAAAATCTTCACACATGAAAAAGCAACTGTAAAAGACTGAAAACCAAACAGCGCACGTATGTAATAAAGACTTTTATTAGTTGAATTGTTTCTTGGTGGGCCACTGGCAAAACCTCACAATTGCAGGGAGTAGGCGTTTGCACTTCCGCACATCAGGAAGAAGAATTGTGTTTGTTTTTTTACTAGGAAGGTTACTACATATCAAGGCTTAAACATCACTAGAGGATAAGTGTTAATAAAGTTGGATAACAATTTACACAACAGCGTGATGATCCTTAACTGTGGCACTTTGCTAGGGTTTAATTATTTAAGAGTACGGTTAAACAAGAACTTGTTTACGTTGGACTTGAACTCAGCCATGTTATAGTTAGCTGTGAAACAGCCTTGTATTAATGTTTTCCGCATACAAGTAGTTGTATGAAATGAATTTTGCTTATAGATTCTTCGTTAAAGGTACTACGGTATTAATAGATAGATTATTCGAAATAATGAGAATCAATTTGTCATCCATTATATAAAGGGCAATCGCCTGTTTGTATATCTGTATGTTCAATTAAATTCAAAAACTACAAAACAATGGCCCATAAAGTTGGTATATTCCTTATCAGCATTGCCCGTATAAATAATATCTAAAGTTTAAAATAATGTATTCATTCTCTGTGATAATAATCAAATATACGGACGGAATAGAGATTAAAGGATCAGAAATACTTGACAAAGATAAAAAAAAAATAAATAAACTAGCACAATGCGTGGAAATTCCACGGCAGTTGAATTTTTTAACCACATTATAAATAAAATGAATAAAAAAACATTTTTTTAATAAATTATTTTTTAACCTTTTAAAGCTAAAAGGAATTAATTTTTTAAAAATACATTTTTCAATGAAAATATAACACACAACGCATTGTTTTGTTTTGTTTTGTTTTTTTGCGGAATTATTTTTAATATAAATTATAAAGGGGCAGATGTAAATGAACTTGCATTTTTTTTTTAAATATCAAAAGAATCTATAATAAAAGAAACTTACGGTCTCAACGTGGCTTTTTTTAACTATAAAATAATATAGCCAATTTAAAACCGTAGACAACCATGTATTTTTTGTTTTGTTTTGTTTCGAACATTTTGTGAGAGCAAATAGTTTTTATGGTGCAATTATAAAGGGGTAATTCGTTTCTCATTAATTAATGTTTGTGATGATGATGTTTTGTGACACCGAACGTCGGACAAATAAATTAATATTTAGGTTGAGCAAGGGGTGAAATCCTTCGAAATATTGCAATATTCTAGTATCGCACACGAATATAGCGCTCGAGGAGAAATCTGGTTGCAAGCAAAATTTCATTGTAAATAAAACATGCATAAAATCACCTTATTATTCAGTGCTTTTATTTTTTCTTAAAACCTAGTTTTTTGCAATGCATATATATATATATATATATATATATATATATATATATATATATATATACATATATATCATAATAAAAACGTATTTCTGTCAGTTTCTTTGTTTTTTGTTCATATATGTCATATGTGATGTCATAGCAGATGATACATATATATAATTCATATGTGCAGTAAAAGGTTAATCTGGATTATGGCAAAAATATTAAGTACCTTTGTATAGAAGGATTTCCCCTACATTGACTAAGGACAAATAAACTTACCGTAGCAGCAGAACAGATACTACATATTGATATTAGCTCAAAGACCAGATTGAGACGATTACTTGCTGAACGACTCTGGCGTCGACTTTTTGTAGCCATTGGACGAACTTATTTCTGCAGTTACCCATAGGTGCTAGTGATGTTTCGGGTTAAAATATTTCCCGTATAGAGGATATCACCGATGACCACAACAGATCCAAATTGGTATAAACTCGCCATCGTTGATTTCTTATTCTTGTAAGTGTATCCGCCAATAAATGGCGACGCACGTACCGACTCAGCATTTTAAACTATGACGTGGGCGTGACATCACGGAATGAAATGCATATATAAGTATAAACATCCGAGTGACGAGAGAGAGAGACGCAAAGAGAAAAAAAAGTAAAAGACTCGTAGTAATTGGGAAATTACGCTCAACAAACACGGGATTCAATTCCTTATACATTCAAAAACGAGCCGACCAGCCTGGCAAGTGTGTCTGGTGCCGTGCATTGAGAGACGGTCGACGTGATTGTAAGTTAGATAGAACAAGAACGTTACAATGGCATTTATTAGGTCACACCTGCACATCAAACTTAATTGGTGGATTGTACAATATTTAAAATATTCTAAGCTGATAAATAATGTATATTGTGAAATTTGTAATAAACAAATAAAATGTGTTTGGAACCACGTTGCAGATGCAAATATTTTTATAAAAAAATGATTAATCTTTTATCTTGCCATTTTCTTGTTGGTTTGAGATTGCAAAATATCATCAGAAAGAGTTTTCAAAAAATGCTTTGCTATTTTTTTATCGTCCTTGCCTCGTGTTGTTTTAGCAGTGGTCAAAGGTTCTTAAACGATGTAAGAGAGATAATACTTCTTTATACTGGACAATGTCGTGGCAAGATTACTACTTTTATTTAAACGTAGTTTCAAAGGCAATTTTTCTGTTCATTCAAATTTTCAAATTTCTTAAACGATTGCGAAATTTTACTCATCTCTTGTAACAGTTCTCACTACAGTTGTTTTATATGTTTGTAAGCCCTGAATTATTTTGTGCCAAGCCTTTTTACAAGTATGCACAAGTAAAGCCTTGTACTTTGAACGCGTCATGAAACGGGTACTCCTGCTAGTTTATAGTGTGATACGATGCAGGTGATCATCATTGAAATAGCAGTTTCGCCCCTAATGAAGATCTTTCAGTCACTTCCCATATATCTTCTGTTTCTAGATGCATTCTGTCTAAATAATTAAGGATACATTGGCTAATTTGTGGGTCGAGTTTGGAATTAGTCCAAAAAGATCCCAACCCGATTTGCAAATATCAGCTTCGACATATCCGGATTATAATTTGCTTGGTCAGCAAACTAGGCATCAATATAAATTTAGTACATAGGGTGGAGGCTTTGTATCTAGCCTAACGTAGACAGCGGAATCAGAGGGTGATATTCTGGTTAGATATGTATGCATGCATATAGAAAATAAAACAATACTTACTTCTTAGTAATATTTCACCCTTACACGCTATTACGCTCCCTACGAAATAAGATAATTTATAACGCTATGTTTGTTTACATTCACACTACAGATTGCGATCTTAAATAGCCTAATCACTATATATATATATATATATATATATATATATATATATATATATATATACATATATATTTATATATATATATACATATATATATATATACGAGGTTCGAAAAGTAACTGAAGAGTTTAGAATCTTTGATATTTTACCATTAATTGTTGTTTTTTCTCTCTGTTTCAAATATTTTACAGGTAATATGTTGGAAATTTATTATGGCAGAATATAAAGTATAGCATTGAATATCGTACGCAAGTTGTGAAATTGTTTTACCAAATTCAGGGGTCAATTGTTTCGAGTCGGCATTTTCATGTAATAGATATCCGAAGTCACAACACAATTCGAAACATTGTGCGCCGATTTGAAAGGCAAGGAGTTGTACAAGAACGAAATAAGGGAGTTAAATCGCAATACAGAGATTCTACAATCTATTGTAAAATAATGTTTTGAAAAGACCACAAATATGCGAAGCTTAAAATTGGAAAAATTTTAAAAGACATTATTTGTTATAAATACAGATTGTTTGAGTTTTTCATAATTTTATGAAACATTTCTCAATGCCTTAGTCAGATTGTGGTACAATTACAGAACGAAATCATTAACAAATCTTTTTTAAGTTCAAAATCTTTCAGTGACTTTTTGGACAATCCGTATATAATAGATTTAACGAATATGAATATTTTTTTTTATATGCAGGGGCTTATAAGGATATATGAAGACCAATATTTTAGGGTGGAGCATAACATATAATGAAATTCAAGACAAAATTAAATAAATATATATATGAATTTATTGGTCAGTTTTTGACACTTTTCGCCATTTTCTTCATCCCATTTTAATCACCTTCATTGCTCTCCTCTAGCCTCAACAATCTTCCCTATATCATCTACCCAGTTTTCTTTTTACTTCATCCTTAGTTTTATAATTCAGTTGTCTTTCATTCTTTTATATTTTACTATTCCATCTTAATGTAACCTTAATACCCCTCTCCTCTTAAAATTGCCTAGGTATAAATAGCGTTCATAACGTTCATTTCTATGTTTTTCATTATTGAACTAACCAGTAAATAACATATATTTACTATTAATTCTATATATATATATGTGTGTGTGTGTGTGTGTGTGTGTGTGTGTGTGTGTGTGTGTGTGTGTGTGTGTGTGTGTGTGTGTGTGTGTGTGTGTGTTATTGGGAAAGAACCCCAACGGAGTTCTCGATTATTAAAGAAAAAATTCAAAATAAAGACTAAGATAATCGTCTAATATATAAACGCTTAATATTTATATGGGTACTAAGGCAGATGGAAACAATATCAGTGTCGTCAGTTTCAAGTAAAAACAAAAGGAATCTATAGTTGATCGCATATATCGGACTCTCTTCAGCCTCGCTTTACGTCTGTGTTCCGAAAAAAAAACGTTTTTCGGTTTATATCCGACTCACCTGAAGAAAACAGTTTTCTGGAGATTGTTAAGAGACCAAATATACACTCCGATTGTTTGGATTTGAAACTGACGGTATCGATGTTGCTCTAATTGTTTATAACACACACATGCACACTCACATACGCAAGCATACACATAGATGCAAGGTCTCATGTATGATATGAAAAGAAACTGGAATCTTAAGGAGATATCAATCATACCAGTTATCATAGGTGCCACAGGGCTTATGAAGAAGAACCTGAAGTTCTACCTAACTAATATTCCTGGTGAACCAAGTGCAAAAGAGATCCAGACAATTGCACTTAAGGGAACACCGAGGATACTAAAAAGATCTCTTGGTTGGTTTCAATGAAAAGCGGGGTAATGTTGGCAGCTGGTTTGGCTGCCCCATACCCAGTATTACAATCTTCAAAGGACGAAAAATGAAAATTAAAAAAAAAAATAGATGCATATGTGTGTAATAGTCAGCCTTACTATTTAGTCTAGCTAAAGTAGCACCCAACCCTAGTTGGGTTCGAACCTACAATCATCAACTGTTTGTAATGTTTTGTTAAATAAGAATTATCAATTACCAGACAGTGCTACCTTTTTATTACTTACAAAGGGTTTTGCATTGTTTTGCATTGCCCTAATAGTAGATACCGATAGTAGAGAGCTTATATATATATATATATATATATATATATATATATATATATATATATATATATTATATATATATATATATATATATGTCTCCTCCACCGACAATAAAATTAGACTTATCATGTACTATAAAAAATTTAAATCTAAAATCTAGTAGTAAAATACAATGCCTCACGTACCGTCAAACAACTAGAACGAAACAACGTCATCTACAAGTTCACACGACCCTTTGGAAGAGTGCAGCTAACACCAATGACTAATATTTCCGCTGGTTACGTCAGTTATACAACGACTACCCTATTCCGTCGCCCTACTATGCATAATACGGAATCAAGTGCAATATAGAAATATTTACAAAGAAACATAACTGCCCATACTCTGAAGTTACAGAAATTCTTGTCAGCAGGACACAAATAATACACCATCAAACCAACGTCAAGAAATTAAAAATACTTGAAGTTATATACATTAACACGCATAGACTGCCCTTAATCAAATCACATTCCAATCCAGCAAAAACACACTCAAATGCCTTGCCTGTCGTAATCCTCCGTCCTCTGCCTGACTCGGCCTTGACCACCGAACTGGATACCTCTCTCTCCCACAATAGGCACTCACAGCTAGAACGCATTAACAACTGCTAGTATATAAATACTTTCAGCCCTCCTCGCGATGATATTCAGACCATTTAATGATGTCTTCTTTGAAAGACTAAAAACAATACAGCGGACAACTTCGAACTCCACATTGAATTTATTCTTACGAACTACATATTAAAAAGACCATCAGAAAAAGGGTCTAATTAAACGGAATTTCTCTGTTGTCTTTACTAACATTTGTTTAAATAAATGAATGTTGCCTAAATACACACACTTTTTTTCATAATATTATTTTGTATTCCTGCACGTCACCCATTGAAAACGAATAAAGAAAAGTTATAAGCTTTTATACTTTTCGTATTCTTTTTTATACATTTCCATTCATATATATATATATATATATATATATATATATATATATATATATATATATCATTCAACCACAGTAGTGGTTGAATATATGCTTAAGTCCGAAATTGAATGAATGGAGACACATTTAAACCCCCACCACTAATTTCGTTCGCAACCAAATTTCAAACAGGTTATATAGTTGGATAGAACACCTCATTAGCTACATTTTGAAAAAAAATTCGAAAATTGGTTCAGTAGAAAAAAAGTTACAACAAAATATGTGGGTTCACAAACAGGAGAGTAAGTACATACATAAGTGACTAACGTTTTTTTTTTATTTTGCATAACTTTTTTTCTATATAAATATTTTTTACTGCAATTTTGCCAATATGACATGTTAGCGTAACGGTTAGAGTACCGGGGGTCGGTGGAAAGAGTTTAGGTAGAATCCCGTGTATCATTTTTTTTATAATTAAAAAACCGAACTTTTTTTAATAACTAATTTTTTTTAACTCTCCTTATGATTTTATAGCAAAAAAATGGTGAATTTATCGATTAAAAATATTAGTGAATTCTATGATATACATATTCTTTGAATGAACTCAAATTTTTCGTTATCACATTTGATGAAAAATGTAGTCATTTCATAACAACTACTGTGATTCGAAATTAAATTGAAAATGTTATATGTTACCGTAACGGGTATAGAGCCGGGATTGGTGGAAAGATTTTAGGTTCAATCCCGTGTAATGTTTTTTTTTAATTAAAAACCGATGAAAATCGAACTATTAATATGCTAATAATTCGCCGGTTCCAAGTTATTATTATAACTACTACTCTTAGAGCTGCTGCTGCTGCTGTGAAATCGTGTCTTTTCATATTATCAGCAGCAGCAGTGAACCAGCTTGCCTAGTTTCGGAAGTAAATAAGTCGAATAATACATGTGAACTTAAAAGACTAAAAAGAAGAAAATACTAGTGAGAGTGGCAGAGACAATCAGAAGAAGCCAGAAAAAAATGGATAAAATAAAAGGTTTAGTTTTTATTTTATTTTAGTAGAAGAAATGAAAGAAAAAACAACACAACTTTATTTAAACTGAATCGGAAATACTGAAAATAGTTTAAAGATTTTTAAAGGTAAATTAAAAAAAAGGATAAAAGTAGACGTCACTTTAAATATCGATGACAATGAAACTTGGATAAAATAAAAGGTTTAGTTTTTATTTTATTTTATTAGAAGAAATGAAAGAAAAAAACAACACAAATTTATTTAAACTTACTAGGAAATACTGAAAATAGTTTAAAGATGTTTAAAGGTAAATTAAAAAAAAAGGATAAAAGCAGACGTCACTTTAAATGTGATTGAATGATAAATATTGCATAAATGTGTGTTTGAGAGCTAATTTTTTTTGACAATCATTAATAAATATTATAAATTTATATATTAATACAATAGCAATGCCTGGAAAAATCATGGATTATATGGAAAAATGCACGCATGAAAAGTAATATTCTTAAGATTTTATTAAACCTGGAAAAGTAAAGGACAAGAAATTCAACCTGGAAAAGTAAAGAACAAGATATTCTAGTAAAGTAAAAAATAAGAAATTTTTAGACTTCAAATATTGCAGCTAAAAATAAAATTTGAATATTGATAATTTATATTTATGTAGTGAAAATTGTTTGAATAAAATTAATTCATTAGTTAGTTAGTTAGTAGATGGAATTAATAATTTTATAATTTACATAAAAATTAATAATTTATTATATCATAATTAGGATCATTTAATTCATTTGTTGTTGTTTTTAAACAATAAATACGGTTAAATAGTGGCCTCGTCTCGAAGCTCATCGTTTACGTAGATTACTGTTTTAAAAATAATATATATATATATATATATATATATATATATATATATATATATATATATATATATATATATATATATATATATATATATGAGAGAGAGAGAGAGAGCACCATCCCCAATAGGGGATCGAAGTTACCAGTTGACAGTGGACGATTCCAACTGCTTGACTAATTATGTGTACATGTTTATATATTTTTATGTATTGGAATCACTCCTAAACTAATTGACCGATAATTATTAATTTTAATTATGTGTATATGTTTATATATTTTTATGCATTGGAATCACTCCTAAACTAATTAACCGATCATTGTGCATAATAATTATGTTTATATGTTTATCTATTGCTATGGATTCAATCCTAAACTGCTTAACCGATCATTATGAATGATTAGTATGCGTATATACGTATATATTTGTATGTATTCGATTCACCCCTATACTAATTAACTGATCATTATTAATTTAATGTATTATATATGTTTTTATATTTATATAGTTATAATCCAAAAATCACATACAATGATCACTTTTTAAATGTATTTATGTGTGCAAGAAATTCTATCAAATTAATAAGGTACTGGTGTAGTATAGTACTCATGAGAAAACAAAGAAAATGTTACATGTGACATACATGAAAGCTATTAAAACCTAAAATCCCGTTTAATATTCGAGTAGTATGACATAAATATGAGAAATAAGGTGCTTCTTCACTATATCACGCAGATAACAAAATAAATAAATTCTTACCCCTGCGTACAGAAAATATAACACAACAGAAAATTACATAAACATATCGAGTTCTTTCATTTTTATATTAGAAAAAGGTACTTGTACAGTATCCTAACCGAGAAATAAGATACTTGTACAGTATAGTACCCATATGAAAAACAAAGAAAATCTTACCTGTTGCGTACGAAAAGTTATCCAAACCGAAAATTATCTGATATATTCGAGTAGTATGACATTTATATAAGTAATAAGGTGCTTCTTTATTATAGCACTCTATTATAAAACAAACTCTGACCTATGACATACGGAAAAGTTCGCACAACAGAAAATTATGTAAAGTCATCGAGTAGTTTCATCTATATATTATAAATAAGGTACTTGCACATTATCCTAACCAAGAAATAAGGTACTTGTGTAGTATAGTGCTCACATGAAACACAAATAAAATCCTACCTGTGACGTGCATAAAAGTCATTGAAACCGAAAATCAAGTTATATATTCGAATAGCATGACTTTTTAATGAGAAATAAGGTGCTTCTTCACTATAGCAATGGATGAAAAAACAAACAAATTCTTACTCTAGACGCAAAGAAAATGTAGCACAAAAGAAAATTACTTAAAAGTATCGAGTTTTTAGATTTTTAATTAGAAAAAAATGGTACTTCTATAGTATCCTAACGAGGAAATAAGGTACTTGTACAGTGAAGTACCCATATGAAAAACAATCAAATTCTTATCTGTGACGTACATAAGTTATCAAAATCGAAAATCATGTAATATATACGAGTAGTATAACATTCATATAAAAAATCCGGTGCTTCTTCACTATAGCACTCTGATGTAAAAACAAACACACTCTTACCTATGACATACCGGAAATTTAGCACAACATAAACTTATTTAAATAATTTTAAATATGTGTTGTACATTACCCGCCCTAGGTAAGGATTTTTTTCCACATACGTGCTGTAAATTTCCTGTCCAATGAAGGTACAATTATTCCATACATATGTTGTGTAATACCCGTCCTAGGGTAGGTAAAATATTCTTTTGTTCAAGATCGCAAATGATACATAAATATAAAAACATCTTATATTCTAAGAATAACAGGTATGTTCAAAATTTTTCTTATTGTCTTATACGGCCCCGAGCAGTTATTTATAAATACATTGTCAACTACTTGCCTGTACTTTGTGTGTAAAATTGCAAAGAACGGAGTAATTACAAGTAATCACAAATAATTCAGGTTGTTATAATCAAATTCCTTTTCAAAAGAAAAACAAAAACAAATCTCAGGGCAATCCACAGATAAATACTATCATACAAGTGGGCGATCGATGATTTCAAATCGTTTAGGTTATGATTCCAGCTAATGGCATCGACGTCAATTTTTAAACTTTTGGAATCATTACCACATATTGGGTACAATATAATAATCAATAAAAAAAAAATTCTCCACAATAATAAATATAAAATCTGCATAATAATATACAGGATGGTGCAAAATAATATATTTAAAACATGAAATATAATATTTCATATAAAATGAGAGTTTTTATTCAAACAGGTTTGCCATTTTATAAAGTAAATTATGATATGTGGCATTTTTTAGTTGAGGTATACTTTCGGTGATGCAGGTATGAATTCGTTTATGAAAGTTTGAGTCCACTCTTTGCAGCATCTGTCCGTCTATTTCTGCAATTACTAAAATGGATCTCTTTCTTTAATTCTCTAATGTTACGTCACTTTTTCTGATAAGCAAGTTCCCACAAGACAAAAAAAAATCACATTTGGACAAGTCCTGGGAACAGGAAGGCCAAGGATTTTCAGCAAATTTGGAAATGAGCTGTTCGCTAAATATTTTTTCGGAGAACGTCCATTAAATTCCTGGCGGTATGTGCTGTTGCTCCATCCTACTGAAACCACACACGTCGGATTATGATTCGATTTCTTCTTAACCCAAGCAGAAAAACATCAGTGACCATCTGGGTGTTATGTTCTGAGTTAATAGTAACAGAATTTCCTGCATTATCTTTTTAAAAAGTGAGGCTTAATCAATTCAGTTTCTCCTATAGCACACCATACTGTTACATTTTAGATATGCAGTGACTTTTAATGCAGTTCTTTAGAATTTTCTGCAGTTCAATAGCGAAAGTTCCGTTGATTATCTGTTCAATTTAGATGAAAATAGGCTTCATTATTCATTAAAAAATGAGATTGTCATTTGTTTCGAAAAAACTTCCATCTGACGTGCAGCAAAGTTATACCGCTTCTGATAGCCCGCTTGCTGAAGTTTTTGTGTCATAACTAATCTATGAAGATGTAAAATGTTGTATACTTGGGAGTAATCACTTATGAAGACATGAATGCCACTAGAGGATAGGGGTATATGAATGTAAGGTGGTAGTATAGTAATCAGTAATTGATGTAAATTGAGTAGAATTTGATTATTTATGGAGACGGCTCAAGAAGAACTTGTTTACGTTGGATTTAAAGACTATCATGTTGTATTCAGTCGGAAAGCAAGACAGAGAATGATTGTTCGAAAGGCAGACGGTTCTGGTAAAGAAGCTTTGTTCATGCGTTTAGATTAAGGCACAGATATGGTGGGGGAAATTGTATATAATGGTTGTAGCTTATCGAGTGTTTTTGTGATAATTTGACAAGGGGGAACCATAGATTGGAGTTTAATACAGCACTTGCCATGAAAATAATGATAGAGCAGAAACAGGCTCACAACGTATATTCTGTGGGAAAGAGGTGGCACGGAAGAGAAAAGGGCATCACCAACTAGATTTCGAAGTCATTTTAGAACTCTATCAAGGCTGGATAGGGCGCGCCGAGCAGCTCCTGTTCAGATGTGGCAACAGTACTCCATTGTAGGGTATACATGGCTCTTATACAAATAGAGGATTGCATCGACAGTGAGATACCTTCTGGAGCGGTAGAGCAATCCAACCATCTTTTCAGCTATCTTGACAACAGATTTGATGTATGTGTTTCATTTCAGATCAGGCGTGAATATCAGCTTAAGAAGCTTGTCAACATATAGAGTTTTCCCAAGACTAAAGCCATTCATGTCAATCGGGGTCAGATGTGGGTCAAGGCGATTATGATGAAAGAAGAAAAGCTTGGTTTTAGATGCATTAAAAGTAGCTAGTCGCCTTTTTCACCATTGCACCACGTTCTCAAGATCAGAAGAGACAGAATCAGAAAGATCTTGGTCGTTGCTGGCCTTTGAAGTGTTTCCATTGATTGCGTTGTTGTTTGCATAAATGTCTACAAATGATCTAAGAATGTGATTTGTGAGATCATTGATTAAGATCAAGAAGAGAGTTGGGCCCAGGATGGAACCTTGAGGGACTCAAGTGTAAATACTATGAGTTTATGATTTCTTCCCATCAACTACTACTCTTAGAAAAAGCGGTATAATGTTTCCGAGCAGATCTTTTTGGATTCCCGAGAACAGCTTCTCGAACACGCTCTACATTACGTTGGGCTATTACTGTTCTTGGTGTTCCAGGTGGCTTTTTTCTTAAGTGTGCATTTCGTGTGAAAGGGAATGAACCTATTTCGGAATTGTGTCTATTTTTGGAACTGCCTAATATCGAATTAGATTAAAATGCGGACGAATTTCTCTCTGGGCATCTATGACTAACCCGATAGTTTTCACGTAGCTCTCGTACGCAAAAACCGTAGGTTTAATTGTCCACACTTTAAACTTATACCTCAAAGAAACAAAATATTTCATTATTTCTCGTAAATAATGAAATGGCATGTCCTTGCAAAAAAAAAAAAAAAAAAACTATTTGATGTATTTATTAGTCCTCACGCGAAAGAACAGGACACAAAATGTTTCAAATAATAATAATAGAATAACAATAACAAAGACTTTCACTGGCGAGGACTGCTATTGACCGTAACCAGTTATACAGTCCTTTTCAAATTTCCATCTGTATTTTTCTCATTATGTACTGAATATTTGTTAATGAAACCTATATGAAATATGTTCCTTATTAAATGTTAAAGATTTTCTATTCTGAAAGAAGTTTTAAAAAATTTAATCTAAAAAAGTTATTTTAAAGTTTTTGTTAACAAAAATTTAGATTTCCTCATTATTCAGACCTGTATTACAAATAGGGAGTTGCAAAAATGAGTTGTGGTGTGAGGAGAAATACAAACTGAAACAAAGAGAATATTCAGACCTGTAATAATACCAAGAGGGGGTTGCAAAAAATGAGTTATGGTGTGAGGAGAAATACAAACTGAAATAGAGAGAAGGAGAGTTTTAAAATATAATCTTAAAAAGATAAAATAAAAGTTAGAAAAGCATTTCATGCAATTTAAAACATTATCTTTCATCTAACAGTTAATGATATAGATATAAAATTTCAATGATTTTTAAATTGCAACAGAATGTACATTACATAAAATAAATCCAAGGTAATTTTTTGATTCAATTTAAATTAAATTTTTATACCTTACTTTGTAAAATTTATAAAAGTGCACTTTGAAGATAAATAAATTTCTAATTGAATCTTTTACCTTTATTTTAAAAGCCTATAGTAAAGACATTTTGTTTAACAATTTTCATGCCTTGGATAAAATGCGCTTTCCTAACTTGTAATAATATACAGTGGAGTATTAGCAATTAAAAGAAATGTTATCTCTGATCCCCACTATATATATATATATATATATATATATATATATATATATATATATATATATATATAAACACCTGCTAATTAATATCAGTACCATGCATTTGTCTGACGAGTTCTTGCGAGGATGAAATGGAGAAAATTCTGTGTGGCTTAATTACCACTACAAATTTCGATAACTTAAAAATCTCTCTCTCTCTCACTCTCTTTCTCTCTCTCCATATATATATATATACACATATATATATACGCGCGCGCGCGCGTGCGTGTGTGTGTGTGTGTGTGTGTGTGTGTGTGTGTGTGTGTGTGTGTGTGTGTGTGTGTGTGTGTGTAAATTATTAGACTATAGTCACTGAGATTGTTCCTTTCATTTTTAACGGGTCCCATCTGAAGATTAGTGTTTGGATTTCGGGGAATACTTCAGAGTTTTTTTTATCTTACTTATGTAACAGCTGTGACTGTGCGTGAGTGTTGTAGATTTCTCAAAAAACATATTTAGAGATTGTTTTGTTTCAGAGTTGTAATAAAATAATATAATCATATAATTTACTTTTTATATTTTATTTGTCTATATTAAGTTTCCCTACTATCCGATTTTTTATAAATATATAAACCAAAGCCTCCAAGATATTCATAACTGAAACTTAATGGACAAGTTCACGCATGGATTTTTTTGTACAAAAATGATTAGATTGGAGAAAGGGTGTTCCATTTTATTAAAACTTATATTTAGTATGACAGGTTCATCCTATCACAGGTTCGACTTAACTAGAAGAAAGAAAACTCAGAAATAAAAACTAGACTGTCACCGTTTATTCCAGTATTCCTTCGGGTATTTGGGGGGATTTCTTTTTGCCTTTAGACTTAAGCTATGTTAGTGAAGTGTTATATATTATCGAATGAGTTTTATGCAATACATAATCAATTTAAAAGGCAAAGAATTATTATTTGTTTAGCATTTTTCTGAAGAATTTTTGAAAAAGTAGATGACGATTTTCTCGTTAACTCGATTTTTAGAATGGGGTTTATTTTCCAGATCAAGAATTATTGGCGGGTTCTGTTCATTATTATTATGTTTTAAGCAAGGCCTATTATTTCAACTATTGCTGAGGAATAAGAAGAGATGGATATCTGTAAAAAAAGTTACAGTAAATCAAAATCGACCTTTATTACCCACTACCTATCTAATTTTATATATTAAATTTTAGCTGACTTAAAAGCCTAGGTTATGATCCGCGAGAACCACTGCACGTAGGAACTATTCTTACACTCCATTTCAAAAATATACAGACAACGGAAATGCAACCAGATATTATACAATTCCTGAATTATTATTATCATCGATGAAGCACTATTTTAGCGGGTATTCATTTCTTTAGTAGTTCATAACGATGACCGTCTTTTTAATGAAAAGTTTGAATGACACATTAAAAGTAATAGGTAATATATATGATATGAAAATAAACTGGAATCTTAGGCAGATATCAATCATACCAGTTATTACAGGTGCTACGTGGCTTATGAAGAAGACCCTGAAGTCTTACCTAACTAATATTCCTGGTGAACCAAGTGCAAAAGAGATCCAGGCAATTGCACTTAAGGAAACAACGAGAATACTAAAAAGAGCTCTCGGTTGGTTTCAATAAAAAGCACAGCAATGTTGGCAGCTGGTTTAGTTACCACATACACAACGTTCCAATCTTCAAAGGAAGAAAATTAAAAAAATTTAAAAAGTCGATGGAGATTTTCTGTCTCTTGGCTGGCGCGATTTCAATCGGAGAAGACCTGTTCAAGGCACCGTACCCTATGGAGATGCACACAATGTTACTAGGCACAGCTAAAGAAGCTATGTGTATTTATCTCTTTGTCTTTTCTCCTCTCTTTATCTCTCTCGCACTCATGTACGCAAGTGGTTCATTTCTTTTATTTTTTCTGCAGCTTTTATTCGTTTCTGACAAGTTTGTAAGGAGAAGAATAATAAGGCAAGTAGAAGAAATTGATTCTCCTAACAGAATATTAAAAATCCAGATATATAAAATAGTAATACTAAATCTTATGTCTACAATCATCATTCCAATATTGATTAAAATTTATTACATGACTTTGGTTTTGGAAAATGTATCAAACTTAAGGCTTAAACTTAAGGGGTCTTAAAATGAAATTGATATATTTTTACATAGGAGTCGCAACTTATCAAGGCTTGGAGACCACTCGAGAATATGGGTTATTGAGCGTATACCAATCAATGTGATAATATCGTAGTAATCGTTAGTAATCGAAATTTGGTAGATTGGATTACTTAACGGGGCGGTTCATAAAGAATTTGTTTGTGTTGGACTTGAAGACACCCAAGTTGTAGTCAGCTGTGAAACAGACAAACGGAAGAGAGTTTCAACAGGCGTGCAGTTCTAAGAAAGAAGATTTGGTCATGGAGTCTACGTTTTGCCTTAGACACAGTCCAAGAGTGGGGAAATTATTGACAGTGGTTTCAACTAGACGGGTGTTTTTCGTGAAACATTGGTGAGAGGGGGGTAGGGATTGGAGCTCAGACGAGCATTTGCTATGAAAATAACGATAAATTAACGATACGCTCGCAACGTCCCTTCTGTGGGAAAGAGGTTGCAGGGAAAAGAAAAGGGTCTGCTTAGCATCAGCGTTCGAGTGATTGTATTCAATATACGAGCATATCTCGCGACAATGACGGCACGGGTGTATAATTATTTATACATGCACCAATAAATGAAAAGGTAACATCTCAAGTAGAGAGACTAGTTTGTGACGTCATTATTTCAAATCAGTTTATAGACAAATTGATAGACAAATCTCGTAACAGTTTTTTTATTGAATAAATAACTCACGTTTCTCTCCACGTTTCTCTTTCGCGTTAGATCTAATTCTGGAATCTAATTGAGCAGGGTCACAATCTTTCAGAATTGACTAGAAGAAAACAAGCCGTGCCAATATTCTGATAAGTTCAATCGCGGATCGATATTGTCGCTTCTTCGCAGCCTGTTTTTAAAACCGATAACACGGCGCATCATTAGTAAGTATATTATTTTCGACAATTGATACCGGGTCGCTCGCAAAGAGATATCCATATCGACTACAGCAAGGCGTGTACCTATCTTTTATACACTGAAAATTGCCTTAACACGGAGTCATTTGTGTTTTACTGATTATATTTATCGTCTTATAAGAAAACCTGGGTCCACATGTGTCTACAATCATCATTCCAATATTGTCTATTTTTACCGTGATCATCGGTCTGCGCACACGTTCTTCTTTTTATAATCATTTTCCTTCTTCTTTGCTGTGACCTCACTTCGCACTCCACTCGATATTTGCATGCATTGGCTATTGCTGCTTATATTTATCGTCTTATAATAAAAGAAGTGTTTGTATATAACATAAACTACATCAGATTTCGTAAAGATATATCTAGTGGTAAACTAGCAATGCGGATATCGAAGAGTAAATCTTTACCACAAATATTGCTATTCCACTAGCATCATCATCATCATCATCATCATCATATCATCGTATAAATCTGAGGATTCTCTTGTTAGCATTGTTCGATATTTTTTTAGTTAGCATTCTTTCTAGAATGACATTGAGTATTTACAGGATGGATCACGGGAATTTTGCTAACATCCTAAATGAAAGTGAGGTTTGGTTGGGCGAACTGGGTTCGAACTTGGGACACACAGATTGTCAGGTTCGTGTTGTTAACCATCGAACCACGGTCACCTCTCACTCATCAATAAAATGATTATGTACTTATGAGAAGAGTACTGTATCGCAAAATGGTCTAATATATTTGGCAATGAGAAGGCTAAACTGCTCCAATTATTGGAGTACTATGTTCCGATTGGAATGCCACATATACATTAAATCTTACAAGGAAACACATGGTACTTGTGCATTTCGCTTTTGGGAACAATTTTTTTGTGTTTGCATATTTGGAGTCGTCCAATCGCAAAAAGGGGAGATAATTCAATAAATTCCTACGAAAGTTTAAATTGTGCAAAAGAAATCGTTTTTCTAAAGAAAACATCACACTATTTCAAATAATGTTGGTTCAAAACTATTTATAAATTTTAAAAAGTATTTCTATTTATTATGTAAAATTAGTTATGTTCATATAATGCCTACTTTTTATCGATTAAAGAAAAAATATTTTAAAAATCCCTGTTGTAATTTATTTCGAAATTTCAATTATTTATACAACCTAAAAATATTATTTTCATTAAATATATGTAAAGATAATTATTGTTTTATTGTGTGTTATGCTAATTTAGTGTCTTTGCTTTGCTTTTACTAAAGAGTTAGGCGAAACTTAAATATTTTACAAATAAATTCTCGAATTTTCTCTCTCCGTTCAGATTGAACGTCTACAAAAACGAAAACAGAAAATTGTCCTCAAAATCTAAATTTCTTAAGTCCAAAAACATAACTGTAACAATTAGTGCATAAACCATGAAGAAGGAAAAGAAAGTATTATGCAATATATCGTGCAATAGTCGATATGACATAACAGATATTTGACTAGGATTTAAAGATTAATCGATTGCATGCAATCATCAATGCTTGATTAAACGATTTAAATTGACCACCTTTGGGAAGAGGTTAGTTTTCTTCTTTTTTTTTCTTTTTATAAGTTCTTTATTCTCGCTGAAACCGTTGAATCGGAAGTTAATTTAAAAATCTCCTATTTTTACTCGAAGCCAAATCCATATATTCGTGCTGTGAACAGGTTCCTTTCATAGCACTATTCATACGACTAATACATATTTAGTTTCGTATTCAGATTGCGTTTCGATAAATAAAATTAATTACTCCTACGCAAATCAAGCCGGATCGACAAATATATATATATATATATATATATATATATATATATATATATATATATATATATATATATATATAAAGCTGAATGTCTGTGTGTGTATGTGTGTCTGGTCACGAATAGGCTCCTATATTGTTGACTATTTTAAAAAATGATGGAAGATGTGTCGAGACACAGGAATGGGTATGTTCGATCTGGCAGAACGGTAGTTCATTAAAATTGTGGGGTCTGCGTTCGCGCCTGGTCCACAAAGTATGGAAAAAAATTTTAATTTAAAAAAACATTTACAAATGTTTTTGAAATAGATGTACATAAGAATACTTTGATAAGTATGTTTTAACTTAAATAGGGATGGTATAATCAAATTGTGGGGTCTGCGTTCGCGCCTGGCCTCGATAGAATGGAGATAGGCACAAACTTTAATAAAGACTTTTCATATCTATCTGCGTAAGTATACTTTGATAATTATGTTTCAGTTTGAAGAAATATGGTATAGTAAAATTATGGGGTGTTCATTCCCACCTAACCTCCATAGAATGGAAATATGTCACAAAGTTTAACAAGGTTTTTGAATATAGATCCACAGAATATTGTGATAAGGGTTTCAGTGTGAACAGGTATGGTATAATAAATTATGGGGTTTATCTATTTTATTTTTACTTTCATCATATTTTGCTTTGGTTTTGATACCGCCAAATTCGAAGCTATCTCTTTACAACCCTTCCTTTTCATAACCTATCATACTTTCATAAATCAGAATCCATTTTCTGTAGGTTATTTTTGAACTCAGTCAACGACGGGTACTTTTGCTAATATATATATATATATATATATATATATATATATATATCAGGTTTAAAATATTCAAAAGTAAAAACCATTGAATTTCAACGCGGTTGTTGACAGTGCTCAATTAAAAAGAGAAAATATTATAATTCAATTTAGGTAAGCAAAATAAGAAGCAGTAATTTTATAAAATAATGAGCAGTGAATTTATCGTGGCGACTTCCGGTAATTTTGCTTACCTAAATAAATAAATAAAGTAATATATATGTTTATCTTTGTGTACACACACGCACACACACATACACACACACACACACACACACATATATATATATATATATATATATATATATATATATATATATATATGTATCTTCTTTAAGAGAGTTTAACTATATAATAATAGGCGGAGCTGTAAAAGACTCTGTCGTGTCGAACAGATGGTACTTTGCCTTTGTCCGTTTATGACGCGTCTTTTCTTGTCGTTCTCGGTCCATATATAGTTGTTGAGTTTTGTCTTTGTTTCTTGAGTTACATCATGCATATAAATATATTTATATACATGTATATATATATATATATATATATATATATATATATATATATATATATATATATATATATATATATATATATATAGGTGTGTGTGGGGGAGCAAATGGAGTCAAAATTTGGCTTTGTGTTTGGGTTCGATTTAAGAATGGTATTCGTATGCGTGTGTAATGTCCCCCTCCAAAATCTTAGACATGCTAATGTGTATAGGTTGGGGAATGTGTAAGATTTGAGGCGGACATCACAAAAGCATATGAATAGCATTATTTACCTCCCCATCCTTATCCATATCTTAACACAGACTTAGTGGCTCATATTTACCAAATCTTATTTTTCAAAACATTTGATGGGACCTCCTGATTTTAACGCTTTATGCCGAAGAAAACCTGATATTTTTATTTCAAACTTTGCTTTCGTATAAGTCGTATCGCCTGAAGAGGTCTCTAGTAACTAGCAGCTAGTTGAGCGAAACATGCTCATGACTGTGTAGCAACATATTACTGCTTATGTAAAAACAAATAAATAGTATACCCTGTTTTATTCCGGTATTGAGCACTTTTGTAATAATCTCGTTACACTTCATTGGTTACTTAACCTCTGGAAAACAATAACCTCAGATTATATATATATATATATAATTTAAAGGAGATTAGAACAATAGTCTAAAGAGCTGATTGTATTTTAATGTAACAGTGAAATTACTAGTTTTATTAAAATACAGGATATAATATGGCAATGTCTTCCCGTATGCGAGTTAAGATAAATAACCAAGAGACAAAAAACGAAAAAACCAAACTAAAAATATAAGATAATAATACAAATAAACAGCAAACCAAAACCCGTAAACGTAAGAATAGACATAAAGAGACCCTATGGTTCAACCCTCCATATTCCAAAAACCTAGAGACAAACATAGCCAGAGAATTTTTTTAAATATTAGATAAGAACTTTAAAGCCCCCATAGATATAATAAAATTTTCAATAAGAACACAATCAAAGTCTCTTAATCTACTATGCCTAACCTTCATCAAAAAATAATCAGCTCTAATAATAAGAAAATTAATAAGCTACAAAATACAACTATACAAAATACATCAGACTGTAACTGTAGAAGAAAAAATAAATGCCCCCTACAAGGCTCATGAAAATTAAAAATGTTATCTATAGCTGCACAGTATCAAAACCCCCAAATCTACATGAATCTATTAACAGCCATAACTCAACTACCAGATTAAATAATGACACCAACTTAAACCAATCTACAGATCAATTACAAACGAACCCACCATATAATAATCCAGCATATATATATATTTTGGTTCCACATCTGGCCTAATAAAACATAGAATTTCAACGCACAAACATTCTTTTAAAAATAACTCTCTGTCAAACCAAACTACTCTATCCAACTATATTTGGCAACTAAAAAATAACAATATTTCTTTCAACTTAAAATGGCGAGTAATTGAGTCTTGCAAACCGTATAAACCGGGAGATAAATTCTGTGCACTATGTACAAAAGAGACCCTAAAAATTTTAAAATATGAAGATATAAAAAATGCAACCACACTATTAAATTCAATACAGGAACTAATATTCACATGTAGCCATAAACGTTGGTTTAAATTTAATAAATATAAACCCCCTTAAATCATTAAAAATTACTTATTAGTAAAAATAGATTATAACTTTTTTTTTAATTAAGTTAGACTAATTATCCCCCTTGCGCCCTTTTATTAAAGAAAATATGACTAATTATCCCCCCTTGCATTAGGCAATTATACAAACAACATTCGAAATATAAACCATGGCGTTTTTAAATCAAAAGTACGCTAACGGAAATAATTTATTGCACGGGCGTCCCCCCTTTTTAAAATTCATCATTCAATAAAGTGAAAAGCTATAGCAAACATCACATATGACTATTTTAACCATAGTTCCTGATTTCAAAAGGCGAAAAACTAAAAGGTAAAATTTTTGTACCTATATTCTTATGTATATATCTGTACATCTATGTATATGTATGTATGTGTCTATTTTTTCATATATATGCATGTATATATTTGTAATGTCGTACTTAAAACAAATTTAAAATTTAAATTCAAATTTATATTTTACTCTATTTCTTTTCTATCTCTAACCCATATTAATTTTCTTATCAATTTTAAATCCAGACCTTTTATTTCAATTTTTTTCAGATACATCTGCCTTACTTTTAATGCTAGGTTTATTTATGGTGTCTTTTAGATTTAATAAAAACCCTTTAAAATTTGCTGACGAGGAGACCTTGTTTATTAAAAAACTATATGTAATAATTATTGTCCGTAACTTGATGTCTACCACAACAAAAACATGGTTTTCCGAAACGATCGTACAGATAATTGATTTTGCTGTTGTTCCTTCTTGTGAAACTGATTTTTAATTTAATTATAATTTGATTTTTAAATTTTAAATTATCAATCACATTACTTAATATATATATATATATATATATATATATATATATATATATATATATATATTAGTGGCCTGGCAAGTCTACAGGGGAGACAACAGAAGTAGTAAAACTAAAGCTGGCCTGCTAGGACTCTATATATACAAATTTAGGCAAAATTGGGCATTTTTTGGTTTGAAAATATAGGTTTGTTTTTACCAATTTTCATAAAATTTTAACCATGGAATAGTATTATAATCTTCAAAAAACCTGCAAATTTTCATGTAGTTTCGTCTCATGGAACCAAAGATATGAGTATTTCAATATTCAGTTTGGCTACGAGTATAGATACATCTATATATCTATATCTATATTTATCTAGATATTGTTTGTTTGTTTGTTTTTGTTAGCGATACTTATTAAATGAATACAATTATTTATATGGAAGTGCATTTTTACCTAAATGAGAGTTGGGAATAATTTTTCCCTTTGACCAGTTTGGTACCCCCAAATGGGGAGTGGCATATATATATATATATATATATATATATATATATATATATATATATATATATATATATATATATATAAGTGTGTGTGTGTGTGTGTGTGTGTGTGTGTGTAAATGATATATACCACTTTCGGAGGCAATATTATCATCCAGAAATCTCGACGACCATTCACCAGAATTTAGCAAATGAAGGTTCTTTGGAAAGCTAATTACTTGAATTGTATAATGGACTATGTGAAATTTGCCCTTAAGGTTGCAACTTTTTTGTTTAAGCAAGTGGGTGATCACTTTTCTATATGAATTTGATGTAAAATGAGCACACACTTTATGGCCACTATGTCTATAAAGTGGGTGTTTATTTGACCTTAAATCAATATAGAACAGTGACCGTCACTTTTAAAAACTAATTTATTCATATCATTGAAACTACTCGTTTTCTAGGATTTCCACTGGTGTTTTCGTTTTCAGCACCCTCGGAAACCTATAATAGTTGTAATTTTAAAGGATTTTTTGTGGAATGAAAGATACTACACCTTCACCAATATTTCAATCATAGTCATTTGTTTTCCTAGTTTTGCATATGAATTACAAAATGTTTAATATTTCCCCAAAACCTCTGGCCTTGATGGAGGGGAAACTAAAACTTGCTGCTATGGTTTCAAATGATCTGAAATAACAGATTACAGATGCTAAGCTTCTGACTGATTAACAATATGGATTAAGACAGCCCGTTCCTCAGCAGACATCCTAACTGTAATCTCTGAACGTATATAGCATTCACTGGACAAAGCGGGGGGCAGAGCGGTAGCTCTAGATATATCTAAGGCTTTTGACAGGGTATGGCATGAGGGTCTCCTCAGGAAGATTAGATCATACGGTATCACTGGTAGAATACTTAATATAATTAAATCCTTCTTAGACAAGAGAAAAATCCAGGTTGTCCTCGACGGTCGTACATCTAAATAATATGATATAAATGCGGGAGTGCCCAAGGGGTCTATTCTTGGACCTCTACTGTTCCTGATATTCATAAATGACCTCCCCGACAAAATTTCCTCTGAGATGGGTATATATGCTGATGACACCACACTCTATAACAGACACGACAGGAAAACAAATGAACACATATCTAAAGAAATGGCAGAAACACTAGAGAATGACCTCCAATGTGTAGTGGAATAGGACAAAAATGGATGGTCACGTTTAATGCCGCCAAGACTAAACTAGTTTCATTCAATAATTACAAGAAACCTTCTCTACCACCTATAGCAATGGCCAACGATTCTTTATCTGAGAGTACGTCTTTCAAGCTCCTTTGTCTAACGTTCACAGGAAACATGAGTTGGAACAATTACATCTAGGGCATTGCCAGGGCCGCTGCAAGGAAGGTGGACTCTCTCTACCGTGCTAGAAAACTACTAACACCCGAAAGTATCCTGTACCTCTATAAGGCAACCATTCGTCCATGTATGGATTATTGCTGTCATATTTGGGCTGGTGCATCGGCTACTAGTCTCTCGCTCCTTGACAAGGTTCAAAAGAGAGTCGCAAATCTGATAGGCCCTGAACTGGCATCTAAGCTTCAGCCTCTGTCCCATCGACGAAACGTTGCATCCGTCTGCCTGTTCTACAAGTATTTTAATGGTGAATGCTCTGACGAACTGCAAGCACTTGTGCCCCCACGATGTGAACACCCTCTACAAACCCGACAGGCAGCAAAATCCCACCCCCACACTGTAGAGATCCCTAGATGTAAAAGATCTTTCTACTCCATTAGTTTCTTCCTCAGAACCGCTAGACTTTGGAATTCCATTCCAGGTCCCTGCTTCCCCAACTGTACTGCCGTGCAGAAGTTCAAGTGCAACGTGAACCAACATCTTGCTGCCCAAATCCCTACATAGTACCCCAGTAGTTGTTGCTCCTGATAGTAGCCCCCTACACCAAAGTGGCAATGTGCCTTGTTTGGGGTGAAAATGTAATAAAAAATAAATAAAATAGAATTAAAAAAAACAGCAAGGGGAGATTTGATTCCAAATATTTCTCATGTGTTATATATCCCATCTTTGGTTTTCATACATAAAGTAAATTTCACAGTGTATAAAGATTATTTGATACTGAAGATATTCATAATCATAACCTATTTCCAAAACTGATCAATCAAGTAAAAGGGAAGAATCAATAACGATTGCGACAGTACTGAGACAACAGATGTTTCCATCTATGCTAGTGGCCATCGACTTGACGAGAGTCTAGTCTATCCTATTATTTCAACTATTGCTGAGGAATGAAGAGATGGATTCATAAGTGGTTCAAAGAAATAAGAGAAAGTGATTTTAGAGCCATTTCAACTTTAAAACTTAGCGCACTTGTTACTCCCAAAAGGCCAACTATATTGCTACATTTTCTATTTCAGTAAATAATCACAATTTATTAAAGCCAGATACCACTTGAGAACCAGGGTTAGTGAAATAAAATGATTGTCAGTTCGAATACTTAGTTCGAATAAAATGATTGTCAATTCGAATACTTATAGAGAGGATTCTAGATAGGGATCGGTTGGCATTGGCTTTAAAGACGATCAAGTTGTAATCTGCGAGGAAGCAGTCCCGTAGCAATGTGTTTCACAGACGCGAAGTTCTTGAGAAAAAGCACTTTTCGTGGAAAATCTTCCTGATATCAACTGATAGATATAACTAAAAATTATCTGCGGTTGTGGTAGAAGACGAGTTCTTGCCGTGAATGTCTCACTAAAGGAGACAACGATTAGAGCACATCCCATGAAATAACGATAGAGTAGAGAAACACTGGTAATATTTCTTACACGAGGAATATGTTGTAGAAAACATAAGAGATAATGCCCCACTAGATTTCAAAGTCTATTTAATAATCTTTCAAGATTATGAGCGGCGGCTATCAAAATGTGGTAGCAATACTCTATTCTAAGTTGCATGTGACTCTAAATAAATGCAGATTCTTGTACCAGTGATCATTACTTTCTGGGGTGGTGAAATTATCCCACCATTTGTTTAGCAATCTTATCAACAGGTTGTATATAAATTTTCACACGGAAGAAAGGAATTACTTTTTTCTGCTGTGGTAGACACAAGTTCTTGTTAATGTTTTACTCCTTGTAAATCTATTAACAACACGAAGTCATCTTGAAACTCAACTGAGGACTTTTCATAAATAACGAAAGAGAGAAACTAGAAACGTCTAAAAAGAAGATGTAAAACATAGAAAAGCCTAAACCCTATTAGATTTCCAAGTTGATTCGGAAATGGGACCTTAGATTTTCTTTCGGATAAACGACTAACCTTCACTTGGCTTATTTTGTGGTTTAATACTCATTTTCCATGAATGATGTTAGAATCTATCTATATAAGATTTTTCGTTGGCTAGGTTTTGACGGTTGAAGTGGTATTTTCGTTTAAGATCCTTACAAAAAGTGGCTGTATGCTTTGTCTGGAGCGATTACTATAAAAATAATTATGAATTATATCAAGACAATGACGAGTCTTCGAATTAATATGTGCTGGCCAGATCAAACATTACTTAACCATTAAAAATCATACAGTTGTAAATATTAATAAAGATGTATACTTCAGTATCATTACATAAACTGTTTCTTTGATGTGTAGGTGTTTGTATATGCGTGTAGGTGTCTGTGATTAAATGTGTTCCTATGGGTTTATATATGTATATATATATATATATATATATGTAATATGTAATTAGTAAAAACTTGAAGAGAGTGCTCAATACTATTGCAGAGCAAATATGTGTTTTATTTTTTTATTACAGATAAAACGGTAATAAAAAAATAAAACAAATATATATGTGTGTGTGTGTGTGTGTACGTACCTACAGGAACACACTCAATCAAAGACATCTACAGGCATATATATATATATATATATATATATATATCCGTGCTTGTCTTATCCCAGTTCCTATTAAGTAATTGCATTTATTCAATTTTCTATAGGCACTTCTAAGTGCTTTTCATATATTTATCTTATTTTTCTCTTCCCTTCAATCACTATTTTTTCCTAATTTGTATTTTTCCGTATTTCATATCTATTCATTCTTTTTTTTCTTTCTACGGAACAGAAAAATGTCCAAAAAATGATCTTGCCTGAGGTTTACACACCTTATTTTCACTTTTAATGTCGAAACTTGCAACATCAATTTCCTCAATTCCCGTGTGTATAGCTTATCCCCCGCTCACTCATCCTTGTTCTATGACCAAGCTAAGGCAAATATTTTTTCATTATCTCCTTCCTTGAGGCAAAAATTGGCAACATCCTATTCAGTATTGTATTGATATCCAATATTACAACCCAAATTAATTATGTTTGTCATCTTCTTGACCATACAGCACAAATATTTTTCCAATTTATTCCGAAGCACTTTTCATCTGGCCACGAATTATTCATTTAACTCCTTCGCAATAACACACATAAGATGCCAAAAAATCACAACACAATTATCGCTTTAAGATTACACAATGTTATCAATTGATTTCTTCAGTTTCAAAAAGCAATAACAGATTTCACTCCTCTAACGTAACAGTATTGGTTCACTACAGATATCACGTTTTTATTTATATATCATGAAAAGAATAGAGCTGTAATCTTTTGACATAATTAACAGTCGATCAATTAAAATATAACAAAATTACAATTAATAATTTACACTAAACCTGTAAATATTTAATTTCATACTGAACGGTATAGTTTTAAAATGGGAAAATTAGTGTTATCATTATAAATTTGACTTACTGAAACACTAAAAAATTAAACAAAAATGGCTTCCATTTTGTATAGGAGATCCGGTAGCTCCAGTAAAAAAAAGATAATAAAAAATAATTACTTTCTCCCTAATCCTATATTCTGGATTTTGCCATTCGGACATATGGTTATTCGAGTCGCAACCATTTTGATTCTGGTATGACGGAATTAGAAGCTTTGAACAAGATTTGATTTTAAATAAATAGAAAAAAAAGTGTACAGGTCGGCAGAAAATTATTTTTTAGTGCGTTTGATTAAAGTGACTAACTGTAATCTTTTTTGTTTGATTTTTGTTAACCATATTACATTACCGAAATAGCGATAGGATTAATTAACTTGGTCCCCATCAAAATTGTTACTATTAAATATTTATTACATGGTATTCTGCTGTAAGATTTCGATCATCCAGCTCACTGTTCTCATTTTGGATGATATTGCCACGGTGTTTCGGCCGAGGTAATCTGGTTTTTTGTCAGGAGGTTGTTGTCGATCTCGAAATCTTTGGATCTTAATGAAATTTCGAACCAAACTCTTTACTTAATCTCCCTCCGTAGATTATTCTAGTCCTGTCAGTCATGATTATTATTCGGATATTGTTGTTATATAAAGTAATTATGTAACAGAACACAGACGCGTGTATGCAAATGCACGCGAAATGACGTCACTGGTAAAGTAAAAGCTTATAAAAATGGGAAAGAACACATTAGAGAAGACGATCACGTAAGAAACGTGGATGAAGTTCGAGATCACGTTACGTAAACGAGAAGTTACGCGTGGCGGGAGAATGAGGAAATAAATGTTGTTACAACGGGAAAAAGTGAATTGGAGTTTTTCCCCCCTATTCTTTGTCCACTTTGCGACCAAGACTAAAACGTGTTGGTAAGGTTACATTTACAGGTTTCAGAATTTTCTCTAACTTTCATACTAGGGTCAAAGTGTCGTATATGTTATATCCTCGATATCGAAATAGGACAGATCATTTTTGTCTGGAACAATTTTTTTTCTCTTACAGGGTGCCGGTTTTAGGAAATTGGATATTTTCACATAAAAATGACCTTGTGTCTAACTTTGGTATCGTTGAAAGGCAAGTAAATAGGTAAGATGATCATTGTGTTGATATTCATTGGTTTCAATCGGTATATTATTCATCTTTCTGATAATAGGTGTATGTGTGAGTATGGGTATGTATGTATGTTTGCATAGGCGGGTGAATATATTTGAGTTAAAAAATAAGTATATCTAAAATACAAGGGAAATAACTATTAAAATGTCCAATTGAATTACCTACATTTTACTAGGCCGAGTAACTTTATATGTAGAGACCTTAGATACAAAATAATTTCTACTTGAGTATTTATAAACGTAAATAAAATATATTGATTTATTTAATGTACAATTATGCTTTTATGTGTGTGTATGCATGTATGTATGTATGCATGTATATATATATATATATATATATATATATATATATATATATATATATATATGTCAGGTCATGTCATATGCTACTGGTACCATGTAACTCAGTACTACCTGCCTCATGGTGTGGTCACCGGCGACTAAACTGGTTCCCCCACCAGACTTGTTTGGTGAGGAGGGCGGCTAGTCTCCCTGAAGGATTAAAAATAAGACCTTCCAAAGGGCGAATGAACTCTTTTTCTGGGTCAACAGCCAACTAGCACCGTGTATATTTGTGTGTGTGTATATGTGTATTGGGGTAGAGAGGGCTCCCGTAAGCCGTGGTGAAGGCAACCTTTCTAGGAGAAGCAAATCTCTGATTTAAAAAAAACAATAAAGCGGAAGACCAGTACACGCATTAAGCTGGTCTGCAGTTTAATTTGTTGCTGGCTATCTTGCTCTTGCTTGTTGCTGGATCTCAACATTTGGAACCGAGAGAGAGACTTAGCTGTCGTACAAAGCTAAGACTCTGTAACATCATATTTGTATAGATACTCCCTCAGATATTTGGGCTCATGGATTTTAAATGTCTGAGGGAGTGGCACTCGTCTGACAAGACGTTGCAATCATCATATATTTATATATGGAGGAATGGCAACGTGTACAGGCTTGACCAGTTGGAGGTACACAGTCATATATCTGCACAGAGGCGACAGGAACTCTTAACATCGTTGTTGTGCTTTCACATGACAGAGGCCAACTCCGGTGGGGGGATTCCTGTGACTGAGCAGCCCTATTAAGGGAGAGCACTGCTCACCTAATGTCTTGGGGAAGTGCTAAAAAAGGGGCACCAAAAATTGTCTGTCATACTGTCACTGGTTAGAAATGGTGGGGTCGGTGTTTCGATCAAAACATTCTTGGACTATCCTTCCAGTATATGTGATCGCATCATGGACCTTCGTGTTCCTCTCTCACATAACAGATTCATCATTATTCTTTCCATCTATGCACCAACCCTTCAAGCGAATGAAGATGACATATTGTGTTTCTATGAGTCTCTGCGCTCTGTTGTTGCATCTACACCAATTAATGAAAACTTGTTATTCTTGGTGATTTCAATGCCCCTGTTGGGAAAGACTATGAAACCTGGAGTCCACTTGGCCGCTATGGTATCGGTACCATGAATGCTAATGGCCTTAAGCTACTAGAGCTGTGTTCAGAATTTAATTTTGCTATCTGTAACACTTTTTTCACCGTAAACTGAAGCACAAAGCTACATGGTTACACCCACGTTCAAAGCATGGCCACCTAATTGACTTCATCATAACTCGAAAATGCGACCTTCGAGATGCATATACTGTTGGTGTCATGCGGAGTGCTGAATGTGACACCGATCACAAGTTGGTGAGAGGAAAGTTTAATTTACGAATCCGTAAGAAAATTCGTCACAGCGATGTTAAGGTACCTAGCCGTATTGATGTCGCCAAGTTAAAGTTGCCTGAAGTTCAAAAGAGTATAGCAGAAAGGTCGATAATCCTGCATTTGATGGTACACTGGTGAATTTTAAGACTCATATTTATTCTGCTGGTGCTGAAGTTCTTGGCTTCAAGAGGGATAAGAACACGGACTGATTTAACGACAACGATCTTGAAATTAATCAGTTCCTGATGAATAAACAGACAATTTATGAATCTTTACTTCGTAAAGATCATTCTGATCATATAACTAATTTGCGACAATACAAAGAGGTCAAAGCCACATTGCAACATGAGCGAAGGAATTTATGGACTCCTGCGCCAAGTATTTGGTCCTCCTACATCTTCAATATCTCCCCTGATGTCGAAAGATGGTTCTGTTATTAAGGATCCAGAAAACATCTTGAAAAGATGGCAGAAACACTTTACTGATGTGTTTCACAATCCCTCAGCAGTAGATTCTGATGCAATTGATAGCCTACCACAATGTGATATCATATTCAGAATGCATCGTTTGCCTAGTCTGGTTGAGGTGCAGTTGGCTATCGCACAAATTAGCAGTGACAAGGCACCTGGCTTAGATAATGTTCCGGTGGAGCTTCTTAAGATTGGGGGTGCGAATATTGCTAATGCTATCCTTGGTTTTGTTGAGGAAATCTGGGAGGTGCCCCTTTTCCACAGAATTGGATTGATGGTGTCTTGGTGATCCTGTTTAAATGAAAGGGACAGAAGAATGTTTGTGACCACTACCGTGGGATTATGCTTTTGGAAGCTGTGTGAAAAGTTTTCGCACGACTTCTATTAAACAGGTTACTGGAGGATATTTGTCCTAATGCTATTCCAGAGTCACAAAGTGGCTTTACGTCTGGCAGAGGAACTATGGATATGATTTTTTAAGCCCGGCACGTCTAGGAGAAATGCATTGAACAGATCAAGTGTTTATGGATCTAACCAACGCATTTGACACCGTTAACAGGGATGCTCTCTGAATAATTTTAGAGAAAGTAAGGTGTCCTCCAACCTTTGTTAGAATATTCAAGGAACTGCCCAACGACACGAAAGCTCCAGTCTCGTTTAACGGAAAATTGTCTGATGAAATCCCAGTTGACAACGGTGTCAAACAAGGTGATATTGCTTCCCCTACTCTTCTCTCTATATATTTTGCTGCTCTACTTGCTCATGCGTTTCGAGATTGCGACAGAGGTGTCATGTTAAAGTTTCGAACCACAGGTCGTATTTTTAATCTTAGAAGATTTAATGACAGAACCAAGCTGCATCGTGTCTTGTTCAATGAGTTACTGCATGCAGACGATGCTGTTTTTGTCGCACACTGAGACTGATATGCAGCATATAATGGATAGCTTTGCTGACTGCTGCACTGTCTTTGGTCTGAGGATCGGTCTGTCTAAAACAAAGGTGATGTTCACTCCTGCACCGGGCCAGCCATGCGTGGAGCCGAACATCATGGTTTGTGCTGCCAGACTGGGAGTAGTTGATTCATTTGTGTACCTTGGTAGTTCTCTGTCGAGAAATGGCTCTCTCGACACTGAAATCCACAGGCGAATTCAGAAGGCATCTGTAGCTTTTGGAAGGTTGGAAAAGAGAGTATGGTCTGATCGTGGCATCACAGATAGGACTAAGATCTGCGTTTACAAGACCTGTGCTAACCACACTGTTGTATTCATCGGAGACATGGACATTGCATCAAAGGCACATTAAATGGCTTGAACGATTTCAGCAAAAATGCTTGAGACGTATCTTAAACATCAAGTGGCAAGCACAAGTAGCCGACACTGAAGTCCTTGTGAGAGCATGTTGCTCTAGTGTTGAGACCCTTGTAATCAGATCTCACATGCGTTGGGTGGACTACTTGGTTCGAATGGAAGATTGTAGGTTGCCAAAACAAATTTTTTTACGGGGAGCTAGAAAATGGCAAGCACTCTCAACACAAGCCTAGGAAGAGGTCCAGGGACTCTACAAATAATAATTTGAAAGTCTTATAAATCGACATCGACACATGGGAAGAACTTACACAGCAAGGACCGAAGTGGCGAAAGCTTGTACGTGAAAGCTGTGATACTCTAGAGAAAAGAAAGCAGGCCCACAAGGTTTAATTGACGGTCTTAACCATGACACACAGAGCTGGAAATGCGACACTTGTGAACGAGTGCTTTTGTCAAAAGCTGGCTACGTCAACCACCTTAAGTCGCACAAAACTCCTGTTCAAGTAAACTTTGCACCTGTTAGTCCGAACCAAACGATCTGTTTAACATGCAGCAAAGTTTTCAAGCCTACTGCTGGTCTGAGAAGACATGTGATTGTTCATAAGAATACCCTTCAACTTCCAGAGGAAGTACAACTCGATGGAAATTGCTCAATTTGTATGTCACATCTTCCTCAAGATGTGCAAATCTGCGGCGGGAGTGCAGAGTCGTTTCAGATGGCATGGACGACAAGAATATGACGGCGATCATCTGGAAAGATGCAGCAATCATATATATATATATATATATAGAGAGAGAGAGAGAGAGAGAGAGAGAGAGATATTGAATCCAAATGTCTTATATATTTTATTTATTTTATTTGTTTCATTTTATTTATTAATATCCTATTTTTTATATATTTATATAATTGTAACATGCTACTCAATGATATAATTATCATAGCTACGCGTTATGAAATTAATTTAATCTAAAAAATTGTGAATGAAAATGGGTTTAAGTGTAAGATTTCTTATTAAATATCATCGCTATTACTATAGACATTTCGTTTTTATATTCATTTATATATTTAATGTAATCTTTTTTATATTCTATCTTTATTTACTTGTTGATTTATTATTTGAGTTAATTAAGTTTTAATTTAGCGAATAAGATATCTATTATTATTTAAGTTCTAAATGGAATGGAGTGACGCTTTGAATCTATAATTGAGATGGCGTTTTATATATATCTATTCGGATTTCTTTATTAATATCCTTTTTTATCATTTATAATATTAGTATCGGGTCATCATATAATAATGTTAATCAGTGTTAGGCAGCACGGGCGTTGCTAGGAGATTTATTTAGTTTGCTAAAATAAACTGTCTTTATTCTTTTTCTTTTTTTTTCTTCTTCTACTTCTTCTTCTTCATCTTCTTCTTCTTCTTCTTCTTCTTATTATTATTATTATTATTATTGTTATTATTATTATTATTATTATTATTAATACTATTATTATTATTACATTGGTCCTGGCTTTTGCGTTGTTTTGACTTGTTACTTGTTTTATTTCTTTTTGCTTACAATGTCTTTTGTCCTGAGTTATTTATCTATTTTTTAATGATTTTTAATTATTTTTTATACCATTTTAAATCTTACTAAAATTTAGTTCCATTTATCTGTTTGATAATTTTAAATTTATTTATCTATCTATATATATGTGCATATATATGCACGTCCGTATACGCACATACAAATATACACATATATACACACATAGATATATATATGAAGGTTTATAAAATTGCAAAACAAATAAGACATTCATTCGTTTGCCTATTTGTGTTCCTGTATCACGTGATTACAACAGCCGGTTCCCTGCATTGCTATACCCTTCTTATACTCCATACCTTTATATATATATATATATATATATATATATATATATATATATATGGGGGTGCATATATATATACATATATATATATATATATATATATATATATATATATATACCTTATTAATATTAGTAAATTTACAAAAAAATCTAACAATATGGGGCAAAAAGGTAAATGATTATTCACATATTTTCCACCGATTTAACACCTTTTTAGATATAACAAATCATCGAAAATAAATATTAGATAAATGAAGTAATAGTAATAATAGTAGTAAATAATTTATTTGTAGAATATAAAAATTTCAAAACATTTTAATTTAAATAAAGCATGTCTACTTTACTATATGAACAAATGTGCCCGTCGAAAGAAACACACGATGTTAAGTCTTCTATGAACTTTTTCTTCTTGCGGCATTATGTAATCATGCGTTTTTCAACCCAAGCAAATAATTTCGCATATTTCTGAAGAGTATATGCACTGGAATAAAACGGTATTGATATAATAATAATAATAATAATAATAATAATAATAATAATAATAATAATAATAATAATAATAATAATAATAATAAATGTTTATATATGTACATATATGTATATATATATATGTGTGTGTGGTTATACATATATATGTATGTATATATATGTATGTATGTCTACATATATATATATGTATATATATATATGTATATATATGCATGGTTATACATATATATATATTTATATATATATATATATAAAGGGATTGAAGACGAAATTACTTTTGCAAAAGATAATTATTCAATAAGTAACACGCATAAAATTTTTTATCATTCAAGAAGCTATTGACCTTCTCATGTCAGCAATCAAGACAAGGCTAATTAATTGTATAAATATACGTATTCTATTCGCTATAATTGTTCTACAAACATTTTTCAAATAACGCACGCGCACATTATTAAACCATTTATATTCTGATAATCGTTGAATACCGTAAAAATCATAGAATCAGTAATTCTTATAAAACTACGTTGATTCGCTTTCCATAAAAATATATGAATAAACGAGAGCATGTGTCTGTCTGAAGCTAAAACTATTCAAGACTATTGTATTATTGTAAATAGTGTGAAATAGTATAAAGAGAGATAGTGTAATATAGTTTGTAATTCGCGCAGGAGAAATTCCTCCTCCAGAATGTTAACAGTAAATTGCATATTAATTTTTTAATTTATAAAACTTACTTTGTTGGTCTGTTTTAACTTATTTAAAATGCATCTTCTCTGTGACGCAAAGCCGCAAAGCCGCAAAGCGACGCGAGGCATGTCAAATGATTGTATTTTTTTTAGATCTTTTAGTGAATCTCTCGACAAACGCTTTATTTCTATTGCAATTGCTCTTGACATATTGAAGGCCTTCGATAAGGTATGGCATAAGGGCCTACTTCACAAGATTTCCAGCTACGGTATGACTGGAAATGTTTTCTCAATCATTAAATCATTTCTGTCTGATAGGCTCATAAGAATAGTGGTTGATGGGCGGAAAACAGAGGCACACAGTATTAATGCTGGAGTCCCTCAGGGGTCCATCCTGGGCCTAACTCTCTTCCTGATCTACATCAATGATCTCCCAAAACACATACTTAAATCATTCGTTGACATCTATGCTGATGACACGACCATCTATGGCAACATATCTTAGCCATAAATAACAAAGTTCTGATTCTCTCTCCTCTGATCTTGAGAGCACGATACACTGGGGAAATAAGTGGCTGGTTACTTTTAATGTATCTAAAACCAAGCTCCTATCTTTATATCATCAACGCTCTGATCCCCATCTGGCATCAATTGAAATGGATGTCTCTCGTCTAGGGGAGGCTCCGTGTTTTGATAAGCTTCTGGGTTTTACTTTTACTCCTGACCTGGAATGGAACACGTACATTAAATCTGTTGCCAAGGTCGCTGGAAAAATGGTAGGATCTTTCTACCACTTCAGAAGATATCTCATTGCTGATGCAATTCTCTATCTATATAAAAGCCAAGTACGTCCAAGGATGGAGTAATGCTGCCACATCTGGGCAGGAGCTGCTAAAAACAGCCTATCCTGCCTTGACAGAGTACAAAATAGACTTCGTGGCTTAGTGGAGGATGCCCTTTCTTTTCCCTGCAATCTCTCTCCCACAGAAGAGACGTTGCGGGCCTGTATTTGTTTTATCGTTACTTCTATGGCAAGTGCTCGTCTGAGCTCCAATCTCTTGTACCCTCTCGCTAAGCTTTCACAATAAACACCCGTCTAGCTGAAACCACTGTCAAAAATTTCCCCCACTGTGCCAAAACCAAAACGTATATATATCCCGGCTTAAAGCACTTGCATGTCTAGTCGCTTTGGTGAGCTGTAAACAGTGAAACAGTATTGTCCGTGGATAAACAACTTTTACTCCCTGCATTGGTAGAGTTCTTGTAAGGAAATTGTCGGTGGACCACCTAGCATAAGGCATTGGTCATAAAGTAAAACTGATTCGAGCTCTCTTTTGATTGTTAAAGAGTAACGAGAAACAAAATCAAAATCGAAGATATATTTTATGCCTTTCTGATAGAAGAAGCAGCAACTTAAATATTTCTGGCTTTTAACAACCAATGAGGATCAATGCAGAGAGAGAGAGAGAGAAAGAAAGAAAGAGAGAGATTCGTGTACTTGTTAGGAAAGCGTAATTTATATTTGTCTCTAATAAACAAGTTTTGTCTGTACAATGTAACGGCAAGGTCGATGACTCCAAATGTGTGCGTATTAAGAACATAAAACACATTGCTACTTATTTCTCCTTCATCGGACGCGCATGCGCTATTCAGCTGTGGTAACACAATTGAACTGATCTACATGCACAGAAATCAACACGGGCACATGGATTGTGTCATGTGTTGGTCGAAAGAAAAAGCGTATAATAAGTTCTTATGTGTCTTGTTATTTTGGTGTTTTTTCAAAGAGGCAGGCATGTAAGAATACGGGAAGACGAAAGAAATGTGATCTGAAGGGAACTGAGGGTAAACGATACAGAACATGTAATTATTTGGTCAGATTTATGCATATATATATATATATATATAATTTATTTATACAAACATTGATGGCTACATATGTGCATACATGTTTCTGTAATCACCCGTTATGGGGAGATTACGTCTTCAGGCCAAGAATTATCCTTGAAAACGCTATATATATATATATATGTATATATATATATATATATATATATATATATATATATATATATATATATATATATATATATATATATATCCACAGACAAATTGTCTTGCCGAATCACAACTCTTCAGTGCAGATAGACCAGCAATTACTCGAAGTCAGTTTCTTTGGTTGAACACACTGGTAAGTGAATTAAGAAACGATTACTAGCGTATAAAACAAAGCTTCGTGTGCTGCAATGTTTGGATCGTTAACTCAGATTCGTATTAGATTTTGATTTCAGGGTTCACTTTCATTCAGAGTAGACTGCTATGGTGCATTGTTATATATAGTTTTGAGTGTTTCTGTGATTTTTATTAAAATGGAAGAAAGATTTAAAATTAAAAATACACTGCAGAGGAAGACTGAAAAAAAAACATTTCCTCTGTTCAGTTTAAGCTAATCAAATTTAAATCCGACTTATATAGCATGTTCCAGAAAATCGTGTTTCGTTAAAGGACATAATGCAACATACTCGTCAGCTTAATCGTGTTACCTGAAGCATTTCGAGCGAAATGATATGTTTCCGCTAACGCCAGCTTCCCAATATGTTTTCACGTATAACGTGGGATAAGAGTCACGTCCGAAACCGTGTAAAACTGAAAACGAACTTGAAAGCTATTTACTACATATAACAGTAGTAAATTTTCTGCGAGATTCAAAGTAAATTTTGTATATCGAAGACAAAGGATTTAAACTCTATTTCGTCTAGATTGTTTTCTCATGTGACAAATATGAAGAAAATGTATGTTAGATATTTTATTTTTAAGGATTACAACGCCCTTCTTTATGTTTGTAATTGAACAATAACCTGTCA
>NC_136489.1:91882800-91910300 GCF_053919585.1 Euprymna scolopes
CGGTATTACCATCGAAACCTTCTTAACAGGGCTCTGGTTAAAATAAAAGAGGATTCGGTATCAATACCTTTGGTCGTCACTGACTCAGCATGCGGCAAGCAAAGACTTCGTATTCAATTGTCCACTCCCCATTTCAATAGCGAGTTTTAACAGATGCCATTTTACATGTAAACGAATAGCTACGATCTAGGAGGATGACTTCGTGTATGCCAGACAAATCAGAAGCACAACTTTCGTGGAAGCTGCATAGAAGTCCTATTCGCTCAACACAGTTGTAAACAGACAACCAACGAAGAACCGATGTTGATATTATTATACTCTATATAAATCATAAGTAGAGAAGAAATAGGTTCCTTCATAATAGTTTGTAATATGGTAATTTTTCGTAGAACAAAGTTTCCTTTTATAATGTTAACTGAATATGGTAAATGTAGTTAAATTAGTATTTACTATGTTTATGAATGTTTTTTAAAGAAATTCATAAACATAGTAGATGCTAACCTAACTGCATTTACCATATTCAGTTAAAATTATGAACGGAAACTCTGGAATCTGTGAGCAACACTCAAAAATAAAATTGCGGATTAATTAGAATTTCTATCCGATAATGGCTACCGGAACCAGTAGATGCTAGTCTCGCAGATTAAATAAATGGTTCTGTTCGAAATTCCATGGAGATTACAGAATTCGACACAAAGATTCCCGCGTTCTAAAGATCTACTTGATGATGTTGGAAATCGCACTGGTCCACAACGTAGGGAAAATAACAGTTAAGATAAGAGCAGTAGTCCAATTAGTTCAAATAAGAGTATTTGCCACTAGAAAAGGAGGTTGAATGATATATAGTTGTTGAGATTGAGTGAGTTCGATTACATCAAAACATTCTGAGATGTTTAGTCATTGAAATTTAAATGTTAACCGATATTAAATTCATCCCATGAAGAAAAGTATACCTTTTTATTAGTTTTATTTCGTTTTAACTAACTCTTAGCAACATCTGTCTTCATTTACGCATTTGAAGCCCACGCAACAACAGATAAAACCTGGAATATTTGTAATAATTACGTTATGAAAGAATATACAAAATGGCGCTATTATCACAAAGCCGCAAAATAAAAAGTTGAGAGTATAATCGAGAGAGCGAATTGTCAGTGGGCGGATCTGTTCATAAGGAACAAAAAAGCATCAACTAACGGAAATCCGGACGAGGTTCCTGGCAGTTCATAAAGTGGAAAATTTTGCAATGATTGAGATGAAAGTCAAGCTGGTCAAAGTTGAGTGATGACCATTGAAATCGATCAATCTAAAAAGCATCGGGCCACACAGGTCAATAACCATGTATTATGGCGTGGATTTCCGTTAATGCAACCAATTCCGCACACGCAAGACATACCTCAAAGAAAGAAGCTTAATGCAATTCCGATGGCCGCAACCTCTGTAGATAGCATGGGTCCTTAGAGTATATGCGCATAGACACAATCAAACGTTTATTTCTATTGAGGATGGAATCAGGAAACAATAGAAGCTATAGAGCAGTCAGATACACTACAATACACTTTATGTTTCGGATATCTCAGGTTTTTCTTTAGGTTACACAGGTCTGTAATACTTCAAGTTGCATTTCGACAATAATAAACGCCAAATTCTACCCGCTTCTCAATGTAGTAAAGTTAGACACAAGGTAAGTTTACTGTGGCAAATCGGCTACACGAAAAAAATTAAGGGAATCTTGGCAGGTGCAAATATTTTTCCAAGATAGGATATGATGGCATTCCCGGTAAGGGAGCCTCGATCGATCATAATTACTTCTTAATGACTAGGTAAATGGTCTCCGAGCAAAAGTTTATACTGACGTTGATCTGACCCGCTGAAGTGTCAAAAAACATTCTAAAATAGTTTGTTTTATCTTTTTTTCATACTTTTTTTCATCTGTCATTTATTTTTATCTATTCATCATCAGCTCTTCTAATAAACGTCTTTAAACTTGAATTATGTTTATGCAATTCAAGACTTAAGTTCTGATTTACTTTGAAAGACACCGTCATAATATTTTGAGACGCTTCATTATATATATATGTGAATGGCGTTCGAAAAGTAATGACTCTTATTTTATATTCAAACCGTATGAATCAGATTGTAGATTGCATTGTTATTATTATTCAACTTATGAATTGTAGATATTGACTCTAGGAAAGCAACTCTTGCAATGGACGGGCGTCACAAGAACAAATGCGTCATTAAATTCCTGGTGGTTCGTTTTAATAGTACAACGTCGGTAGTTGTGGATTAAATAAGTAGGAATCTTCATTTTAATGGTATCACACTTGTCTTCATAGATCTTCAACGCTTTTAGTGAAAAATAATAGGAGGTATTACTTTTAGAACGACCCTCGTATGTTCTCTTAATCTCTTTTTCTGTTCATTCCACTTATATATATACTAGCAAAAGTACCCGTCGTTGATTGGGTTCAAAACCAGCTTACAGAAAATAGACTCTGATTTATGAAAGTATGCTTTCATAAATCAGAGTCCATTTTCTGTAGGCTGTGTTTCTGTAGGTTATGAAAAGGAAGGGTTGTAAAGAGATAGCTTCGAATTCGGGGGTATCAAAACCAAAGCAAAATATGATGAAAGTAAAAATAAGATAGATAAACCCTAATTTTAATGAACCACCGTTCTACCAGATAAAACATATCCATTCTTGTGTCTCGATACATCCTCTAATATTATATGTAATCAGTTTTTTTAATAGTAAACCATATAGGAGCCTATTCGTGACCAGACACACACCCTGGAAAACCTCATCAGTATGCCCTGTATTTAAGAACTCAGGTGATAAGTCATCTCCCTCTCAGTACAGACCAATAAGTCTCCTGTGTGTAATGAGTAAGTTGCTGAAATCCATATTAAATAGAGAAATAGTCAACCACCTCAGCAGAAATAACCTTCTTAGTGACACGCAATATGGTTTCCGTTCTGCAAGAACTACCGCAGATGGGCTAACGGTTATATCTCATAGGATTAGTGAATCTCTTGACAAAGGCTTTCTTTCTATTGCAATTGCTCTTGACATATCAAAGGCCATCGACAAGGTATGGCATAAAAGCCTACTTCACAAGATCTCCAGCTACGGTATGACTGGAAATGTTTTCTCTGTCATTAAATGATTTCTCTCTGATAGGCTCATAAGAGTAGTGGTTGATGGACAAAAATCAGAGGCCTGCAGTATTAATGCTGGAGTCCCTCAAGGGTCCATCCTGGGCCCAACTCTCTTCCTGATCTACATCAATGATCTCCCTAAACACATACTTAAATCATTCGTTGACATCTATGCTGATGACATGACCATCTACGGCAATACATCAAAGGCTGTAAATGACAAAGTTCTCTCTGATTCTCTCTCCTCTGATCTCGAACGAGTGGTTCAGTTGGGGAAGTCGTGGCTGGTTACCTTTAATGCATCTAAAACCAAACTCCTATCTTTACATAATTAACGCTCTGATCACCATCTGGCAACAATTGAAATGGATGGCTCTCGTCTAGGCGAAGCTCCATGTTTTGAAAAGCTTCTGGGTTTGACCTTCACTCCTGATTTGAAATGGAACACGTACATCAAGTCTGTTGCCAAGGTCGCTGGAAAGATGGTGGGATCACTCTTTATCTATGCCTAAATCAAAACGCAGATTCAATGAACAAAGCTTCTTTCTTAAAACTGCACGCCAGTGGAACTCTGTTCCATCTGTCTGCTTCCCACCTGACTACAACTTGGATGTCTTCAAGTCCAACGTAAACAAATTCCTGATGAACCGCCCCCTTAAGTAGACACTTTATTAAATATCCACACTAACATACTGTACTTACAATAACACTTATCCCTGAGTGGCTTCCGGGCCTTGATAAGTGGTGACCACCTTGTAAAACACACACACACACAGACATTCAACTTTATATATATATATATATATATATATATATATATATATATATATATATATATATATATATATATATATATATAGGTGAGAGATTAATAATTGTGAAATTATTAATCCAGTTTTCATACGGGGGAAACACAACAAAATCCAATTTATATGTACGATCGTTTTGGAAACGATATCGTTTTATTCATTCAATATTTACAAATAAAACCATCGAGAAATAAGTAAAATATTTATGGATATCGTCTCCTTATCACTATAAATTGGAGGAGGGCGGAGAAGACACCAATTTTGGACTGGGTTATTGAAGTAAATATAGTTTGTGAACCGAGAATAAAGAATAAAACTTTAAGTGGAATTTAATTCTTTTGTTTTTATGATTAATATTAGATATATTTTCAATTATATTTGTTACTATATGATGTCTATGTGATACAATTGAAATCAAACTCTAATGATTTTTAATTTGTTAAATGCAAAACGAGGAAACAGTCATTACATTTTTTATTTTATACTTGGATAGGACTTTTATAAGCGTGAAATTTACTATAAGTATGAAAAGCTGTTTTTTTTATAATTTTTTGATATGATATAAGATTTAAACAAAAATAAGGATTTATATTTACAAAAAAGTTTATAAATTGTAAGAGAGTGTTTCCATATTGTTTTTTTAAGAGAGCCTCTCGGTGCGCAAACCTTCTTTGATAAGGATATTTTTTTACAAACTAAAAGAGATCATTGGTATTTGTAATTATTTTATAAAATCTAATCGCTGGGTAAATATAGGGAAGTAATTGCCCTTAAATAGGAGCTTATATCGGTTTATTTTAATTCTAAGATAAATAATTTTAAATTATAATGAAAAAGAAACATTTGTTAGTGGATTGATTAATGATCGAATCTTGTGATTTCTACTTAAATTTATGATTATTGTCTATTACTATAATATAAGTTTTAGTTACTATTTTTTTTAGGGCGACTCTTTTTAATGTTTATTATTTTATTACGATGGTTCAAAATGGTTAAATTTTGACCATCTTCTATGTATGCATCTGGTTAATATTTCTTCTTTTAGGTTAAATCAAGTTGATTGGATGTCGTTGAATTTTAATATGGCCAGAGATTCAAATCTACGGAGAGTACAAAATTTATCACCGGATATATATATTATCATAGATCTTAGTGTTTCTCATTTTATATAAAAGGTAATTTTTATATCTTTTAGGTACTATATGTACTTTGCAAGGGTTATTTGGTTTTTCAATGATCTATTATAAGATTCTATGTTTAATGGGCCCTGATTTGATCCAATGTATACCGCTTTAGATTTTATAGAATTATAATAATTGTTTGGAGTTGGACATTCTGTATTGTTTTGCAATTTGTGTTATTGTGTTATATTATTAGGCGAATTTATGGAGGTGTTATTGTCCATAGGTTGTGTATTAATATTATCCTCTTTCTGAGAATAATTGTTATTTCGTTTAGTATAAGGGACCATTAGATCTAGGTTATCATTAGAACTTTTTACTTACTGTGCAACTGTAAATTACACTTTTTTACAGATATCTTGCAAAGGCTATGTACTTTTGTTATTGCAATTACAGCTTGTCCTATGTTGGTTATTTATGTTTTTTGTTTTCTTTATTTTTCTGTTGTTATAGCTTATTGTTGGTTTTAATTTGGCATTGTTGAGTAAGAAATTTTGACAGTGTCTTATTAAATATTTTTGCTGTATTTATGAGAGGGGTTTAAGTTCTTTTTTAATAAGTTGAAAAATTCCTTAGCTACATTTATCCTAATGTTCTTACAGTAAGAGGGTTAAACCACAGAGTATGCCTATGTCTATTTTTACGGGTTTGTTTTTGTAAATGGCTGAGATTTATGACTGATTCTGATGGTCTCAGGTTGTTTCGTATGTTGGTTTGTTTAGTTTTCGTTTTTGTTTTATTAAATTTATATCATTATCACATTTGCTTTTCCACTTCATTTGCATTTTAAATCTTCAATTTTTTAGGGCATCGTTATAGCATTTTGTATTTTTGTCGAATATAGATTTCTGAAAAAAAAATCTACATATAAATTGGATTTTGTTATGCTTCCTCCTATGACAACTTGATTGATAATTTCACAATTATTAATCTCTCACCCTTTCTATTTATATAGCTCTAGATAGTTACACCTATCGATTTTATCATAACTGCAATACTCCGAGCATAGCACCTTTAAATATATTTTACTGGGTTTTTTCTTATATAGACTTTGTCTATTACACTTTAAAACACACACGCGCGCACACACACACACATATATATATATATATATATATATATATATATATATATATATATATATATATACTAGAAAAAGTACCCGTCGTCGACAGGGTTTAAAAATAGCCTACAGAAAATGGACTCGGATTTATGAAAGTATGATAGGTTATGAGAAGGAAGGGTTGTAAAGAGATAGCTTTCAATTTGGAGGTATCAAAACCAAAGCAAAATATGATGAAAGTAAAAATAAAATAGATAAATCCCATAATTTATTATACCTCTTCACACTGAAACACTTATCACAATATTCTGTGGATCTATATTAAAAAACCCTGTTAAACTTTGTGACATATTTCCATTCTATGGAGGTCAGGCGCAAACGAACACCCCATAATTTTATTATACCATATTTCTTCAAACTGAAATATAATTATCAAAGTATACTTACGCAGATAGATATGAAAAGTTTTATTAAAGTTTGTGCTTATTTCCATTCTATGGAGGCCAGGCGCGAACGCAGATTCCCACAATGTTATTATACCATCCCTATTTAAGTTAAAACATTCTTATCAGTATTCTTATGTACATCTATATCAAAAACACTTGTAAACGTTTTTTTTTTAATTTTTTAATTTTTTTATTTCTATACTTTGTGGACCAGGCGCGTACGCAGACCCCACAATTTTAATGAATCATCATTATGCCAGATCAAACATACCCATTTCTGTGTCTCGATATATCTTCTATCATTATATGTGATCGGTTTTCTATAATAGTCAACCATATAGGAGCCTATTCGTGACCAGGCACACACACCGACGTTCAGCTTTATATTATATATATATATATATATATATATATATATATATATATATATATATATATATATATATCGGTGTGTATATACACACATAGACATACATAAATTTAAAATGCATTCCTTACAATATATGAAAGTTTTTAAACAAAATATGATTTATAATCTTGAAATACAATCTTGGGTACAATATTGAATTAGAAATATATAAATTTACGAAGCGAACGTTTATAAACTTTTAAACTAATTATTTTACGTGCAAAAAATTTACATAACAAGAAATAAATCTGAGGTCATTTTTAGATTCAATTTAAATTATTATTTATTTTTACTTTGTAAAGTTTATAAAAGTGCCTTTTGAAAATTGATGAATTTTAAATTAGATAATGTACTTTCATTTTAGAAGATCATATATAAAAGATTTTATTGAACCATTTTCATGCCTTGCAAGAAATGCTTTCTTAACTTGTACCTTATTTTTAAGATAATATTTTACTTAATTCTTTTAATTTAAATTTAAAAAATGAATGTGCTTTTTGCATGCATGTAACAAGTCGAAATTATTTTTGTTTCAATATCATACTTGGGTAAAAATGTTTCTTGTGATAAAATGTATACTAAAATCAGATATAAAATATCAAAAAATATCACAATTAAATCTACTATTATGTCATTCTGCTTCTCTACTTTACTTCTATTTCCTCATTTATATTTGCTTACTCTCTCTCTCCCTCTCTCTCTCTCTCCTTCTCTCTCTCTCTCTTTCTTTCTCTCTCTCTCTCTCTCTTTCTCTCTCTCTTATCTCTCTCACTTTCTCAGCTCTCATATATATTCTAACTAGCTTATTGAAAACTTAATAAGAATAAGACTGTATTATAATATATACCAGCTGTATTTAGAGTATTGGGTAAATTTGCATTCAGCATCTACCACATTCCATGTCCTCTACTGCATTATTGCACGCACATGTTACATCTATGGAATGGAGCACAATTTTATGTGACCTATACTATTTACCGAGTGTCCTACTCTATTAATAATTTGTTACCGAGTGTCCAACTCTATTAATAATTTATTGCTTTAGAGCTCTAGAGTAGATTATTGACCAGGACCATAAATAGTAAAGCAGGGTTGCAAAATGTGCTAAACATATTTTTTAAAACTTATTTCTTTTTCGCTCACTATTCTGGAACTCATTCATTTTATAACCAAGTTTATATACATCTTTCAAGCAAGATATAATAGCTAAAACAAAAACAATTTCATAAGTAGGCAATGAAAAAATAAAAGTCGGGAAGCCTCCAGAGCACAGCAGAAATCCTTGAATTTAGGAGGTCTAACTACCAAACCGTTAGAAATGAATAAGTGATAAAGCATTAGTAAAAAGTGTATTATTGATTAGCAGAGATTTGAAAATAATTCTTTTTATATTATATAAATATTTGAAAATATTTTTGGTATATATTTTGATATATTTTCTTTGTAATTCCTTGTTAGAATTTATGATTGATTAATAAATGATGTAATTTATTAAATTTTTATTTTCATCTCTTCTTATCTATATCTATACATGTGTGTGTCTGTCTGTGTGTATCTGTTTGAGTGTGATTGTGTACGCTCTTAATATATCTACTATTATATAAATGGAAATTTGTCTGTGTATATGTACGTGAGAGTTCGTTATATAGACTCCGAAACGGGTTGCCCGGTTTTTATGACATTTCACAGAAATGTGCTTTATTTATCTGGCAGTGTTCTTAGATAGGTTTTATATCGAAATATATTCGATAAGTACTGATAATTAATAAATGAAAAAAAAAACAATGAAAGAAGTAGCAGACAGTTTTAACAAAAGTTAACATTTTATACAGCCTACCATGAAAAGTGAATTTGAAAAGTTTTATTACCTCACAAACAGAAAAGCCCAACAAATAAAATCCACAGTAGGTTCTTTCATATGACAGAGGCGCGATCGAAGTGAATGCACAATTGGATTATGATACTTAACTGTTTCATTTTAAAATTAAATTCAAGCCATTATCAAAGCACAAGCCGAAAGCTCAAACATATAAATCAACAGCAGGGTTTTATGTGGCAGGGGCGCGTTAAAAATGAATGCTTCTATTTAACGCATAATTGAACTATGATACTTCAGTTTTGCATTTTAAATTTCAATTCAAGCCATTATATATAAACATTATGTTATAAAATCAACAGTAGGTTCTCTACAGTGCAATATAAACTACAATGTATTGTGGATTAAGTCACTGCGGAGGAACATGTGAAGCTTCCTTCTGGTGCAACGTGATGAGTCCTCAACTAAGGCAGACAACCAATCGATTTGATTGAAAAATGGATGACTGCATTGATTTTGATGACAATAAAAAATATGAGACCGTGAAACATTCGATGATCATCATTCAATCCCGGGCAACATCGGGTCTCCTTTCTAGTTTATTTTGAATTTATTCATAGATATGTATTTCTAAAAATATATAATCCATATTTCAGCTGTACTTTTAACCAAGTCAAACAATTTATTAAGGATAAAACGTTAATAAAGAGTAAGGGCTTTGGCAATAGAACAGACAAAAGTCCTCTTCTATACTCGAGAAATGAAGAGAAGAAAATTACAATTAATCTATTGTATTTCAATCCATCATTTTAATCATCTCCCATTACTTACACGATGAATACTGAGTACATTGTATGACTACAAGTTGAATAATGTAAAAAACAAAACAAAAAGATAATGCTGTGTTATGGGCTAAGATGATAACGGATTATACAATCCCAGGCAACGCTAGTTGTTTATAGTAGCATTAAATAATCACTATAACTATTTTTTCTGTTCCTAAAGTTTTCGGCGGAAGTGTATATGTATGAATATAAAAATAAAAGAAACTTCCAACATGACGTATGTGGAATTTAACTTTACTGAATTGAGATATCGGAAATAGGAAGAAATAACTATTATAAAATTGCAAATTGGGCGGAAAGAGCAACATGCTTGAAAACCATTGGCTTAAATAGACTTCATTAAGAAGCTTTCAAATATTTTGTTCCTTTTTAAAGGATAAAATGGAAAACAAGATGCCATAAATATAAAAATATATTGCATATCGATATCATGTCGATATATATATATGTGTGTGTGAGAGAGAGAGAGAGAGAGTGAAAGAGAAAGATGAGGAGATAAATAGGTAGATAGATTGACAGAAAAGGCGCGAGAGAGTGTGTGAGAGAGAGAGAGAGAGGGAGAAAGAAAGAGAAAATGTGAACAGTGATTATAGATTTGTTTCGTTGAAATATGTTCAGTTATATTTCTTGTTAATATATCACCATCATTTTCGTTAGAATTCGTTCGTTTTGAAAATATGATTACACATTTTATTGCGGAATGTTTTTACAAATAAATCTATTAAATTAAATAAACGTACTACACCATATTTCGTCCCAATTGAAACTAAGTTTGCATCATTGTATTCAGGCATATTAGTTCGAAAGCGATATCAGGTAAAAATCTTATCAGTGTTGGGGTGATACAATATATATATATATATATATATGTGTGTGTGTGTGTGTGTGTGTGTGTGTGTGTGTGTGTGTGTGTGTGTGTGTGTGTGTGTGTGTGTGTACATTGTGAAACCGCTAGTTATATGAAATAATCGCTATAAAAATAAACAATAGACTCTTCGGACAACGGAGAGTTATGCACATTTAAAGCGTTTTTGTTTTTTTAATGATTACAAGCCACTAGATTTTGACCCGAAATGGGTACTTATTTACTAATATTCAGGAACAAGATAGAACAATAGTTATCACCAGTAAAACCTATACACCTCAAAAGCATTTAGACCCGATCTTATCCCGGCTTTACTATTAGAAAAGTAATCCACTGAGGTTGTTTCAGTCTTCTCCAAACTTTACAAAAAATGCCGTAACGAATCTTGCTTTCCTGACTGCTAAAAAACTGCTTCTGTGCTACCAGTTTATAAGAATTATGGTGAAAGAACTAATTATCGCCTAATTAGCCTCCTCCCCTTTTTCGACAAAATATTTTAGTCCATAATTAATCAAGCTCTAGTCCATCACTTTTCAGTTTCTAAACTTCTGACTAACAATATGGACTTAGGCAAGCACGTTCTACAGTAGATATTCTAACTGTAATCTCCGAACATATATACCATACACTGGAAAAAGCAGGGGAAGGGCAGTAGCCCTAGATATATCTAACGCTTTTGACAGGGTATGCCACGATGGTCTTCTCAGAAAATCAGATCATACGGTAGATTAAACCCTCTTTAATAAGATCCATGTTGTCCTCGGCGGTCGTACACCTAAACAATATGATTTAAATGCGGGTGTACCTCAAAGCCTTTATTATTCCTAATATTCATGACCTCCCTTGTCAAATTGTCTTTGAGACTGGTATATCTTCTGGTAACACCACGCTCTAAAACGAATGAACACATATCCAAGGCAATGGCAAAAACACTAAAAGAAGACTTCCAATCTGTAGTGGAATGTGGTCTAAAATGAATGGTAACATTCAATACTGCCAAGACTAAGCTCATTTCCTTAATTAATAGCAAGAAACCTTCTCAACCAACAATAGATATGGTTCAATATACATTAACTGAAAGTACCTCTTTCAAACTCCTCGGCTTAACGTTTACAGGGAACATCAGTTGGAACAGATACATCGAGAGCATTGCCAAGGCTGCTGCGAAGAAGCTGAACTCTGTCTGTCGTGCTAGAATGTTACTTACGCCTGAAAGCATCCTGTATCTCAATAAGGTCACCATTCTCCCATGTATAGAGTATTGTTGTCACATTTAGACTGGTGCATCTGCTACTCTTGGACAGAGTTCAAAAGAGAGTCGCCAACCTGATAGGTCCTAAACTGTCATCTAGGCTTCAGCCTCTGTCCCACCGACGAAATTTTGCATCCCTCTGCCTGTTTTACAAGTATTTTAATGGTGGGTGCTCTGACGAACTGCAAGGCCTTGTACCCCCTTGACGTAAAAATTTCCGTCAAACTCAAGAAGCAGCAAAGTCCCACCCTTACACAGTAGAGATCCCCAGATGCAAGAAAAGTTTTCTGCTTTAATAGTGCCGTCGTCAGAACTGCTAGACTCTGGAATTCTTTGCCGGGTCTCTGCATCCCGAAATTTACTGACATGAAGAAGTTCAAGTGTAATGTGAACGGACATCTTGCTGCACAACTCTCCACATAGTATCCTTGCAACTTATGTTACTGATAGTAGCCCCTTCCACATCAAAGTGACACTATGGCTTGTTTGGGGTGAGAATGTAATTAAAAAAACACAATTTTCCATCGAATTATGTCAGAAAAACTGAACTGCGGCTTCACTTACATGGAAAGCAGCAGTTTAGTAGCCTGAACGTAATTCAATTAAAGTTTATACATACATACAGGCATGCATATATATATATATATATATATATATATATATATATATATATATGCATACATATCTATATATATATATGAATGAAAATTATATATATATATATATATATATATATATATATATATATATATACAGTCCTGGTCAAAATCATAAGACCACAAGAAAGTAAGCGTTTACGCATATTATTGAATTTTTAATCAAACAAATGGTTGAAACCATTGCCAAAAGGGAAAATATGATGGGAAAAAATGAAATCTGCTTCATTCGAAACCTTAACCCTGATCTAATAATTATTTTTTAAAAAAACAAACATTTTCACCTGGTCAAAATGAGAAGACCACTTTGATAAAATCGGCTAGTTTTGAAAAAATGAATACGAAAAGCTTTCTATGTTACTAAAAGCAACTTGTTAATGGATAAAAAAAACATCTTAGTAAATTATAAATGGCAAAAGGGAAACCATTATCAGAGTTTTAGAGAGGAAGGATATTTGAGCTTAATAGAGGTGGACTCTCCCATAGATCCATTGCAAACGAAGTGAATCGTAGCAAAACGGTGATCACAATTTTTTTAAGAAATCCAGATCAATATGGGCACAAAAAAAGAGTCCAGGTCGACCAAAAAAAATAACCCCATCATTGGATCGCCGTATCAGAAGTTTAAAAAAAAAAACTCCAGTATGAGCTCAAGTCGATTGAAAAGCCAAACAGCAGCAGAATGTACTCCTAAAACCATCAGAATGTATCTGAAAATGAAGGGTTTTAATAATTTAAAGCGACTGCAGAAAGCACATCTTCTTGAACAGCACAAAACTAACCGACTTAAATATGCCGCCAAATACCAGACTTGGGATGAAGAGAAGTGGGAAAATGTAATTTTCTCCGATGAGAAAAAGTTTAATCTAGATGGTTCAGATCGATTTCAACACTATTGGCATGATAAAAATTTGCCCAAAGAGTCTTTTTCAACTCGGCATAATAGAGGAGGGTCTTTCTCGTCAGCTGGGACCCTAACGTTGCAACTAGTGAAAGGCCGGCAAACATCATTGAAGTAAATTTCAATGCTTGAAACTGCTTCTATCAGGACTGAAGGTCCATGTCTGTGTGGAAGAAATTGGATTTTCCAGCAAGACAACGCTGCGATACACACTTCTCGAGAAGCACGAGAATACATTTCTTCAAATAATATAGAATTGCTAGATCATCCAGCATGTTCTCCGGACCTCAATCCCATTGAAAATCTTTGGGGATGGATGGCAAAAGAAGTGTTCAAGGATGGAACCCAGTATGATCCGATAAAGGAACTTTCTGATTCAGTTTTCAGTACATGGGATAAAATTCCTTCGCAACTGATAAAAAACTTAGCCGCAAGCATGCCGAAGAGAATTTTTGAAGTGATTCGTAATAATGTAGGCGATACTAAATACTGAGACCCTTTTAGTAATTTATAATTGCCTTTTGTTAGATAAATTATCAGTGGTCTTATCATTTTGACCAGGTGAAAATGTTTGTTTTTTAAAAAATAATTATTAGATCAGGGTTAAGGTCTCGAATGAAGCAGATTTCATTTTTTTCCATCATATTTTCCCTTTTGGCAATGGTTTCAACCATTTGTTTGATTAAAACTATATATATATATATATATATATATATATATATTGTTGTGAAGGAACATAACTGGCTATACACCGGTTACAAACTGTATATATATATTGGACTGTTTGGCAGACAGCGGCAGACAGCGGCAGACAAGCAGTCGCAGTAAGACGGATAGTCTTACGTGTTGATTATCAGACTTTATTCCCCATACTTGTTACTATGTACTTCTATTTACCTTAGGCGAGCAGCCTTACGTTTCTGTATTATAAATAAACCCCATTACACATACCACTCGGTGTAACTCACGTTTGTCTTTATTTCCTAAGTATTTAGGAATATAACAATGGCGACGAAAGGATGTTCTTTCTCTTAACAGAGATAAATTACCGTACCAAGGACTGTGTACAATGCAAGGATTTTTTGTTTTACGAAAAAAACAAACTACACAAGGATTTTGACCACGTGCGTCAATGAATTTAAAAATTTTTCCTACCTAAAGTAGCGAAAAGTACGGATTTTTCTTCGTAAAGAACTCACAAGAAATTATAGAAACATGTTCAAGGTAAAGTGGAATTTATATTTATTTTGACAAGTAAAAAAAAAAAAAAAAAAAAAAATGGTCGCAAGTTGAATTCGAAACTACACTAAAGGATTACGAGTTTCGAAAGAAAAAATATAAATACAACGACTATTGTACCATTTTATGCCACGTGGGAACGGCAGCCATATATTTTTTTTTTTTGGAAAATTAATTGTTTGTTATTGCCTTTATATAAATAATTGGAACTATTTGTCGTGGGAAGTAAGAAATATTTTGTGTATGAACTTACGTTGTTGAAAAAACAACAAAAAAAGAATTATTTTACAAAGCCTGTTGAATTACTATGGATGAACTTTGTTGAAACGTGTTGTGTCTGCATATTGCTACTAATTTACGATATACGTAAATTTACGATTTTTCTTTGGAATTATTGTGTAGAATTCGAAAAGACATTTTTGTACTAGAAGCTAACATGGAACAATTAGCAGAGTTAACTAAGGCTCTAGCCCTTAGCATCCAGGAACAGACAAAAATGACTCAACAATTTTTAGCGCAACAACAACAACAACAACAAATTCAACAACAACAGCTACAGCAACAGCTGCAACAACAACAAGAAAGAACACAAAAAACTTTAGAGGCACAACAAGAACAAACAAACATACTACAACGACAAATGTCGACACAGCAAAAGAATTTAGAAAAGCTAATTCTAACGTCGACCGGGAAGAAGACTAATTTTTCTGCCGAGGGTATTTCAAATTCACTAACGGAATTTCGTTACTCCCCGGATACTGGTGTTACTTTCCCTGCATACTACAGAAGATACGAAACAATTTTTACGAAAAGATGTTTAGACTGGACCGATGAGGAAAAAGTTACCCTGCTACTACAAAAACTGGGTACTGATGAAAACACCAAGTATGCAAATCTAATTCTACCAAAAAAACCGGAGGAGGTTTCGTTCGAGGAAACAATTAGTACCTTGTCGAAAATATTTGATAAAAGGGATAGCCTATTTCACTCTAGATACAAATGTTTGAACATTCAGAAGGCAGAAGCTGAAGACTATCTAGAATATGCTTGCACTGTGAACTGTTTATGCGAATCATTTAAATTGAATGAAATTTCCGCAGACCAATTTAAATGTTTAATCTTTGTACAAGGTCTCACAGCACCAAGGGACAAAGATATACGTTCACGGATCCTAACAATTATGGAGGCGGATCCTAACATAACATTGCAAAAAGTCACTGAAGAGTGTCAACGTCTGATTAACATAAAGAAAGACAACGCTCGCATTGAAGAGAAAAATATTTTTAAGGTGCAGCAAGTAAAAAGGCAAGGGACCACAAGAAAGTCCAGGTTCCAAGAACACAGGATCCTTAAAGGATACAAAGACCCAAAGCTAAAGTGTAAATGTTGTGGTAGTTTAAGACACAACAATAAGACCTGCTGGTTTAGGAACAAAATATGTTATGAATGTGGTCTCAGAGGTCACAAGGGAACATACTGTGCCCAGAAGAAAAGACAAGGGACCGATAATGTAAATACGCTTCGCATGAATAAAGAAAAAAGCTGCGAAAGACGGAAATATGTTGATGTTCGGATAAATGGACATCTGGTTACATTGCTTCTGGATAGCGGTGCAGATATTAGTATTATAAATGAAGATATATGGAAAAGGATAGGTCGACCTGAATTAACGAAAACCAGAAAGACGGCGAGAAGTGTGTGCGGCAAAAGATTAGAGTTCAAGGGAGAATTAAAATGCAAAGTGACATTCGCTAACCAGACTCATAAATCCAAAGTGTACGTCGTACCAGGAAAGAATACATGCCTGTTTGGGGTAGATTGGATTGTCCTGTTTAATTTATGGGAGAAACCCATAAATTCGTTTTGTAACGTTTTAACTGCAGAAAAAGCAAACCAAAGGGAAGACTTCCTGAAGGATTTGAAAACTGAATTTCCCAATGTTTATGCCGAAGGACTAGGACTCTGTATTAAGACAGAGGCAAAATTTGAATTAAAGAAAAATGCCACTCCAGTATTCAAACCTAAAAGGAATGTGCCTTTTTCAGCGATGGACGCAATCGAAAAAGAGTTGGATAGACTTCAACAACTGGAAGTCATTGAAAAAGTTAACCACACAGATTGGGCAAGTCCAACCGTGTATGTAAAGAAAAAAAATAACAGAATAAGGGTCTGTGGAGATTTTTCAACGGGTTTAAATGACTGTCTATTGGACCATAATTATCCCCTTCCATCCGCAGAAGATCTGTTCTCTAAGCTTAACGGAGGAAAAATTTTTTCTAAGATAGACCTCTCAGATGCTTACTTGCAAATTAAGATCAGCGATGAATGCTCCAAATACTTAGGCATAAATACTCATAAGGGCATTTTTAAGCTAAAGAGGCTTCCTTTTGGATTAAAGGTTGCTCCTGCTATTTTCCAGCAAATTATGGACACGATGCTGGCAGGGTTGGAATTTTCAATGGCCTACCTTGACGATATCCTAATTAAAAGTGAAAATTTGCAAGATCATAAGAAGCATGTAAAAGAAGTATTCAAAAGAATACAGGAATTTGGTTTTAAATTGAGCCCAGAAAAATGCGATTTTTTTATGAAAAAAATTAAATATCTAGGTCAAATAATCGACAAAGAGGGTCGAAGACCGGATCCACAAAGGACTGAAGCAATTGAAAAGATGCCTGCTCCAGATTCAATGACAAAATTAAAATCGTTTTGGGGATTAGTTCAATACTATGCAATTTACATCCCTAACATACATAATTTAAGAGCTCCTCTTAACGAGTTACTGAAAAAGGGTGTTAAATGGAACTGGAATAAGGAATGTGAATCTGCTTTCCAAAATATCAAAAGATGTCTACTGTCAGACTTAGCATTGGCACATTTCAATCCAGAAAAGGAACTAATACTAGCAACGGACGCCAGTGATTACGGTGTTGGCGCTGTATTACTTCACAAGTATGAGGATAGTAGGACAAAAGCTATCGCCCATGCTTCAAGAACGTTGGTTGCAGCGGAGAAAAATTACAGCCAAATTGAAAAAGAGGCGCTGTCGATAATATTTGGAATTACAAAGTACAATCGATTTCTCCATGGACGATCTTTTATTTTGCAAACCGACCATAAACCCCTACTTACCATATTTGGATCAAAGAAAGGCATTCCCACACATACTGCGAATCGATTACAGCGATGGGCTGTAACCCTCTTAAACTATCAGTTTAAGATGGAACATGTATCCTCAAAAAAGTTAGGACACGCAGATGCATTATCACGGTTGATCCCTAAAAGAAGCGAAAGTTTCGAAGAAACGGTAATTGCTGCGCTTAAAGACGAAAGTGAATGTACAAGTTCAATGTGTAATATGATACGTGAACTTCCGGTAACTTTCGAAAAAATAAAAAAAGAGGCAGTAAATGACATTTTCATTAAGAAAATGAAAAATCAATTGGGATGGATAAAAAAAATAAAAAGGTAGATCAAACAACGCCTTTTTCCATCTGTGAAGATGTGCTCATGTATGGTGAGAGGATCGTAATTCCACTAACGTTACAGAGGAAAATTCTGAAGGAACTTCATACAGGTCATCCGGGCATTTCGAGAATGAAATCCCTTATGAGAGGATATGTGTACTGGCCTGGTATGGACAAGGAAGTTGAAAAATGTGTCAAGACATGCAGAGGATGTCAATTAGCAGCTCGAGATCCTCCAGTAAAAACGACGCCATGGCCAAAGACGGACCTACCCTCGTCACGTCTGCATATTGATTATGCGGGACCTATAAATGGTTATTTTTACTTGATTATTGTAGATTCTTTTTCAAAATGGCCAGAAATATTTAAGTTTAGACATCCAACAGCAAAAAACACTGTGAGTGCGCTTAATGAAATTTTTAGCCGTTTTGGAGTGCCAAAAACCTTAGTGAGCGATAATGGAACAGCATTTACTGCTCATGAATTCAAAGAATTCTGTGACTCACTAAATATTCTACATATGACAATACCTGTGTACCATCCACGATCGAATTGGTTGGCCGAAAAATTTGTAGATACGTTTAAAAGGGCACTTAAGAAAAATCTTACTACGGACACAGACGAACAATGTATTCAAACATTTTTAGCAATTTACAGGGTGACACCAAATCCTAATAATAATGTCAATTCTTCCCCGGCTGAGCTAATGTTTGCAAGAAAGATAAGATCTGTCTTCGATAGGCTGCTACCAGAGAAAAAGAAAGTTTTCAAAAAAGAAAACCTTAATACCAAGTGCTTCTCCCCAGGTGAAAATGTATATTTCAAAAATTTTCAAAATGGACGAAATCAGTGGGTTGAAGGTATTATCAAAAAAAGGATTGGGAGCATGGTCTATACCATCCAAGGATTAAGTTTTGTCTGCAAAAGACACAGAAATCAAATACGTCCCAGACTGTCTCCAAATGTGGAAGAGACACCAATGGAAACATTGTGCGATATTTTTGATATACCAAAACCAGCGTGTGTACCGCAAACAATGAATATTTCGCCTGAACCGACCATACGGGCTGGACAGAAACCTTTACCCCGGGTAACGCTGACCAGAAGGAAAAGCGCAAGAAAGAGAAAAGTTACCAGGAGATTAAGCCCTGACCCTAAAAGGAAGAGGTATTTAAGCTAAAATCAGGAAGATTTCAGCTTTAGGGGGAGGTGTTGTGAAGGAACATAACTGGCTATACACCGGTTACAAACTGTATATATATATATTGGACTGTTTGGCAGACAGCGGCAGACAGCGGCAGACAAGCAGTCGCAGTAAGACGGATAGTATTACGTGTTGATTATCAGACTTTCTTCCCCATACTTGTTACTATGTACTTCTATTTACCTTAGGCGAGCAGCCTTACGTTTCTGTATTATAAATAAACCCCATTACACATACCACTCGGTGTAACTCACGTTTGTCTTTATTTCCTAAGTATTTAGGAATATAACATATATATATATATATATATATATATATATATATATATATATATATATATATATATATTTATAGTGGTTGAACAAAATAATGGAAACACCTTTTGAATTTTGCATCTATTAATAGGGGTTTTACACCTATTCAAAATTAAAAATAACCAGAATTTTAGTTTTATGTTTTCAGCAAGATACCTGTCTTTCTGGCGTGGTCCCAGGAATGTTTACAGGACCTTTGAGAGGAAAAACGCACGGATGTAAGACTTTTTCTGCTTCCCCTTTCTCAATACTGGTCACATCTAGATAATTCAGTTGAAATATATTATATTTTCTTACTATTAAAGAATATGGTGCTTATTTAGAATTACACTTGATTAAAAAACAAAAATACATAACAAATCTTTATAATGTACGTACTTGTCAAGAAACGAAGATGCCGTATTCCAAAAATCGCGTAGATGAACAGTTTCCCAGTCCACAGCCATAATCAGTTGCTCTGTCTGCAGTTCGCTTCACGGCACACGGTCATCAGATAATTTCATGAAAATTTCGGAAGACTAGACTAACAAGTTCTGCATTTTGTTTAAAAGTTCCTCTCGCATCGACACATGCTTAAAAGTCCTGTCATGTCCCTACTTGGTTAAAAGGAAGCTCTCGTGTCGGCACGTGGTTAAAAACCAATCCTTTCATGCCGATATGTGCTTTTTCCTCTATTTGTTTCATTTCTCTTCCTTCGCGCTGACGTCACCTTGCTACACGGCTTGGTCGTTTTCACTCTGAGATGCTGGTACTGCTACATACGTGTTGATGGCTTCGTTACATTTCTTTTCTTGATACAGTATAAAACCAACTTTGCAATCTAGTGAAAGATAAATTGTTTTCTTCTTTACATTCACTTTTCACACTGTAAAGATGTTGAGGGAAATAAGAGAACTTTTCTGGGTTACGCGTTTGCCTACCGGACCACAACGACTTATGACGTCACGTCCCTACAAAATAACGTTTTTAAACATCCTTGCAGTTTGCTAAGCGTGCATGACGTGCGAAAATGGCGTTGCGTAAAGTGACCCTCTTGCAAGAAATGGTCCAGTTGACCACCACAGGATTAATAGTTTTTTTCTAATTTTCAGATATGCGTCCGAAGGTTTCGACGCGGTCCGTTGCGGCTGACGAAAGTTTTTAGAGGGCATACTAATACGCAAAGACACGCACAAACACACAAACAAACCGACGTTTGAGATGTATATAAAAGATTATTTGTTACGTATTTGCGTGCATTTTACTGCCGCAATTCTTATAAAAAAGCAGCAGCATCGGGACGGATCTTCTGAAATGAAAACAAATTTTAAATAATTGTTTTATATAGTGTCAATAAAAGGATGTCTTTATGAAATCTGGTTTCATTTTAAAATATCTGACCCAATGACGCTGTGTTCTAAAGGAATGGCAACAGAAACATGTATGCATTATATATGTAGTTAATACTGTTTGTATAAATAAACGTATCATATATATTGTTATGGTGTTGAATGGTCATAAAAACGAAAGGAACACAGGACTCTTAGAAACAAACATGTATTCATATATATTACAGGCAAGGCGAGTTGAGCAATAACATTCCTCAACTGTTTGGCGTTTTTGCACACGACCTGCTTAGCCGCGTACCAAACTCTGACTGCCGGGCACCGGAACTCGTTACCGGAAGTGAGGTCACCAGAGAGGAAGTGACGGACGTCATGAGATAGTCCATTAATCCCATGGGGGGGCGTCACACACACAGATATATATATATATATATATATATATATATATATATATATATATATATATATATCATATTCTCGGGTTGAATACTGTCGTTAAATGATATCGCTTTCTCTTTCTTAGTGTCATACAAATCCCTTTATAAATAAATAGAGGACGGTAAATTTGGCGATTAATTTTTAGATAAAGATACTGTAGATGTCATTTGCCAGAACCTGTTTCGTACCTCAGGTATCAGAACTGAGGACTATCAACTAGATTGTTGTATTTCGATCTCTGTCTTGGGATGAATGCTAGTTTAGTCGCGCTAAAGAGCTAAGATACATCAAAAATATACATGAATAACTATACATATGTATAACATTACAAATATATTATAATATGAAACAATATCACATTTTATCATTTAAAATACCTAATGGGCAAACAAGCAAGATTATTCTTATACTAATAAAAAAAATACTAGTACAACTGCAACGTAATCCTAAATGTTAAATAGTCTCTATTTAGTCAACTCTTCCAGTGCAGTATATAGTCTTTTTATGTATACAAAAGCCAGGAAATACTGCGGACAATGTGAAAGGTCAGAAAAATTAGTTTCTTTCTAGCCTTTTCTTTTCTTTCTTATAATTTCTTTTATTTTTTGCTACTTTGTTTTGCTTGTCATTTTTCGCTATAACTCTCAATATCTTGCTTTGAAATAGCACATAGCTTTCTGGTGGTTTTTGTCCATACTTTTAGATATCATTAGCACGCCGTCTAGCTTTGCCCGGTCATAAAATACGCTTAAATATGATACTTTAATTTATTCAGATTTCGTATTTATTATTATACACCCAATTCTCTATTGACTATTATATTGTATTCATTATAGTAGTGAGTTTAAAAAGCATATTACTTGGGTGTCATCAGCCAGAAGCAAAACTAAAACAGCTTTATTCGTTACCAACTGAACTAAGGCCACAAACTTATCCACACTTTACAAATTAACCGACTTAAACGTATAAACATATATTTGTGGATGCGTAAAGGATGCCCATTAGTTCTTCTTACACCTGTCAGGTTCCTGTTATTATATTTGGATCGCTTAGTAGGGTTTTTTTTCGGCTAAAAATCAAATTGAATTTGTTCCATAGGTACGAATAGTCGTATATCAAGTTTCAAGTCTGTTAGCCAAAAATTAACAAACTAGTTTGGTAAAGACTGCTCCATACACACACACGCACGCGCACACACACACACACACACTCACACACACTTAAGGCCACTTATATATAGAGAGAAAAATTAAATATCATGCTGTTTTGGGAGTTTGTCTGTTCATGCGCAAATAGAAATGTATAATTGATTGACAAAAATGGAATATGCGAAGTACGTATTATTAAAGCAATACATTTTAGAATGTCAATACGAGTGTTCCAATATAACGTAGCAAAGTCGAAAGAATTTTTTTTGCTGTTTTTTTTTGTTTTTTCTTGATTTAAAAGACTGATAAAACATAACATGAAAAATATTTTACATAAATATTTTTTACTAAGTAACTAATCTACAAAGAAATGAGATATAAAGGCTATTTGATATTAGTTCCAAGAAAATCATTCTTACAAACATAATTTCTCATAGATTTTACAAATTAAGACAAATAGATTCATCGTAGTAATTTACTCTCTCGTACAAATACTAAGTAGCGTACCATGAAGCGGTAGAATTTGGGTAAATATGGAAAGTGACATACCTGAGTGATATGTCAGCGTCGCTCAGGCAATAAGTTATAAACTATTATCCAAAGAACAGATTAGTTGTGCTGTAAGAGACTGCATAGGGATTAAGCAATTTTCGATATATCACACCGTCGGATGTTTCAAGCACTGTAGTTGTTGTGCTGAAACGAATTATTGAACATAATAAATTATTGTACTATACTTATGTAAATGATATAAATAATTAAAAAGATATACAGGTGAGAATTAAAGAGAGTGTTACAGAGAGAGTAACATGGAAGTATAAGGCGATAAGGAGACGAAAGAGGAAAAAGAGGGAGAAGGGAATTGATGGTTATTTGTATGTAATTTCTTCTTCACTTTAAAGAATTAGAAACCAGGTGCATACCGTTTGGTTTTTAAGGCATCGACCTTGCATTTGAAAAAAAGTATATGCTTAATAACAACAAAGAGGTTAAGGTTTCACGTAAAAGAATTAAACACAAGAAACACATCGTTTTGTTTTAGAGGCATTTCTTTGAATTTAATATACAATTATAATAAAAATAATTTTGAAAAAAAGAGGGAATTCCAGTCTAACAGTTCTGGGGAATAAACTGTCAAAGGAGAAGGCTTTCTGGCATCTGGGGATTTCTGCTGTGTAGAGGTGGGACTTTGCTGCTTGTCGCGTTTATTGGGGGGTTATGTCGATAGGACACAAGGGCTTGTAGTTCGTCGGAGCAATTATCATTAAAATACTCGTCGGACAAGCAGAAGAGTGAAACATTTCGTAGATGGGACAGAGGCTGAAGCCTAACTGACAGCTCAGGCCCTATTAACTTGGCGAATCTCTTGTGACCCCTGTCCAGGAGTGAGAGACTAGTAGCAGATACACCAGTCAAAATGTGACAACAATACTCTATACATAAGCGAATGGTGGCCTTGTAAAGGTACAGGATACTCTCAAGCGTAAGTAACTTTTTAGTACGGTAGAGAGAGCCCACCTTCCTAGGAGCAGCCGCGGCAACGTTCTCGATGTATTTGTTACATATTCCCCATGAACGTTAAGCCGAGGAGTTTGAACGAAGTACTTTCAGCTAATGTATCATTAGCCATAACTATTGGTGATTCAGAAGGTTTCTTGTGATTATTAAAGGAAAGAAGCTTAGTTATGGTAGTCTTGATTGTTAACATCCACTTTTGTCTCCATTCCACTATAAACTGGAGGTCTTTATTTAGAGTTTCCACCATTGCCTTGGATGTGTCCATTAGTTTTCCTCTCGTGCCTGCCATAGACAGTTGTGTCGTCAGCAAATATACTTTTCAGGGAGGTCATTTATGAATAACAAGAATAATAAAGATTCAAGGATCGACCTCTGAGGTACATCCGCATTTATATTATATTGTTTTGACGTACGACAATTGAAGACAACCTGGATTCTTCTCTTCTTTAAGAAAGATTTAATTAATGTTGAATATTTGTCAAGTAATATCATAGGATCTTATTTTCATGGGAAGACCATCGTGCCATGCCCTGTCAAAAAGCCTTTGATATAGCAAGCACTATTGCTCTCCTTCTCCTGCCTTATCAAGTGTATACGTTCAGAGATTACAGTTATGATATATGCAGTAGGCCTTGCCAAAGTCCATTTGTTAGCCAGACAAAGGTTTAGCAACTGTAAGGTGGTGGACTAGAGTATAATTAATTATGGACTCAAATATTTTGGTGAAAAGAGGGAGAAGACTAATGGGGTGATAATTCGTCAGAATTCTTGTAAACTGGTAGCACAGAAGCAGTTTTCCGACAGTCAGGAGAGCAAAGATTCGTCACAGCATTTGTTGTAAAATTTTAAGAAAAATGGAGCAACCTCAGCAAAACATTTTTTAATAGTATAGCTGGGAGTACGTTCAGTCCACATACAAAATACACACACACATACACACACACATACACACACACACACACATATATATATATACATATAAATAGAGAGTTAAAGAGATATGTGTGTCTGTACACACACATGTACACATATATGTGTATGTGTGTGTGTCTGTGTGTTCATCAATGTTTCGTCTTTATACAAAACGTTGATAGACACATAACTTAGTTTGTTCTTTTTTTCGTCTCTCTATCATATCATCATAAATGTGTGTGGGAGAGAAAGTAAATTATATAAATATTGTAATAAATCCATGCGGATCGATGAACGTTTCACCATTCCTATGTCCTTATCAGGACTTCAAATGAATCTCCAAGTCACAAAATAACTTTGGATTAAAATCTCCAATAATGCTGTTGAAAATACGAAGGGAAGAAGGAACCGTCTCGTTATTACGTCCTTGATGTTTTTGGCGTAGGCACTAAGGTCCCCCCTCATCCCACCGGTCACACAAACCCGATCGCAAACGTGTATATTTTACTACTTAATGCATGTAAATAAATAAGTGCATGAATAGCTAAGCGATTTAGACATATGACGACTTGTATACTCAACAAGAGAAAAAATTAAATAGATTGAATATAATTTCGACCGTTTTAATACTATATCTACTATTATTTCCCCAACTAATAAAGCTAAAAGTCGTTATTTTATTAACCTACAATAATTTGTTCGGCTAAAATTAATTGAAAATACTATATTTATTTTACTTCAAGGAATAAATTTGCACTCGGATGTTTTACCAAACATTTATTCAAGCTTAATAAAAAAAATTAACTCAGCCAGCCAAAATAAGTTTACAATCAAACTCTTCTTCCTAAATGTAGACCTCTTAAACACTATATGTAAACATACACACACATTTATACAAAGATACATATATACACATACACTTGTATATCTCTACACGTTTGTATTTACATACACGCACGCACATATCTATACACACACGCTAATATAAATGCCTGTGCTTGCACACAAAAGGATACATACAGACACACACACATAGTCATATGTATTGATATATATGTGTGTATATATATACACATATATATATATATATATATATATACAAACAGGAACACACTCATTAATATATGTATATATATTTATTTATTTAAACAGACATTGTTAAAGCATCCCTATCTACCACACATTTACAACCCATAACTTTCAGTAATATGTTTATCCTTATAATCTGCCAATCACTCAGAGTTCTCGCCTCATAGTTCCTTATTGGCTAATTTGATTGCTAGGGTTTGATTTCTAATGTTTTAGTTACTTCTTTATCACAATTGGTATCCTCTGACTTGCTCTTCTGTCTATTACTTACTTGTTAACAACTAATTATCTATTTACTATCTACATTATTTAACTAATTATCTAATTAACCATCTACACATATTATATTTTTTCTTTTATATTTACCTCTCACTAATTCTCTCTTTAATTATTATCTTTTTGATCAGAAGCTTATATATATATATATATTTATGTATTTGTGTATATATATATACCCATGCATGTGCTCTTCCCCATTGATGTGTGTGCGTATGTGTACATGTGTATGCGTGTGTGTGTATTTATGTGTGTGTGTTATTTACTTATCATAAACTATACCTTAATTATTTTTATTAATTTATTATTTGATTAACTTACTGATATTCTTACCTATTTTTATATTATCAAAATAAACCTGTAGCGTATAATTCTTTAATTCATCCTCCTATTTTCCCTTCTCTCTTTCTTTCTTTCTTTCTTTCTTTCAACCACAGCGTCCGACAATTCAAAAAATAATAAATAAAAAATAAAAAACAAAAAATATTATTCAATTCCCCCCTGCCTACCACTCTCATTATCACTTTAAACCCCGTATGCAACCTGTTTTTCCTCCTCCCACCACACCACGCCGGCCAATACAGACTTTGCAACCTGTTGCCATGAGGATCTGTTAAATTAACTGCTAACTGCTACTTAAACTTAAGCAGTTATAAACTACAACAGCGTCTATAAACATAAACACATAATTAATATTTAATAATAAACCCCCTCTCATTATATACACTCCTCCTACTTTAAATTCCAATGTCCCCCTCCCTTCCACTCTCCCCTTCTTGTCTAACTCCCCTTCATCTGCTATTTTTTCCATTCTTATTTGGTATTAAAACTCAGTCCATCTATAAATTCTGACGAAGCTGCTCGGATATTTCCTCATCTTTTGAGGATATCTTCCCAGCGGAAACAATATGTAAATCTATTCTGGACTCACAGCAATAAATTTCATATATATATATATATATATATATATATATATATATATATATATATATATATATATATATATATTCGATGATGTATGTATACATTAGAGAATATATATGATCCATAATGACCCAACGGTTAGGTTAAGTAACGTGAAAATAAACAATATAAATTGTTTACTCTGGAGTGGCCTTCCGGTCTTCATAAGTAAACAAAAATATTTTGCTTACTTAGACTCAAGCGC
>NC_136489.1:91915300-91997800 GCF_053919585.1 Euprymna scolopes
ATTCCCAAAGTAAGGCCTCCTATTTGTAACTAAAAAACTAAAAAAGTTGAAGAGCTACGAAGTCTGGAGTGGTACTATTAAAACGAGCAGGTTTTATGCTCAAGAATTTATGTTTTTAGTCACCACTATTATCAAAGCACCTTCGCCAGCCTTTTGTTGCCTCAGTCGTAAAAGTCTAGGAAGTGCTTCGTCACTAACATCTCTGTCGCCACTTTGAAATCAACGGCCCTTCTTCCAACTGTTCTGACATCTACTGTAGCGGATCCGTAAATCTTCAACAGGAGCCGGTAAATGTTGATCGGTTCAATTTTTTTCTGCATGTAATGGCACATCTTTGCTTCTAACGCACGTTCATGACAAGAGCTGCTTTCTTAGAATCTCACGCCATCAATATTTGCAACAGAGAGATAAAACTTTCAGGTTATGAATGCATAAGTTCAGTCATCATAACAATGCTGTTTGCAATTCTCTCTGATCAATTCGGTCGGAATAAAAAAAAAAGCAGAAGGACTTACTTTTGGAACGTCTCCTGTACATTATATGTTATTTCTCTGAGACATCTCTTTAATCATATTTTCAGGCCAGCCCTAAAAAACGGAAGTACGTATACAATATTTATGCGATTTTAATGTACAGCTCGAATGCTTTTGCAATATTTCATCGAATAGTTCTCAAAAATGCACTCTATTTTTGCAATTGTTTCTTCTTACTTTTACCATTGCGCCACTGGCATCCTCTTAAAGCGAAGAGGGATAAGTGAAAACACCTGTGGGTCGTAAAAGGGGGACGGCAAAACTGACTATAAATAAGTAAAGAGGACAACTAATAAAAGGACAGAATAGGAAATACTCTGATTGTAAATATATGCACGGCGGGATAGATCGTTGTAGCTTGAACGGTACACACGATAAATAAGCAAGACGAAACCACCCTGTTGTTTAGACTGGCTAGTCTTCAGATCAACGATCGGAATACATGTCGTAATTCAACATTTTCAAATCCCCCTCCCCCCTCTTCTCTGTCTTCTTCTTCTTCTTCTTCTTCTTCCTTCATCTCATTTATCTTTCATCTCTATCATTTAAGGATAGTATATCAAAGGATGTTCTTAAAGTGACGTGGCGTGCGCAATCAGACAAAAGACAGGTCACACACATAAAAGTCAGGGTCGGCCATTGCGCATGCGTCCTTGCATCTCAATTGTAGCCTTTGTCCATCCGTTGGTCTGTTCGCCACGCTTCAGTTTGAAATAGAATTTTCATCGTTTAATGTGCAGATCGAATGGAAGCATTAGACTTGTCCAGAATCCTTCCCATAAAAACAAAAGAACTAATATAATGAAAACAAAAGAACTAAGATAATGACGAAAAGAAAATCGCGTACACCAAAAATCACATACATTGATCAAGTTATATTTATATATAAAAAAAACACGAACTAATTCAAAATATGACCCAAGGTCGCGTCGGCATCTTTCGGTAGTTAACTGTAAGTTGCCGGAAAAGCAGCCCGCAAAGGCCATATTATACTAAACTACGAGCGATGACCTCGAGATGCCATTTTAAAAATATTCTTAAGTAACAATGGAAATAATTCTAAATCGAGATTTTAGAAAGCTATCCTTAACATGTGGAAATGGAAAAACAGAAATCCATTTCAAATTGCTTTTCTTAATAAAAATAAATCTACTTGCTCAATTTACGTGATTTTGTGTGTACGATATTTTCTGTTCGTCACGGGTACATACATGATACAGATTTTCCTTATTTTTGTTGTTTTGATATAGGGGAAAATCTGTACAAGTACCAAAGCATTTTATTTTAGTCAATTTGAAAAATTTTGCAAAATATTATTTATTTATCCACCAAAGATTAGTAACTTGGCATTGACGAATGTTGAGTTACTTCTTTTTTAAAAAAAAAAAAGATTTCGTTCATTTGAAAATAGTTCCGGTCCTATAAAAGTATTTTCTGGGAGTAATTAAATTGAATTACATTTTATTGCTCTTAAAGTGATGCTGCAACTATCTGCCAAAACCACTGACAAACCAGAATAAAATATTGATTTAGTTAAAAACAAAGAGAGCTATCGATGACAAAAACCGAAAAAGAGATTGACTTTACTTCATATATTATATATTAACTATACAAAACACTTATTCTGTTTTGTTTTTGTTTTGTTTTTTGTATTATTGTCATTTGTTTAATCGGTAGTGTTTTACTTGCAATTTTGTTTTCATTCGTTTTCTTAATAATGCCAATTTGATTTATTTTTATCTGTTTCTTGTTTTTTTGCAAAACATATGTATTTTTTGCTGACAAATGTAAAAGTATATCGATGATGAACAGAGTGATATCTCTTTTTTAATATGAAAATAATTCGAAGTATTTACACAAAATACATTTAATCGGATATTATATTTTATTGTTCTCAACAGCATGCTTCACTATTCCACCGAGACAGCTGATAGACCACATTCAAATGATTATTTTGTCTGACCAATCTTACAGGTATCTTATATATTAGTTTAGTAGTATCTATTCCTCGCTGCCCGATAGTGTTTTTACTTACAGTTTTTATGGTTTATTTTTTATTGGGGGGGGGGCGTTTTGTTTTGTTTTTTTGTTTTGTTTTTTTGTTTTGTTTTTTTGCACAAAATACTATATTTTCATTCCAAACAAAGAGAAATAACATTACATTTATAGATTTAGACCATTTTAAAGATAATATCCATATAAAAACAATTCCGACCCGATAAAAAATATTTTCTTGAACGAATTAAACCTAATTATATTGTATTAATCCTAACAACATGCTACAACGATTCATAAAAGGAAATTGCACACTAGAATCAAATATTAATTCCGTATGAAAAAAGTTATCGATGACAAAATCAAAAAACGAAACTGATTTACCTTATGTAATAGAGATGTAAATGTTTCGGTTTAGTACCGTTGAAATATACTTATTCATACAATCTTTATTTGTACGGCATAATCATGTTGACACATTGAGTTTCATTAGATCCCCGAAGTTAAGTGACGTTGAACCTGACTAGTATTAGATGGGTGATCGTTTAAGGATACTAGGCGCTGTATGTATTTAGATATGGGAGTATATCAAATATCTCAAGCAACTCAACGCCCATGTTTTGCACAGTTCCACATTAAACTTGAGCAAGGTATAGCACTGGTTTTCCTCGCTATTATATTCCAGAAGGTTACCATACCGGGGTAGACGAAGCTTCTTAGCCGTGGTGAAGGCAATCTATCTAAGACTAAAACATTGATTAAAAAAATACTAGATAGAAAGAGTCCGTTAGCTATATAAAGCAACTTTTAACTTTTAAATGACGTGTATGTTTACGCAAAAATTTAAACTGCATTTTAGTGGTCTTTCATGCTTAAGTTTTAAATAGTATTTCAATGATCTATCAAGCTTAAGATTTAAATAATATTTTTTATCGCTAAATGCGCAAAAAAATATTATAATCCTATTATAGATGAGTTGAAACTATTTTTGTGAGGAGGTCGATCACATTTAACATCAAGTTCATTTTTTATTGTTTTTCCACGCTTTAGTTTGAAATAATATTTTATTGGTCTGCCATGCTTAAATTTATTAATCACATTTTTTATATAGTTGTTGTGCATGAATTTTAAATAACATCTTCGTTCGACTGAGAATCTTAAATTTGAAGTAGCTTTTTAGTGGTTCTGTCACATTATAGTTGCAATATAGATTTTTTTATTGTTCTGTCCCGCTGAATTTTGAAATAGGATTTTCATCATAGAATGAATGGACGCATCTTACATAGATACGTTCTTTTTAATTTTATTTCAACAAATAGACAGTCGTCTGAGACAGCTTTCGATGAGGCACGGTCGCAAAACTGAAACGTAAAGTTTGTTCTGTTTACAAATGGGCTTTTTTTTTCTTCTTTATTTTATTCCCCTTATACTCGTAACTAAGAAACGGATTATTCGTTGTTTCCTGGAAACGCAATCAAATAGAAAAGAAATATTCCAGTAATTTAAATGATTAAACTCGGCGCAACTAAGACAATTTGTCTAACTGGTATTACGCATACGATCAGTTTTATATAGACATAAACATAATATACTATCGGGACCCGTATCCAATTTGAGAACCCAAAACATTCCGGTTCCCAACTCTAAACCTCTTATCTTTTATTTTTTTATGAATATTAATTTTCAAATAATAAATATAAGAAACTATAAGGAGCAACATTTTTTTATATATTAAATACATAATTCAAGGTATGTTATGTATAAAACGGAGAACAACAGTTACTTAACTAACCTCGTATCTTTTGGGAGCCGTGATCACTCGGAATTATGGTTGGTTATAGGTTTAAGATATTTTTAAGTTGACGAGAAAATGCTTATTTTTAATCATGATTTGAGATATTTACCCGCCCCACAATTTTTTTTAAAAAATATATTCGAAAATAACATATATTTTTTTAATTCTACGTGCTTTACTTATTTGCATATTCAGCCACGTGTTACAGTGTTAGTCAAGTTTTTAAGCTCCCAGGAGCAGCTAGCCAGTCTCACTATGTATCTAGTCTCATGATATGGATTTTCTTGAATTAAATCTTCTTGATATATTTTCTTTATATATTTGAAGATTGGTAATCGTAGAACCTGTTAAACTTACGTTAATCGTTTCTTTTTTATTGGGGGAGATAGCGTCGTTTATGGATCTGTAAACATTCGACTCCTTTTCTGATATTTGCATTTCTTAGTCTTACGATTTTATTCTGGAAACAGTAATAAATAAAACATAATAATATATCCATCGCACACACGCACTAATATATACACGCAAAATAAAAATAAAAAGTAAAAAATTAAAAAATAAAACCATCGAAAATAAAAACCGAGCATAAAAAGTGACTTCTTAAAAATATAACTTCCTGAAAATATAACTCCTACAAATATAACTTCCTAAAAAACTAAGTTCCTAAAAAAGTGTCTTCCTAAAAATATACTTCTTATTTCTTAAGAAATACAAATATCAGAAAAACGGTTGAATTTATGAACGATGTTATTCGCAAAAAAAGAATCACAATTTGAACATGTTTTACGACTAACTCGATGCCTTCGGTCAGTCTCAAAAGACAAAGGATACCCCCTGTAGAGGGCAGCTGCTGATGAAATTGTGAGGTAAGGTTTGCGCAATCCCAACCACACCTTTCCTGAATCGGCACTGTTTGAGTCCAGTGGAAAAGAGAAGTCCAGGACGACTTGAAACAATGCCGGGAAAAACGACTATCAAACTCCAAATATATAATCATTTTTTTAATTTTTATTTTCTAGGTGGGGCAGGGGTTCTAATCTTTTATTCTCTATTTTTCATGCCCTATTTTTATTCTCCATTTTTAAACTTTATTTTTATTCTTCATTTTTAAACTTTATTCTTATTCTCAATCTTTAACCTTTATTTTTATTCTCATTTTTAACCTTTATTTTTATTCTCCATTTTAACCTTTATGTTTATTCTTCATTTTTAAACATTATTTTTATTCTTCATTTTAAACCTTTATTTTTATTCTCGATTTTAAACCTTTATTTTTATTCTCCATTTTAACCTCTATTTTTATTCTCCATTTTAAACCTTTATTTTTATTCTCCATTTTAATCTCTATTTTTATTCTCCATTTTTACCCTTTATTTTTATTCTTCATTTTTAAACTTTATTTTAATTCTCCATTTTAACCTTTATGTTTATTCTTAATTGTAAAACATTGTTTTTATTCATCATTTTAAACCTTTATTTTCATTCTCCATTTTAAACCTTTATTTTTGATCTCCATTTTAACCTCTATTTTTATTCTCCATTTTTAACCTTTATTTTTATTCTCCATTTTTAAACTTTATTTTGATTCTCCATTTTAACCTTTATGTTTATTCTTCATTTTTAAACATTATTTTAATTCTCCATTTTTAACCTTTATTTTCATTCTCCATTTTAACATCTATTTTTATTCTCAATTTTTAACCTTTATTTTTATTCTCCATTTTTAAACTTTATTTTAATTCTCCATTTTAACCTTTATGTTTATTCTTCATTTTTAAACATTATTTTTATTCACCATTTTTAACCTTTATTTTTATTCTTCATTTTAACCTCTATTTTTATTCTCAATTTTAAACCTTTATTTTTATTCTCCATTTTAAACCTTTATTTTTATTCTCGATTTTAAACCTTTATTTTTATTCTCCATTTTAACCTCTATTTTTATTCTCCATTTTTAACATTTATTTTTATTCTCCATTTTTAACCTTTATTTTTATTCTCCATTTTAAACCTTTATTTTTATTCTCCATTTTTAACATTTATTTTTATTCTCCATTTTTAACCTCTATTTTTATTCTCCATTTTTAACATTTATTTTTATTCTCCATTTTTAACCTTTATTTTTATTCTCCATTTTAAACCTTTATTTTTATTCTCCATTTTTAACATTTATTTTTATTCTCCATTTTTAACCTCTATTTTTATTCTCCATTTTTAACATTTATTTTTATTCTCCATTTTTAACCTTTATTTTTATTCTCCATTTTAAACCTTTATTTTTATTCTCCATTTTTAACATTTATTTTTATTCTCCATTTTTAACCTTTATTTTTATTCTCCATTTTAACCTTTATGTTTATTCTTCATTTTTAAACATTATTTTTATTCACCATTTTTACCCTTTATTTTATTCTTCATTTTAACCTCTATTTTTATTCTCAATTTTAAACCTTTATTTTTATTCTCCATTTTCACCTTTATTTGTATTCTCCATTTTAACCTCTATTTTTATTCTCCATTTTAACCTTTATTTTTATTCTCCATTTTTAAACTTTATTTTAATTCTCCATTTTAACCTTCATGTTTATTCTTCATTTTTAAACATTATTTTTATTCTCCATTTTAAACCTTTATTTTTATTCTCCATTTTAACCTCTATTTTTATTCTCCATTTTAAACCTTTATTTTTATTCTCTATTTTAAACCTTTATTTTTATTCTCCATTTTAAACCTTTATTTTTATTCTCCATTTTAAACCTTTATTTTCATTCTCCATTTTAAACCTTTATTTTTATTCTTCATTTTAACCTCTATTTTTATTCTCCATTTTAAACCTTTATTTTTATTCACCATTTTTAACCTTTATTTTCATTCTCCATTTTAAATCTTTATTTTTATTCTCCATTTTTACCTCTATTTTTATTCTCCATTTTAAACCTTTATTTTTATTCTCCATTTTAAACATTTATTTTTATTCTCCATTTTAAACCTCTATTTTTATTCTCCATTTTTAACCTCTATTTTATTCTCCATTTTAAACCTTTATTTTTATTCTCCATTTTAAACCTTTATTTTTATTCTCCATTTTTAACCTCTATTTTTATTCTCCATGTTTAACCTTTATTTTTATTCTCCATTTTAAACCTTTATTTTTATTCTTCATTTTTAACCTTTATTTTTATTCTCCATTTTAACCTCTATTTTTATTCTCCATTTTAACCTCTATTTTATTCTCCATTTTAAACCTTTATTTTTATTCTCCATTTTAAACCTTTATTTTTATTCTCCATTTTAAACCTTTATTTTTATTCTCCATTTTAAATCTTTATTTTTATTCTCCATTTTAACCTCTATTTTATTCTCCATTTTAAACCTTTATTTTTATTCTCCATTTTAAACCTTTATTTTTATTCTCCATTTTTAACCTCTATTTTTACTCTCCATTTTAAACCTTTATTTTTATTCTCCATTTTAACCTCTATTTTTATTCTCCATTTTAACCTCTATTTTTATTCTCCATTTTAAACCTTTATTTTTATTCTCCATTTTAAACCTTTATTTTTATTCTCCATTTTAAACCTTTATTTTTATTCTCCATTTTAAACCTTTATTTTTATTCTCCATTTTTAACCTCTATTTTTATTCTCCATGTTTAACCTTTATTTTTATTCTCCATTTTAAACCTTTATTTTTATTCTTCATTTTTAACCTTTATTTTTATTCTCCATTTTAACCTCTATTTTTATTCTCCATTTTAACCTCTATTTTATTCTCCATTTTAAACCTTTATTTTTATTCTCCATTTTAAACCTTTATTTTTATTCTCCATTTTAAACCTTTATTTTTATTCTCCATTTTAAATCTTTATTTTTATTCTCCATTTTAACCTCTATTTTATTCTCCATTTTAAACCTTTATTTTTATTCTCCATTTTAAACCTTTATTTTTATTCTCCATTTTTAACCTCTATTTTTATTCTCCATTTTAAACCTTTATTTTTATTCTCCATTTTAACCTCTATTTTTATTCTCCATTTTAAACCTTTATTTTTATTCTCCATTTTAAACCTTTATTTTTATTCTCCATTTTAAACCTTTATTTTTATTCTCCATTTTAAACCTTTATTTTTATTCTCCATTTTAAACCTTTATTTTTATTCTCCATTTTTAACCTCTATTTTTATTCTCCATTTTAAACCTTTATTTTTATTCTCCATTTTAACCTCTATTTTTATTCTCCATTTTAAACCTTTATTTTTATTCTCCATTTTAAACCTTTATTTTTATTCTCCATTTTAAACCTTTATTTTTATTCTCCATTTTAAACCTTTATTTTTATTCTCCATTTTAAACCTTTATTTTTATTCTCCATTTTTAACCTCTATTTTTATTCTCCATTTTAAACCTTTATTTTTATTCTCCATTTTAACCTCTATTTTTATTCTCCATTTTAAACCTTTATTTTTATTCTCCATTTTAAACCTTTATTTTTATTCTCCATTTTAAACCTTTATTTTTATTCTCCATTTTAAACCTTTATTTTATTCTCCATTTTAAACCTTTATTTTATTCTCCATTTTAAACCTTTATTTTTATTCTCCATTTTAAACCTCTATTTTATTCTCCATTTTAAACCTTTATTTTTATTCTCCATTTTAAACCTTTATTTTTATTCTCCATTTTAAACCTTTATTTTTATTCTCCATTTTAAATCTTTATTTTTATTCTCCATTTTAACCTCTATTTTATTCTCCATTTTAACCTCTATTTTTATTCTCCATTTTAAACCTTTATTTTTATTCTCCATTTTAAACCTTTATTTTTATTCTCCATTTTAAACCTTTATTTTTATTCTCCATTTTAAACCTTTATTTTTATTCTCCATTTTAAACCTTTATTTTTATTCTCCATTTTTAACCTCTATTTTTATTCTCCATTTTAAACCTTTATTTTTATTCTCCATTTTAACCTCTATTTTTATTCTCCATTTTAAACCTTTATTTTTATTCTCCATTTTAAACCTTTATTTTTATTCTCCATTTTAAACCTTTATTTTTATTCTCCATTTTAAACCTTTATTTTTATTCTCCATTTTAAACCTTTATTTTTATTCTCCATTTTTAACCTCTATTTTTATTCTCCATTTTAAACCTTTATTTTTATTCTCCATTTTAACCTCTATTTTTATTCTCCATTTTAAACCTTTATTTTTATTCTCCATTTTAAACCTTTATTTTTATTCTCCATTTTAAACCTTTATTTTTATTCTCCATTTTAAACCTTTATTTTATTCTCCATTTTAAACCTTTATTTTATTCTCCATTTTAACCTCTATTTTTATTCTCCATTTTAAACCTTTATTTTTATTCTCCATTTTAAACCTCTATTTTTATTCTCCATTTTAAACCTTTATTTTTATTCTCCATTTTAACCTCTATTTTTATTCTCCATTTTAAACCTTTATTTTTATTCTCCATTTTTAACATTTATTTTTATTCTCCATTTTTAACCTTTATTTTTATTCTCCATTTTAACCTTTATGTTTATTCTTCATTTTTAAACATTATTTTTATTCACCATTTTTACCCTTTATTTTATTCTTCATTTTAACCTCTATTTTTATTCTCAATTTTAAACCTTTATTTTTATTCTCCATTTTCACCTTTATTTGTATTCTCCATTTTAACCTCTATTTTTATTCTCCATTTTAACCTTTATTTTTATTCTCCATTTTTAAACTTTATTTTAATTCTCCATTTTAACCTTCATGTTTATTCTTCATTTTTAAACATTATTTTTATTCTCCATTTTAAACCTTTATTTTTATTCTCCATTTTAACCTCTATTTTTATTCTCCATTTTAAACCTTTATTTTTATTCTCTATTTTAAACCTTTATTTTTATTCTCCATTTTAAACCTTTATTTTTATTCTCCATTTTAAACCTTTATTTTCATTCTCCATTTTAAACCTTTATTTTTATTCTTCATTTTAACCTCTATTTTTATTCTCCATTTTAAACCTTTATTTTTATTCACCATTTTTAACCTTTATTTTCATTCTCCATTTTAAATCTTTATTTTTATTCTCCATTTTAACCTCTATTTTATTCTCCATTTTAAACCTTTATTTTTATTCTCCATTTTAAACCTTTATTTTTATTCTCCATTTTAAACCTTTATTTTTATTCTCCATTTTAAATCTTTATTTTTATTCTCCATTTTAACCTCTATTTTATTCTCCATTTTAAACCTTTATTTTTATTCTCCATTTTAAACCTTTATTTTTATTCTCCATTTTTAACCTCTATTTTTATTCTCCATTTTAAACCTTTATTTTTATTCTCCATTTTAACCTCTATTTTTATTCTCCATTTTAAACCTTTATTTTTATTCTCCATTTTAAACCTTTATTTTTATTCTCCATTTTAAACCTTTATTTTTATTCTCCATTTTAAACCTTTATTTTTATTCTCCATTTTAAACCTTTATTTTTATTCTCCATTTTTAACCTCTATTTTTATTCTCCATTTTAAACCTTTATTTTTATTCTCCATTTTAACCTCTATTTTTATTCTCCATTTTAAACCTTTATTTTTATTCTCCATTTTAAACCTTTATTTTTATTCTCCATTTTAAACCTTTATTTTTATTCTCCATTTTAAACCTTTATTTTTATTCTCCATTTTAAACCTTTATTTTTATTCTCCATTTTTAACCTCTATTTTTATTCTCCATTTTAAACCTTTATTTTTATTCTCCATTTTAACCTCTATTTTTATTCTCCATTTTAAACCTTTATTTTTATTCTCCATTTTAAACCTTTATTTTTATTCTCCATTTTAAACCTTTATTTTTATTCTCCATTTTAAACCTTTATTTTATTCTCCATTTTAAACCTTTATTTTATTCTCCATTTTAACCTCTATTTTTATTCTCCATTTTAAACCTTTATTTTTATTCTCCATTTTAAACCTTTATTTTTATTCTCCATTTTAAACCTTTATTTTTATTCTCCATTTTAAACCTTTATTTTTATTCTCCATTTTAAACCTTTATTTTTATTCTCCATTTTAAACCTTTATTTTTATTCTCCATTTTAACTTCTATTTTTATTCTCCATTTTAAACCTTTATTTTTATTCTCCATTTTTAACCACTATTTTTATTCTCCATTTTAAACCTTTATTTTTATTCTCCATTTTAAACCTTTATTTTTATTCCCCATTTTTACCTGTATTTTTATTCTCCATTTTTAACCTTTATTTTTATTCTCCATTTTTAACCTTTATTTTTATTCTCCATTTTTAAACTTTATTTTAATTCTCCATTAGAACCTTTATGTTTATTCTTTATTTTTAAACATTATTTTTATTCACCATTTTAACCTTTATTTTTATTCTTCATTTTAAACCTTTATTTTTATTCTCCATTTTAACCTTTATGTTTATTCTTCATTTTTAAACATTATTTTTATTCAACATTTTTAACCTTTATTTTTATTCTCCATTTTAAACCTTTATTTTTATTCTCCATTTTAACCTTTATTTTTATTCTCCATTTTAAACCTTTATTTTTATTCTTCATTTAAACCTCTATTTTTATTCTCCATTTTAAACCTATATTTTTATTCTCCATTTTTAACCTTTATTTTTATTCTACATTTCAAACCTTTATTTTTATTCTCCATTTTAAACCATTATTTTTATTCTCCATTTTGAACCTTTATTTTTATTCTCCATTTTAACCTCTATTTTTATTCTCCATTTTAACCCTTTATTTTTATTCTCCATTTTAACCTCTATTTTTATTCTCCATTTGAAACCTTTATTTTTATTCTCCATTTTAAACCTTTAATTTCATTCTCCATTTTAAACCTTTATTTTTATTCTCCATTTTAACCTCTATTTTTATTCTCCATTTTTACCTTTATTTTTATTCTCCATTTTAAACCTTTATTTTTATTCTCCATTTTAAACCTTTATTTTTATTCTCCATTTTAACCTTTATTTTTATTCTCCATTTTTAACATTTATTTTCATTCTCCATTTTAAACCTTTATTTTTGATCTCCATTTTAACCTCTATTTTTATTCTCCATTTTAAACCTCTATTTTTATTCTCAATTTTAAACCTTTATTTTTATTCTCCATTTTAACCTCTATTTTTATTCTCCGTTTGCAAGCTTTATTTTTATGCTCCATTGTTAACCTTTATGTTTATTCTCCATTTTAAACCTCTATTTTTATTCTCCATTTTTAACCACTATTTTTATTCTCCATTTTTAACCTTTAGTTTTATTCATCATTTTTAACCTTTAATTTTATTCTCCATTTTTAACCTTTATTTTTATGCTCCATTGTTAACCTTTATTTTTATTCTCCATTTTTAACCTCTATTTTTATTCTCCATTTTTAACCACTATTTTTATTCTCCATTTTTAACCACTATTTTTATTCTTCATTTTAAACCTTTATTTTTATTCTTCATTTTAAACCTTTATTTTTATTCTCCATTTTTAACCTTTATTTTTATTCTCCATTTTAAACCTTTATTTTTATTCTCCATATTTAACCTTTATTTGTATTCTCCATTTTTAACCTCTTTTTTTATTCTTCATTTTTAACCTTTATTTTTATTCTCCATTTTTAACCTCTATTTTTATTCTTCATTTTTAACCTTTATTTTTATTCTCCATTTTTTACCTCTATTTTTATTCTCCATTTTTAACCTTTATTTTTATTCTCCATTTTAACCTTTATTTTTATTCTCCATTTTTAACCTCTATTTTTATTCTTCATTTTTAACCTTTATTTTAATTCTCCATTTTAACCTTTATTTTTATTCTTCATTTTAAACCTTTATTTTTATTCTCCATTTTAACCTTTATGTTTATTCTCCATTTTTAACCTCTATTTTTATTCTCAATTTTTAACCTTTATTTTTATTCTCCATTTTTAACCTCTATTTTTATTCTTCATTTTTAACCTTTATTTTTATTCTCCATTTTTAACCTCTATTTTTATTCTTCATTTTTAACCTTTATTTTTATTCTCCATTTTAACCTTTGTTTTTATTCTCCATTTTTAACCTTTATTTTTATGCTCCATTGTTAACCTTTTTTTTTATTCTCCATTTTAACCTCTATTTTTATTCTCCATTTTTAACCTTTATTTTTATGTTCCATTGTTAACCTTTATTTTTATTCTCCATTTTTAACCTTTAGTTTTATGCTCCATTGTTAACCTTTATTTTTATTCTCCATTTTTTACTTTTAGTTTTAGTCTTCATTTTTAACTTTTATTTTTATTCTCCATTTTTAACCTTTTTTTTATTCTCCATTTTTAACTTTTATTTTTATTTTCCATTTTTAACCTTTTTTTTATTCTCCATTTTTAACTTTTATTTTTATTCTCCATTTTTAACCTTTATTTTTATTCACCATTTTTACCTCTATTTTTATTCTTATTTTCCCTTGTACACCTCTACATTTGTCACTTTGTAGATATATTTTTCCACCCAACTTGAAACTGTTATAATGCTCTTACCTCCCACCTGTTCATTGTATTCCCGTATTACCTTTTCCATGTCTAATCTAATATGTATTTAAAATCGATGTTATCTATTTTGCCGATATTCTTTGTATAATATAAATTTTGTCCTCTTCTGATAAGAACCATTTAGCTTTGAAATGTCAAGGCCTAAAGAGATTTCTCCTGTTCACATATTGTAATCATCTTTAACTGTATTTACATGGTAATCTTTGGTAAGTTTAATCCTTATCTATTTATCTTTTTTTCTTATTTACATTAGAAATAAAAGAAAAAAAAACAAGTTATGTGTTAATCAACGTTTCGTCTTTATTTCAAAACTTCCTCTGGATTAATGAAATTAAGAAAACAAAACACCAGCACAAATATTTGAAAATGTTTTTTGATGTAATGAAATGTATGCCCCTGTTTCATTTCAGAAACGGAAAAAGTCGTTGTAAATTAAAAAGGGGGCCATAGCGTTCTGAAAGAGAATGATTTTTTATAACGTCATATAGCCGTTTATATATTTAAAAACATAGTGTAATTCATAATATTTTTGAAACAAATACGCCCATTATAATTCAAATGGGGATGTATAACTGAAATGAAATGAGTTTATTTTTATTATGTAATCAATTGACTGATTATGCGCATTAATTATTATTGTAAGTGTTTTTTTCTTTTTGTTTGTTTTTTAATTACATTTTCACCCCAAACAAGGCACATTGCCACTTTGGTGTAGGGGGCTACTATCAGGGGCAACAACTACTGGGGTACTATGTAGGGATTTGGGCAGCAAGATGTTGGTTCACGTTGCACTTGAACTTCTGCACGTCAGTACAGTTAGGGAAGCAAGGACCTGGAATGGAATTCTAAAGTCTAGCGGTTCTGGGGAAGAAACTACTGGAGTAGAAAGATCTTTTACATCTAGGGATCTCTACAGTGTAGGGTGGGATTTTGCAGCCTGTCGGGTCTGCCGAGGGTGTTCACGTCGTGGAGGCACAAGTGCTTGCAATTCGTCAGAGCATTCACCATTAAAATACTTGTAGAACAGGCAGAGGGATGCAACGTTTCGTCGATGGAACAGAGGCTGAAGCTTAGATGCCAGTTCAGGACCTATCACATTTGCGACTCTCTTTTGAACCTTGTCAAGGAGCGAGAGACAAGTAGCCGATGCACCAACCCAAATATGACAGCAATACTCCATACATGGGCGAATGGTTGCCTTATAGAGGTACAGGTTACTTTCGAGTCTTAGTAGTTTTCTAGCACGGTAGAGAGGGCCCACATTCCTTGCAGCCGCCCTGGCAATGCCCTCGATGTAATTGTTCCAACTCGTGTTTCCTGTGAACGTTAGACCAAGGAGCTTGAAAGGCATACTCTCAGATAAAGAGTCGTTGGCTTTGCTATAGGTGGTAGAGAATTCTATAAGAATATACAAATAATATGAATTGCATCATATCTTTTTAAAATTTATTAACGGCTAGTGACGTTATAAAAAGCCTTACGCTCTTCCACATAGCTATGTCCCCTTTTTTTAAAATTTCCAACAACTTTTCTATTTCTGAAATGGAATAGGGTTATTCATTACATCAAAAATATATTTTCAAATATTTGTACTTGTGTTTTGTTTTCTTATTTTCATTCATCCAGAAGAAGTCTCGCAATAAAGACGAAACGTTAACAAACGCATAATTTGTTTTTTTTTTCCTTTTTTATTTCTCTATTTTTTTTTTTCAGAATACTATTTTCATTATTCTCATTATTATAGGTAAAGGATAGAAATGGCGATAAGATAAAAAAAAAATGCATCATCTAAACTGAAACGTCTGCCTTGATGTTTCATTTAACTCTTACGATAGTGAGAATGAATATCTTACTTTTTCGATTCACTTTTCAAAAAACTCTCGTGACAATTGGGTTAAACGTAGAGATGTACATAGTGAAACAATAAAATTGTCGCCCTAGAAAAGACGACATTATTCCATTTCCGTTTGGTGAAAACCGGTTTTCTTTTTTGTGGGGAGGGGAGACCATTTAAAAGTTGGTCAGTTTAGTACAAATGCCAAGAGTGATAGGAGCCTTCTATCATGTCTGTTCATATGTCGAGAACATCACCAACACGACCTCCCACAACACCAAAGCCAGTCTGATCACCGCCATCCGACGAGTATTTGCCGGTGCTTGTGGAACAGGCATGCTCACATTTCTTGACCCTAATCGAGGTGGTGATTAAGGCTAAGGCGGAAACATTGAATAGATGTAAGCTCTATTACATAATCAAGTTACTTGAATTTATATTTTCACTAAAAGTTTTGAAATAAAACTGTAGTGTTGTTTTCTTTATGGCGACAAATTTGTCGTTCCATTGAGTTTTAGCTCTGTTCTCTTTTGATTTCATTTCAACCTGAGATCTTTTTCAATCTTGTTTTTTTCTTGAAGTTATACACATATATAATTGTTTTAATTTATTTCGTTTATTGTTGAAATAAGATTATTGAACAACATGATTAATTCCAATGAAAGAATACAAAATAAACATAACAATCGATCGTATGCGTCTGTTTATCAAATCAAACGACATTTAATAAGTCAAAACAATAGATGTTTTTCTTATTAACAAATATGACTTTTTCCAGACTCCAAATCAACAGAGAATCGAGCAGGGCCTTCGGCTAATCGCAGCAACCAAGTACATACACTAAACACACTGTGTTCCTTCAATGAATTCGGATAAATCAATTTAACCCATCTGTCAAAACAAACAGGTTTACTTGCTAGACATTTCTGCTAGCCAGTGTATGCAACAGAAATAATCACGTTTTATTTAAAACTAGCGGGCCACGCAGCGTTGCCCGATCGTAAGATACGTTTAAATATGATATTTTAATTCATGCAGATTATGAATTTATTGTTTTAGTGACAGTTCTCTGTCGATTATTATATTAAAAACAACATATAATAGTGAAATAAAAACTAAAAAAAATAGTATACATAACTTGAGTGCCATCAGCTAGAATCGAAAACATAACATATAACTCTCCACCTCCATTCCTTATCCTTTGAGCCACGCCAATATATATGTATACAAGGCGTCCAAAAAGTCACTGAAGGTTTTTGAACTTGAATTCATTCTTCATTTTTGATGACACCTTTCTGTAATTTTAACTCAATCTGTATTAGACATTTAGAGGTTCTTTGAATAATGCAAAATTCAAACATTTATTCATGAAAAACAATGTCTTTTAAATATTGCCTATTTTCAGCTTCGCATATTTGTGCTTTTCAAAAACATTATTCACGAGAGAGTGCAGCATTTCTGGATTTCGATTTACCTTCCTTATTTTGTCCCTGATGCTTTACTTCAATTCTTGCAGGGGTCGTGGTTTGTAAACATAGACTCTTTATTTAAGACATCTCCACTAGAAAAAGTCGGGGCTAGTCAAGTATGGGGAACGTAGTGACCATTTGACGTTGCCATAGCAAGAGATAATAAAACGGGCAAAATTTAATAGACATTATTTTTCATAAATATATTTTGTTTGAATTTTGCATGTTTTCAAAAATTTCCAATGTCTTAGTCAGATTGTGTTAAAATTACAGAAAAATATCATCAAAATAAAGACTATATATATATATATATATATATATATATATATATATATATATATATATATATATATATATATATATATATATATATATATATAATTATTTACTACAATAATTCTTACATACCTACAGACACTAGTGTTTCATCTTTTCGGGAATTATAAGTGCAGGGTGTCACGATTAACATCGGTCGATAGATTCGAACCCGACTCCATTTGCAAGGACCAAATCCATTCGGCCACCGTTAACTGTGTGAAATATTGTTGAAATTTACACATTAATTTTTAAATGCTTTTGAACGCCTTTCAGAGTGAACCAATCATTATATGGTGATCTGCTTATGCGAGCTAAACTGACCGACTTTATTTCAAGTGTAAAGTGCTCGACGATAGGAAACGAGTTTCTTAAAGAGGCTGACAAAATTATTTACAATAATAATTATTAAATACCTAAAGACACTAGTGTTCCATCGTTGCAGGAATCATTAGTAGCGGGTGTCACAATTAACACTGGTCAAGAGATTCGAACCCGACAACGACCATTCGGCCACTGTTAACCGCGAGAAATATTGTTGAAATTTAAACATTTATTTTTAACGTCTGTCAGAGTGATCTAATCATTATATGATGATCTGCGCATGCGAGCTAAATTGACCGACTTTAATTCAACTGTAAAGTGCTCAACGATAAGAAACGAGCTTCTTAAATGGGCTGACACACACACACACACCCACACACACACATATATATATATATATATATGTGTGTGTGTGTGTGTGTGTGTGTGTGTGTGTGTGTGTGTGTGTGTGTGTGTGTGTGTGGAAATATGATTTTTTTTTTAATTATATTTCACCTTTATTAACCCCGACAATTTAATTTATGAAGCTCAATGTAACTGCAGATCATATAACAAATAAATGACAAATTTCAAGCTGTCGTCCTTATTACAATTTATTCTTTTAAGTGTGTTGACATTCTTGCAATTCTTGCAATTCCTGCAATTCAATAATTGTGCATGTCAACGTACTTAAAGAAATAAATTGTAAAATAGAAATCTTCAAATTTGGAATATAGACTTTATTTGTTTATATATATATATATATATATATATATATATATATATATATTAATGAAAACAAAGGGCTGTAATGTTTACCTGATATACGCAATGGTAAGCTTTAAACTAAAAAATAAATAACAGTATTTATATATAGAATATTTAATCCCAGCCGATTTAAAAAAAAAAAAAAAAAAGCTCAATACGCAATAGAGAGTATAGCTTTCTATTATAAATACAGGGTGACCTAAAAAAACGGGCCCCAACTTTAATTAGGCCCTGTTTCTTAGTGTTTTGTCCGAATGAAATGAAACTTTGAAAAGTTATTTTTCTACTTAGCAGGCACCATTCTCATCGATGAACGATGACTCTGCATAACCACATGTTTCAAGAGCACAAAAGAAAAAAAAGAAAATTGTATACTTTTCTTAGTTGCTTTATCTGCATGAAACTGTTATTCTCTCTTACAATATTTAATTAGTTTGCTTCTTCTATGTGCAGTTAACTGTTTAATCATCTACAACGGAAATCCAACATTGTTTATAGACATTTTAGAGATAAGCAGTTCATGCTGTTTAGTCAGTTGCAGTTGTTGAACATTTTAAACACGTGCTGTGTGGACAGCCTTCTCAAATCAAATATAATTCTTCTCTCACACACACAAGTAATTTGTCTGTCTCTATCTTGGCAAATGATAATTCAAGGAGATGGGGGATGGGCACAAAATATTACTAGGTGTAATGAGAAGAACTCTACTAGTATCTCTCTTTCTCTCCCTCTCTCTTTCTCTATCTCTATCCCTCTCTATCTATCTATCTATCTGTCTATCTCTCTCTCTTTCTTACATTCACACAATGATTTTATTAAAAACTAATTATGGGAGTCCTAGTGATCGTATCCACTGACAAGTAAAAACCTGGGTCCTAACAACAACACGAACTATAGTGGTTTTACATGAATCACAATTGTACGTAAATCGCAAGGTTTAATAGGTCAATAAAAACAGCACTCGTTGACTTTCAGCATTTTATTGGACTGACTTGCTTTATTACGCTTCCCATGATATGTGAATAGTATTTTTTAAATAAATGTTGAGTGAGAAACGCAATGAATGTTAAACTATTATTAACCCTGGTCAGTTATGAAATGGATGACTAATTTGGAGATATCGACTGCCAAAGTAATAAAATTTAGTGAAACTCATACTGTCATTATTGGTTAAATAATTGGGCATACTAACAAGTAGAGCGGGTTAGTTAAAGAAAAGAAAACCCCGGAATATCATCTCGTTCATCATTGCATGGTTCTTGTTCGTAGGAAAAATGCAATTATAGATTGCGAAACTCTTGTCTCTAGTGATATGACATTTAGTATGTGCACACGTTTATGTATTTTTATGTATAGAATTAATTCCTAACCGACCATTATGAATTTGAATACATTGCTGTTAGGCGTAAATATCGTAACATTTGGTTATATTTTGCTTAATTTACTTTGAAGAAGCCCGCCGTGAAAATTCGGACACCTCGAATTTACATGAAAATTTAACAATAGGTAATAGACATCGATTAGTAAATATTCCTTAAATTTCGGTTTCGTTAAGATATTTTAAAACGTTTGTAGGATGAATATTAAAAAAAAAACTTGCATTTGAAAATTCAAGTATTTCAGATTTGCATTGAATTTGATCTTTAAACTTAGTTACCAATCAAGCAAGATTCCCTGAATTTCAATTTCCTCTTAAGTCTTGAATTTTAGATATTTTTATAATAAAAATTCATGTACAAAAGTTTGATCAAAATTGGAATAAAGACCATAGACATAAGGCATATCATTATATCTTGATTTTGATTTTCATAAAAGGACATAAAATTGGTGTAAAACTGTTCGGGAAATTAGTTTTACTTGTCTTAAGATGGTTATTTTCTATGGGGTGCTCAGGATGTCCGGTCTGATTTTGAAAGAAGAAAAGCTTAGGCGGACAATATGCATATATTTTTAAGTAACAGAAGAACACAAATAGTGAATGTTATTCAAAAAATACACTCAGTGAGTTTTTTACTCAAAAAGCATAGATTATGGCCCATATTATTTTTATTCTTTCAAAATCAGACTTGACATTTATTATCTCCCTGTAGTTTGTCTATAAAATGTTCATTTTGTCGGAAACTTCCCAATAGTTATACGTTGTCTATTTAAATAAAAAGAGACAAAAAACAGTAACAACAGATCAAAACGGCATTATTTCTACAATCACCATCTCCTTGGCAACTTGGTTTCATCATCGACTGTTTAATTTATTGATTTCTCTGTGTTGATCGATAGGAAAACCAGATTTGGTTACGATTCCGCGTCTGTTAGTACATACACAGCGCCTCGCGACTCAGTTCTGTGAGACCGTGCCAGAAATTCGCTGGAGATAGCCAAAGAATTTTCCTTATGTCTCCGAGGAACGTGCGAAGCTGATATGATGGAAATGAAACACCCCCTTTAAACTACATTAGCGCGATTTCAATCACAGGTTTCGCGTTTAGATCGCCGAACGGACGAGCCAAATTCTGTATGTATATACGAGGCCGGCCGCAGGCGCTCGCCTATTACATTGGTAGTATAAACAGATCCAGGGTGCATGTTATTGTTGAGAGAAGGTGGGGAAACGAGTGGCGGTTGGCGCCAAAGATAAGAGAATGAGAACTTTTAATAGAGGAAAGATGACGATGTAAGGAAAAAGGGGTTGAATGGCTGAATTGCACAAAAAAAACTGGAAAGAAAATAAATAGAGAGCATGTGAGAACATTATCTATTGGGTTTTGGGCATTGATTAGGCATGGCAAGGAAAATTACCTACAACTAATTTAAGAAGGAGTGAAAAAAGGAAGAAAAAGGAAAATAATTATGTAAATAAAGCGAAGAAAACGGATAATGAAAAGAGAAAAGAAGAGGGAAAGAAACGTGGAATAAACTGAAAGAAATGGAGTTGAATGGAACGAAAAGGGCAAGAAAGAAAAATGGGAAAGGAAAATAGCAAATGAAGAAATAGAATAAATAAAAAGAAATAAAAAAGCAAAGAAGGAAAAGAAAAAGAATTGGCGAACGGAATTAGTGAAACAGAAATAAATAAAATGATGAAAGAAGAGAATATTGGGTAGAAAGTGAAATAGAAATAATAAACGAATACATAATATTAGCAGAAGTGGAAATAAAGAAAGAGAATACAATAAAAAGATAGAACTGAGAAAGATGAAGAATAGGAAAGAAAAATGATCTCTAGCAAAATCTGGTACGGCGACAAAACTTGATAACCACACGCGGTGATGGTCTTTCTGCCTATCTATTTGTTGGTCTATGACTGAATGACAGAGTTCTGGAGTTAAAGGTTCATTTTTTCCTACAGACGATAGTAACTAAGAATAACATAAAACTAACATGTCCTGACTATGTGAGTGAGAACAAGCTACAGCTATGTTAAGGAATTCGATCGAAAATACTTGCGGGTTCCTGAGTTCGACTGAAGGATTCCTAAGATTAATATGATAACTGTTTAATCCATATTTCCCCCTTATGTCGCCACAATTAATCAGCGACATTTCGGACAAAGGAAAAATACGTATTTTTGTCTGGATCGGCCATTTTAAGTGTTGTATGCGATTTTCAACTCTTTCATAATATTTATCGTCATTTAATCGTGAATCTATCCATCCCTTTAACTCTTATACTCGAATGGCTGGTTAAGTCTCCTGTGCGTCATGAGTAAGTTGCTAGAATCTGTGTTAAATACAGAAGTAATCAACCATCTCAACAAAAATAACCTTCTTAGTGACACTCAATATGGTTTCCGTTCTGCTAGATCTACAGCAGATGTGCTTACAGTTATATCTCATAGGATTAGCAAATCTCTCGACGGTGGCAATCTTTCTAGGGCAATTGCTCTTGACATATCTAAAGCCTTTGATAGGGTATGGCATAAAGGTTTACTTCATAAGATCGCTAGCTATGGTATAGCTGGAAAAGTCTTCTCAATTATTAAATCATTTCTTTCTGATAGGTTCATAAGAGTAGTAGTTGAGGGGCAAAAATCAGAAGCTCACAGTATTAATGCCGGTGTCCCGCAGGGGTCTATCCTGGGCCCAACTCTTTTGCTGATCTACATTAATGATCTTCCAAATCACATCCTTACATCATTTGTAGACATTTATGCTGACGACACTACCATTTATGGTAGCACATCTAAGACAGTAAACGACCAAGTTCTCTCCAATTCTCTCTCCTCTGATCTTGAGCACGTAGTACAATGGGGAAAGGAGTGGCTGGTTACTTTTAATGCATCTAAAACCAAGCTTCTCTCTTTACATCATCAACATTCTAATCCACATTTGGCATCAATTGAAATGAATGGCTCTCGTCTTCAGGAGGCCTCAAGTTTTGACAAGCTTCTGGGCTTAACCATTACTCCTGATCTTAAATGGAACACGTACATCAAATCTGTTGCCAAGGCCGCTGGAAAAATGGTGGGATCTTTCTATCGATCCGGTAAATATCTCACTGCTGATGCTATTCTCTATCTATATAAGAGCCAGGTACGTCCAAGGATGGAATACTGTTGCCACATCTGGGCAGGAGCTGCTAGAAAGGACTTGGCCTGCCTTGATAGAGTTCAAAATAGACTTCGTAGCCTCGTGGGAGATGTCCTTTTCTCCTCCTTGCAACCTCTATCTCACAGAAGAGATGTTGCGAGTTTGTCTCTGATGTATCGTTATTTTCATGGAAAGTGTTCGACTGAGCTTCAATCTATGGTCCCCCCTTGCCAAACTTTCACAAGAAACACTCGTCTAGCTGTAAACACTATCAATAATTCCCTCCACTCTTTATCTGTGCCTAAACCTAAACGTAGATTCCATGAACAAAGCTTCTTTCTTAGAACTGCACGCCTGTGGAATTGTCTTCCGTTTTCCTGCTTTCCGGCTGACTACAATATGGTTGTGTTCAAGTCTAAAGTAAATAAGTTCTTGATGAGCCGTTCCATATAAGTTATCAAATTTACCAAATTTTCATTACTAATGATTACTATATTGTCCAATTTCTACTGTACACTCTTTAACCCTTATCCTTGAGTGGCCTCTTGGCCTTGATAATGTGGTGATGCCTATGTAAAAAAAATATGTTTTAGCACAGTTGATTGAGTGCGGATTCAAGTGACTTTGATGTGCGTACAACAAACAACGTTGAAAGAGTATATTGATAATAACCTGTTAACAGTATGAGAGTTGACAAGTGAAATCAGAGGAGGGCAAGACTGAGAATGTGTTGCGAGAGAAGAACTATTATATGTGGCGTTGTGGGAGACGGCTACGAGAAGAAATGAAAAATTTGACCAAGAAAACAGTTTGTGAACTGGAAGACACGATCGCCGATAAAATCTCGTAATGACGACAAAACTGTTGATAATTATTGGCCGTGATTGGTGCTGGTTTGTCAGTCTATCGGCCTATCTACCTATCTGTATATCTAGCTAGTTAAGAGTTAAATAGTATATATGCATCTCTCCTGCATAAGCAAGTATAAATTTTACTTAATATTTCTCTCGCAATAAACCTCCGATTTTATTATTATGTATTATCCTTTCTCTTCTCACTAAAACACAATGAATATACACTGCAACTAGCTACAGACGACACGGCGTAGAGGATAATGCAATGTGTGCTGTTTACTAGGTTAAAATGTGACAGAGGGGTTGAGTAGGGTCACATGAGAATGCAGCGTAACAAATGCTTGAAACAAAGTGTCTGCGTGAAATTTGGCAAATATTTTACAAATACACTTTTGACAAGGTTTTTTTTTTTTCAAGAAAGTAAAATAAAAGATGCAAAATTAACCAGATAGTGTATCCTCAATTAATTATTATCGTGTGCAAAGTTATTAAAAAAACAACGGAGGCGGAAAACATATGATTAAAATGTATATATAAAAGGAACTAACATATAGAAAAAAACAACAAAAATTTGTTTTTCATTGATTCTTTTCTTTTCTCTTTCCTATCGCTTCTACACGTACTGACACGCAAAATGAACTGACATCAGCTTAGAAATGTGCCTTTCTAAATTATGTTTTATCTACGTTTAATTAACTCGTTGTTTATTTTATTTAATATTCCGTTTTCACCTTGTCGGTAAGTAAAAACATCCCTTTGCCCTTATTTACGTGTTGGTTTTCGATTACAAGAAATTTCATGCATCAATCACTCTCAAAATTCTAGAAAAATTAAATTAATTTCATATTTTCGAAATGGTTTACCTCCATATTTATTTTTAATATATTTATAATAATTGATGCTAATTTTAGTTATTACCACCTCTGCAAAATGCAAGAAAATATTTACTGAATTTTCTTAATATATTATATATATACTAGCCGATTTACCCGAGGTTTGCTACGGATATATTTGTATTACACAATATTAATTGGCATTCTTTTAATATTTATGTAATTACAGGTTTGAAACCAAAACTTCTGGGTAAACGACATTTCTTGTACCACTGGTAAAAATGTAAACGAAAGTTCTACATTACGTAGAAAAAAAAACTGTACAGGTCCGTTTTCAATTTGTGTTATTCCCAAAAATGTAAATTAGGATTTTTGCGGATAAACTATGCTTGGTTGTGTATATAAAAAGTACCCCATTTTTAATAAAGGAAGGACTTTCACACAAAAATTTAATAAACAAAAGATACGGCAAAAATTGAATTACACTCGTAAATCATATCTAAAAAATAGCACGGTTCGTAAACTGCAAAAGTACTAAACAGATAAAAACACCCGCATTTTTGTACTTCTGCAATTATTTTTCTTTGAGTGACGCTGAGACATAAAGCGACACCCCCTACCCCCGAAAAAACCCATAATTACGTCGAAACTCCCCCACACAAATATATATTATCAACAAATAAATGTCAGTTCATTTTGCGTGTCAAACAACGTAATAGATGCACTGAGACTAAAGCTGCTTTCAGGACTGCCAGCAACCACTGTAAAAGAGTAATAAAAAATGCAAGAGAGCTATATGCCCAGTCTGTTAAATCCAAGGTAGCTGATCAGCGGCTTGGTTCTCACCAGTTTTGGCAAATAACAAATAGGATCCTGAACAGAAGTGTGCGTTCTATCCCAACCATTATCAATGGACCAGAGGTCATCTCGTCAGCGTCAGACAAGGCCAAACTATTTGCAAAGAACTTTGCAGCTAATTCTACCCTATGCGACGAAGGCCATCAACTCCCCATATTTCCTCCTATAACACAGACCAAGCTAGGTAACATACAAATATCCGTGCATGAGGTCGCCAAGCTAATAAAAAACCTAGATTCCAGTAAAGCAACTGGCCCTGATGGCATCCCAATTATAGTGTTAAAAAAGCTTCAACCAGAACTTGCTCCCATACTTACGAAACTATTTAAGCGCTGCCTTAAGGAGAAGTGCTTTCCGACCCCCTGGAAAACCTCATCAGTTTGCCCTGTATTTAAGAATTCAGGTGATAAGTCATCTCCCTCTCAGTACAGACCAATAAGTCTCCTCTGTGTTATGAGTAAGTTGCTGGAATCAATATTAAATAGAGAAATAGTCAACCACCTCAGCAGGAATAACCTTCTTAGTGACACACAATATGGTTTCCGCTCTGCAAGATCTACCGCAGATGTGCTGACGGTTATATCCCACAGGATTAGTGAATCTCTTGACAAAGGCTTCCTTTCTAGGGCAATTGCTCTTGACATATCAAAGGCCTTCGACAAGGTATGGCATAAGGGTCTACTTCACAAGATTTCCAGCTACGGTATAACTGGAAATGTTTTCTCAATCATTAAATCATTTCTCTCCGATAGGCTCATAAGAGTAGTGGTAGATGGACAAAAATCGGAGGCCTGCAATATAAATGCTGGGGTCCCTCAGGGGTCAATCCTGGGCCCAACTCTCTTCCTGATCTACATCAATGACCTCCCTAAACACATACTTAAATCATTCGTTGACATCTATGCTGATTACACGACCATCTACAGCAACACATCAAAGGCTGTAAATGACAAAGTTCTCTCTGATTCTCTCTCCTCTGATCTCGAGCGCGTGGTTCAGTGGGGGAAGATGTGGCTAGTTACCTTTAATGCATCCAAAACCAAACTCCTATCCGTACATCATCAACGCTCTGATCCCCATCTGGCATCAATTGTGATGGATGGCTCTAGTCTGGGTGAGGCCCCGTGTTTTGACAAGCTTCTGGGTTTGACCTTTACTCCTGATCTGAAATGGAACACGTACATCAAGTCTGTTGCCAAGGTCGCTGGAAAGATGGTGGGATCCTTCTACCGCTCCAGAAGATATCTCACTACTGATGCAATTCTCTATCTATATAAAAGCCAAGTACGTCCAAGGATGGAATACTGTTGCCATATCTGGGCAGGAGCTGCCAAAAACAGCCTATCATGCCTTGACAGAGTACAAGATAGACTTCGTGGCTTAGTGGGGATGCCCTTTTCTCTACCCTGCAACCCCTCTCTCACAGAAGAGACGTTGCGAGCCTATCCTTGTTTTATCGTTATTTTCATGGCAGGTGCTCGTCTGAACTCCAATCCCTGGTCCCCCCTCGCCAATCTTTCACGAAAAACACCCGTCTAGCTGAATCCACTGTGAAAAATTTCCCCCACTCTATATCTGTGCCTAAATCAAAACGCGGATTCCATGAACAAAGCTTCTTTCTTAGAACTGCACGCCTGTGGAACTCTGTTCTGTCTGCCTGCTTCCCTCCGGACTACAACTTGGATGTCTTCAAGTCTAATGTTAACAAATTCCTAATGAACCGCCCCCTTAAGTAAACACTCCATCAAATCTCCACACTAACGTAATGTACTTGCAATAACCCTTATCCCTGAGTGGCTTCCGGGCCTTGATAAGTGGTGATCACTGTGTAAAAAAAAAAAAAAAAAAAAAAAAAAACTAAATCAATTACCCAGACAGGAAAACATAAGATCTTTATCAAAAGAAAATCGAAGAAAAAAAAGTGAAAAAAAAAAACGCGTAGGAATATATCTGATATAAAAAGCATTACTTTACCTTGTTTCTTTTTCAAAGTATTATGGAAACGATAATAAAATTCAGACAGTCAAGTGAATAGTTGAAAAATGATTTTAAAATCGTCCGTAGGAAATAAATTTTAACCTTTTGGTAAACGTGCTCAACACCTTACAATGAATCGACATTTATAGCCGAGACTTTAATAGAGGGCTAACGATTTAAAATATTTCGTCGAAAAATAAAATCATCCTTAGCCTAATTATTTATTTTTTTATCAATATTTGTAACTTTTACATTTATAGAAAATAAATAATTAAAACAAATCATTTTATCACCATATCTCTCGATTTGGTTAAAAACTATATCCGTTCATAACCGGAAGTGAAATATCAGTGAAAATTACTTAAAATGTGCCAGTTTAGCAAATAATACAAAATAACTTTAATTAAAATAATTTAAATAAATTAACTTTAAATAATACTCTTAAATAGAACAATTACATCAATTAAATTACTATAATCAGTCATTTTAATTAAGCGAATTATTTAAAAAGATTTTCTTTAATATAATATGCAAATTAGATTAGTTATATTATGTACATTGCCTTCAATATAGTGTATATATATTGATCGTGATGCTATTTATTTATATAGAAAATCTTATAGTAAATAAAATTTATATAGATAACCGTTTTCAGCAGGAAGTTTTGTATATATTAATCAAATTGTGAACAAACAAACAAACAGACAGGATTACGGATTTATATATATAATAGATTAATATAACTAAACGTCAACTTTGGAGTTGATATCATCAGGGATCATTTAATACCATGCCGTTTACCAATTAAACCTTCTGATTGATGTTTTTCAAATACACAAATACGTTATTCATTTTGCCGTCATGTTTTTCATAGTACACTGGTTAAATCATCTCTGTTGTATCATCTAAGAAATGTTAAGAAATCCCAACATTTGGTCTTCATTTTCATTTTGAATGAAGTCTTGGGATTATGGGTGACAATTGTTTTGATGTAATAATTATTTTGCTGCTATCATCTTCTTGTAAGGTTTGCTCATATACATTTATCGCATTACGTTGATCAAATTATTACTATTGCATTATTTGTTAAGAAATCCCGACATTTGGTCTTCATTTTCATCTTGAGTGACGTTTTTGGATTGTCTTCATGTAACGATTATATCTGCTGCTATCATCTTGTGAAGTTGGCTCATTGAAGTTGGCTGTGTGTACACAGTGATGATAAAATTTCATGGACAAACTCTTGAAATAATGACATCCTTACTTTACAATCATCACGTTCTTCATCAATTAGATATTTGTGTGGGACACAGACAGTTTCGAAACAACTTTGTATAAAAGGAAGAAATTGCTTGTATTTTATTTAAATAAAAACGTTTGCCAACGCTGCATATTCTTGAGGCATTGTAATATTCTGTAAAAGTTTTTGCAAAAGTAGAAAATATTTACAATGTTTTAATATACTAAATAGGTGGAATACCTTTGTCAAGTCGAATGAAGAGTTCCTTGCTGTAAATTTTCTGATGATACAAGGGTGGCTTAGTAGGTAAAAAACAAAGACCGAAAAGCTGGGTTTCCGAGTTTAAATTTAGTTTGTTCCACAGATGCACTTTCACCAAACTCACACTTGACCTTTTATCTAGCAATCTAGAAAGGCGGTAAATAAAATAAAATGTTTTCTTTGGATTTGTTGGGGTATATTTTGATATGGCGCGATGCTAGCTGAATAGAGTACAGAGTTTAAACGTCTATGCAGCTTCATTGAATTGGCTTTATTCCGAATTATTCTTGCACTAGTTGCTCCTTTGTGTTATTATCAACTGCTATTCTGTATTCCGCAAAAAAAAAATGCTGCATTGCATGAATGTATAGCGAGTATACTGGTGACAATATTGTTAATGTAACAGCTTGGTGTTCAGATATATCATTACATCTTGTCCAAGTTTTTATACTTTGTAATAATCGCAGTCATGGTTTTTCATCGGACTCCAAAATATCATAATCTTAGTGTGACGAGGCACGTAGTGTATGCCGCGAAGAGATTATGGGTGGAAGTTACAAGTCGTTTTAGGTGGAAAACAGCTTTCATATCGTTATAACCGGAGTTGTGTGTATTAGTAAATACTAACTCACACATTATTACTTACATGATGCTACGCTAAAATATAAAAAAATAAAAATGAAATGTGTAATAAGTCGTTTGTTTAAATTGTTGGCTATTGTGATTTTTTATAATAAACATTGTTAAGCGTTGATTTATGATTTCTATCATCCATGTATCTTATTTACAATATTTATAGATTCTTTGTTGATATTTCTCACTTAATATTTAGGTTTTGTAAATTAGGGTTTTAATAGGATCTTTTTTAAATTATGAAATATGATAAAAGTTCGCTAGTTTCTAAAAGGAAAAGGTGACGGTGAAAACAATAATTCTACAACTTTATTTTTTTTTTAAAGTTCACTGGTTGTATAGTGATTATTACTTGAAATTTGGACTTCACTGGATTGGAGATACACAGATTCCTTCTCCGCTGTGTGTTGCGTGTGGCCAAATGCTGTCTAATGATCTAATGGTTCCAAGAATGATGAAAAAACATCTTACTACTAATCATTCAAACTGAACATGTCAGTTATTTTCAACGGTTGTTAGAATTAAACGCAACGCTAAGTCAATAATTTTAATTTTAAGCTCAATTAGCTTCATATGAGTGGCAGAAGTTATTGCTTCTAAATCGAAATGTCATGTCATTGCAGAATCAATGATTCTTCCAGTATGCAAAAAATGTTGAAAATTAAGAAATTAGCAAGATCCCTCTATCAAACAATACCATTCAAATTAGGATTCTTGACTTGTCTGACAATATTGAGGAGAGTGTAATATCTAAATTTCAAAATAGTTTGCTCTCTTAATCAATGAATCCACTGACATCAGTAATCATGCAAAGTTAATTGGATTTATACGTGTCATTAATGAAGTTGCCATAATTAATCAACTTCTATGCTGCAAGCAGTTACCCACAACTATAAAACGTCGAGATATTTTTTATACAATTTCAAGATGCCTAGAAAAATATGGCTTATCATAGTATTTATGTGTGGAAATATGTACCAATGGAGCACCATCAATGGTTCGTACTGTTAATGGTTTCGCATCTTTAATAGAAAAACAGAATCCTTACATCGTGCGAACTCGTATTTTTAAACAGAGAAGTTCTAGTTTCAAAGATAACACAAAATGAACCAAATGATGTGTTCAATCAAGTTATTGAAATGTAAGTTTCAGAAAGATTTGAACGAAAAAGTCCAGAATCTTTTAGTGATGCGCAAGAATATGGATTCTCAAAATGTTCGTTTAGTATTGCAAACAAAAGTAAGACGAAAAGAAAAGTGCTATCTCATGTAATGAGCTTCAGAAAAAAATTATTTTATTTATTTATTTATTTAGTATTTATTTATTTATTTTATTCATTTATTTTGATAATGAAAAACTTGATGGATTTTTTAAATATCTGAAAATTGAATCGTGGATTCCCAAAATAAAATACTTAACTGAAAAATTCGGCCATCTCAATATTATAAACAGCAATATGCAAAGCAGAAATGAAAACATTCTTACAATGACAAATAAATTATTTATTTATTTTATTTATTTATTTATTTATTTTTATTTATTTATTTACTTTTTTTTATATATATAATGAAAAACTTGATGAATTTTGTAAATACCTGAAAATTAAATCGTGGATTCCCAAAATGAAAACATTCTTATAATGACAAATAAATTAGTTACTTTTAAGAAGAAAATTGCAATATGGAAGAACAGAATAAAGGTTGGCAATCCTGCGTTACTGAGATGATTCCCATTATAAGTGAGCATTTGGCGGTTTTAGAAAATAACATTGAAAAATATTTTTCCTCAATTAGCGTTGAAGAATTGTATTTGATTCGCAATCCTTTCCTAGATTTATCGAGTATCAATTTTTCTAATTTTGAACTACGTAAAGAGGAAGAATTATCAAGCGTCTCCAGTGATCCTTAACACAAATTGACGTAGGCACAATAGCCATTAGACGGCTCTTGGATTTCTGTGAGAGAAGAGGGTCCAACTTTTAATTAAAAGGCCATCAACGTTCTGCTGCAGTTCTTAACTTCGTACCAATGTGAAGTGGGTTTAAACAACATTAACAATAGAAAACGTAAAAGACTTTTTTAAAAAATGGAGAAGAGTTAAGAGTATGTCTCTCTCACATTCGTCCACATATGGCAGCAGTAGTAAAGAAATATCAGACACAAATGCCCTACTGACATTCACCATTATTATTCTATACCAGGTACTTAATACAAGATATGTTTTATTTATGCAAATAACAATTTTCCTTATATGATTCTCTTTATTTTTATTATTTAATTGCTAAAAGGCTTTATGAGTAGAAAATATTCATTTTTTGTGATAGGTGTGCCACAAAAAATTTGAAGAGCTTTGATGTATTATCGATGTAATATCGTACCGCCATGTAAAAAAAAGGTTGGAAATCATTGATCTAGGTAATTGTCAAGCGCTTGTTCATTTACTTACGTGTGTCCCTAGTCTTGTGCAGTTCTACAAGATACACCTTCCTATCTGTTGGAAAATCTAAGAAAGATGTATCGCTTTATCTCTTTAAATTAACAAATGAGCAATAACGTTGTAAGATAACAGCTGATTTATCATTTTTAATTTCGATATTTCTACTTGTAAATGTCTCACTTGTATCGTGATATATTCCCCTCTAAATCCGTAAATATACTTTAACCGAACAATTATCCATACCTCTTTTCTACAGTTTTAAAACAGTTACTAGATATAAGAAAGATCCATGATGTTATCTTCAATTTTAATGCGTTTTTAGTATAATTTATACATTTTAATTTGTAGGTCATATATGTCCGTTAAGATAAAAAAAAAAAAGATGTTACGGTAAATATGCATGTGATTGGTGTCTGACTTGTCGAATTTCTGAGTTAACTAATCATAGTTTAGCATCTATTTATTTAATGATTTCTTGTAACATATAGACGTAATTTTCGTTTCTAGTTTTGCTCAAATAAAATTTTATTCATTTGATCAGGTATATTGGGATGGGACTTTTTATGAATATAATCTTTAAGTAAATGTTTTCAAGATTTTTAGAGGGAGGCATGATCCTTACCTTGAGTATCTTTCTTCATTTTATTTCGTCTCTTTGTTGCAATTTGCAATATCTGCTGTCTTTGTTGAGTTGCATGACGGTAAAATGAGGCCAATTTCCATCACTACAACGAAATATGTGTAAGGCATTTATGTAAAAAATATATGCATTTATAAAATGGTATAATAAGATAAAAACAATAAAATAATCAAAAATAATGTTCTGGACAGATTTTGTGTTTTTATTTTTATTGGAATCTTACTCACCAGTGTATATATATATATATATATATATATATATATATATATATATATATATATATATATATATTATAAATTACTAACTATCTCTACCTTCGTATTGAGCACTTTTTAAGTAAATACTTAAAGTTCACGCATAAATCTATACTCGTATATTAATTTTATGTGAGTAAATGAAGTAGTTATATATATGTATATATATATATATATGTATATATAGCTTTATTGCCGGTCAATATTTTTTTAATTTTGAAATTGCTATGAAACGCAGAGAAGTGAAATTTGGTACACAGGAGGAGCATTACAGAGTGCCTTATTTTCCTGATTTTAATGGAATTTGAACAAATATTTTGAAAATTGTGCTAATTTTTCTATTTTCTGGTAATTTTAAGTGTGTATTATTTTAGTGTAGGTCCTTCAACATTCTAGAAAGGGGCGATTGACAGTTAGTGAAAAGGAACGTGTTGTTGCAGACCTTGCAGAAGGTTTATCTCTCGTAGATCTAACCAGGGAGCTTGAAGAAGATCGAAAAACGTTCTCTTCATTCGTTGAAAATTCAAACATCAAACCAAGGAAGGACAAAAACACAAGAATGTCAGTTTCTGCTCGTGATCTTAGAAAAATTCGCTGTCAACTTATAGAGCAGTCGGGCAGCGACAGTGCTGCTATATTTGACAAGACTGGAATACCTTCCTTGTTCAGAAAGACACACTGCAATGTCTTAAACAAAATTGCAAGAAGCATTAAGCCCATAGCAAGACTTGTTTTAAACCAAACTCATAAGAAAAAAACGTTCGGCTTGGGCTCAGAAATGCATGAAAACAAGCTTCAAAAATGTTCTTTTCATCGATGAGGCCATAGCAAGCCTTGATGGCTTAGATGTGTGGGCCAAAATTTGGTGTCTTCTTGGAAATTTTACCCCTCATCGATTTCGTCATCAACAGGGAGGTGGGGGTCTTATATTTTGTGTTGGAATAATCTGCGATAAACTAATTGGACCATTTCCAGTGCCAGAAAATGTCAAACTGACAAGCCAGTCTTATATTTTTAAATTAGCATTTGTCACCATTGATTACCTTCCACTTGCGCGTCACTGCAAATTGATTTTTATGCACGACAATTCGCCATCCCACTCAGCCAAGGCTACGACATTCTACCTTAAGTAATTATGGATTAGTGAAGAAAATTTGATGGCATTACCACCTTGTTCTGCATATAAAAGCCCAATGCAGCAGCTCTGGCTAATAATAAAGATGAAAGTTTATGAACGAGATGTTCAATTTTCGTCGAAAGATGAACTTCGGAGGTAGATTTCGGAAGTAGATTCCTATAGCATCAAATCATCTCCAATCCGCTGGTTAAAATCATCAGTTGACAAGAGGCTATTCAAAATGATTTTGAAGTTATGTTGACAAATAAATATTTTCTTAAACAAAATATGTGAAATTCGTTCTTGTTTTTTGGTCAATATTGTTACTGGATATGTTTCGTTATTTCATATGAATAAAAATATGTAGTAAAAATATTGTTTTGTTATCGAAAATCTACATTTCTAGACACTTGCAATAAATTGATACATGCTTAAACTTACCAGAAAATAAAAAAATTGACTTAATTTTCTAAATTTTTGTTCAAATTCCACAAAATTATGGGAAATATGGTACTTTCTTATGCTATTCCAGTGTACTTAACTTCTCTGCGTTTCATAGAATTTCAAAATTAAAAAAATATTGATCTGCAATAAAGCGATGCACAAGGTTTATATATATATATATATATATATATATATATATATATAAACCTTGTGCATATATATATGCATATATATATGCATATATATACATATATATATGCATATATATATGCATATATATATATATATATATATATATATATATATATGCATATATATAGTAGCCAAATGGATTAGGTCTTCACTAATCGAGCCAGAGATGTCTCGTGTTGCGGGGTTCAAATCGTTCGACTGGTATTATTCGTGACACACTGCACTGAAGATTCCCGAAAGGATGAGACCCTAGTGTTTGTAGATATTTAATTATTATAGCAAAAAATAATTATATATATATATATATATATATATATATATATATATATATATATATATATATATATATATATATATATAAGGCTAGCTAGATAGATGATTTAGGGAAAAAGAATTTAACGGGAAACACTGTGTTTCGAAGCTTGTATTTCCGACTAAACAAAACGGTATTGTAATTTAGTAATTGCTCAACAGTAATCAGTTCGTTGCGGGCGTGTATCTATCCATAAGTTACACTAATCGGCTGTTCCTATTTTTATATGTAGAAGGAAATGACGTATATTGTTTCTCGTTTGTAACTTTAAGTTTTAAAGGTCAACTATTACAGAGAGTAAAAATGTTCTTAATAATCTCGTTTGATAGACCGAGGGATGTTCAGAATCTCTTATTCTAAATTTGTAATATTATCACCTTTTGGCTGTGATCATAGCGTAGTATCTGTGTTAACTGTGGCAGGGAGAGCTAAGGATCAAAATATTATTATTATTATTATTATTATTATTATTATTATTATTAATAATAATAATAATAATAATAATAATAATTGATTCGAGTGCCGGCGGGTGGCAGGATCGATTATTATGATAAGAAACATAAACAATTAGATTGCGAAAAAGTGATTGACAGCTGAAATAATAAAAAGCTACAAAATAATATGAAAATAGAAAATAGACGTAAATATCATTTTTGGTTTGCATAAACAAATAACTAGATTGAGGTTACCGTCAGCTGTTGGTCTTAGACACATGATGAGATGTAGATTTGGGGATATTCTAGTCAGTCGTTAGCTGAACATCAGAGAGAACGGACGACTCACGGGGAATTTGTCTCTCCATGACGCAGATCTGAAGACGTTGTAATCTCTGAAGATGCCAGCAGGAATCATGAAAATAAATGTTCCTATATAATCCAGATATGTATTGTGTTTATTTACATCTGTTAAAAATAACTGTTTGTCTACAACTGTTTCGATACGTTCACGTCAATCGTTTCCTGTTTCCTATTGCATAAATGTTAAAATATACACACTAGACGATCAACTAAATGATACGACGTATATACATACACACATTTACACGTACATGAATATACAGATAAAATATAAAATCAACTATTCAATATATACGTCGTTTTGGAACATGTCCACATACACACACAACGTAACAAATTTAACGGGGATAGATTAATAGATAGGATGACTAGAGGAGAATCTAATCAGCGATGCTAAAACGCATCTTAAAATAAGAAAAAAAGAAGTTGTTTTTAATTAAGCAAGAGACATTGTTGACATACACAGAAAAACGCGCAATGTTCAACTATCAGAAAAAAGACGATAAACTTTTTATATCTATTAAGGCTTTCACTTACAACGCGCTAAGATGTTACATCACAAAAACCTTCATATATGCACTTACCTGGTTTTTGACGGTCGATAGATTTTTTTTAACTTTTAAGCAATAATAATTTTACTGAACGGTCGAATAACAAAACGAATCCTTCAAACAAAATAATTTTTAAATGAAATATGTAGAAGGCGCCACAATGCAGAAGTAACGGAAAAGCGCAAGCTGAAGCAGGTGAGAAAGTTTTATTAATATAACTTACAGATATATGTGTACATATTCATACATTTCATATATATATTATATTTATATTTGCATTGTGATCACCTGGGAAAGCCGGTCTGATGGTATATACGTGTTATATAATATTTCGAGAAAGATCTCTTCGTCAGATATTTATTTGACTTTGGTTCAAATGTTGACATCTATCTATCTCTAGTGGACTTTTATGACGAAATCGCACTGTGGCAGACGAACAGGAGGACGTTGTTGTTAAAATCGAAAAACATCTATGCTTTTTGTTTTAGTTGATCATGTTTACAAAAATTGTTTCTACTTTTCAAATTCTGTACTAAACAATAAACACGATGTTTGCTTTTTTAATCTCCATCTACTAAATGCTTTGATGTCAAAACAGTCAAATACCAGATGTGATCAAGCTTCATCGTTTACATTTTATTCCACTCTTGTTTTGCGTAACTTTCGTAATAAAAAACACCTCCACCATCACCACTATTACCACCATCATCGTTCTTAGGGAGACGACAGTGATTAAATAGTTAACTAGACGGACTGCCAACTTGGATGTATCTAATTCAATTACAGTTCGTTCCATAAAATCTTAAACGTCAGGATGTTGGCAACCTTCCCATAATCCTTAGCATAAGTATCCGATGTCTTTCTTGATTTTATTCTAATTAGAAATATATGGAGAAGACGAATGCCAATAATAATCGAAAATAATCGAAAATTCGAAATGAATGAATGATGCTCAACAACATATAGTCCTTCTAATCATCACCATCAGCAGCATACATCATTAATCATCACTTTAAAATCGTTTTATGTTCTATCATTGTTATTATTATAATAAATTTATCTGCCTATCTCACAAACATAGGCAAAGAGAAAGGATTCTAGTCTTAGTATATTCGACGATTTAAGGTATTTCAAAACGATCAAATTCTGATTAAAAAAGATGATTTAAGGTATTTCAAAACGATCAAATCCTGATTAAAAAAGATGATTTAAGGTATTTCAAAACGATCAAATTCTGATTAAAAAAGATGATTTAAGGTATTTCAAAACGATCAAATCCTGATTAAAAAAGATGATTTAAGGTATTTCAAAACGATCAAATTCTGATTAAAAAAGATGATTTAAGGTATTTCAAAACGATCAAATCCTGATTAAAAAAGATGATTTAAGGTATTTCAAAACGATCAAATTCTGATTAAAAAAGATGATTTAAGGTATTTCAAAACGATCAAATTCTGATTAAAAAAGATGATTTAAGGTATTTCAAAACGATCAAATCCTGATTAAAAAAGACGATTTAAGGTATTTCAAAACGATCAAATTCTGATTAAAAAAGATGATTTAAGGTATTTCAAAACGATCAAATTCTGATTAAAAAAGATGATTTAAGGTATTTCAAAACGATCAAATTCTGATTAAAAAAGATGATTTAAGGTATTTCAAAACGATCAAATCCTGATTAAAAAAGATGATTTAAGGTATTTCAAAACGATCAAATCCTGATTAAAAAAGATGATTTAAGGTATTTCAAAACGATCAAATCCTGATTAAAAAAGATGATTTAAGGTATTTCAAAACGATCAAATTCTGATTAAAAAAGATGATTTAAGGTATTTCAAAACGATCAAATTCTGATTAAAAAAGATGATTTAAGGTATTTCAAAACGATCAAATTCTGATTAAAAAAGATGATTTAAGGTATTTCAAAACGATCAAATCCTGATTAAAAAAGATGATTTAAGGTATTTCAAAACGATCAAATCCTGATTAAAAAAGATGATTTAAGGTATTTCAAAACGATCAAATCCTGATTAAAAAAGATGATTTAAGGTATTTCAAAACGATCAAATCCTGATTAAAAAAGATGATTTAAGGTATTTCAAAACGATCAAATTCTGATTAAAAAAGATGATTTAAGGTATTTCAAAACGATCAAATTCTGATTAAAAAAGATGATTTAAGGTATTTCAAAACGATCAAATCCTGATTAAAAAAGATGATTTAAGGTATTTCAAAACGATCAAATTCTGATTAAAAAAGATGATTTAAGGTATTTCAAAACGATCAAATTCTGATTAAAAAAGATGATTTAAGGTATTTCAAAACGATCAAATCCTGATTAAAAAAGATGATTTAAGGTATTTCAAAACGATCAAATTCTGATTAAAAAAGATGATTTAAGGTATTTCAAAACGATCAAATCCTGATTAAAAAAGACGATTTAAGGTATTTCAAAACGATCAAATTCTGATTAAAAAAGATGATTTAAGGTATTTCAAAACGATCAAATTCTGATTAAAAAAGATGATTTAAGGTATTTCAAAACGATCAAATCCTGATTAAAAAAGATGATTTAAGGTATTTCAAAACGATCAAATCCTGATTAAAAAAGATGATTTAAGGTATTTCAAAACGATCAAATCCTGATTAAAAAAGATGATTTAAGGTATTTCAAAACGATCAAATCCTGATTAAAAAAGATGATTTAAGGTATTTCAAAACGATCAAATTCTGATTAAAAAAGATGATTTAAGGTATTTCAAAACGATCAAATTCTGATTAAAAAAGATGATTTAAGGTATTTCAAAACGATCAAATCCTGATTAAAAAAGACGATTTAAGGTATTCCAAAACGATCAAATTCTGATTAAAAAAGATGATTTAAGGTATTTCAAAACGATCAAATTCTGATTAAAAAAGATGATTTAAGGTATTTCAAAACGATCAAATTCTGATTAAAAAAGATGATTTAAGGTATTTCAAAACGATCAAATCCTGATTAAAGAAGATGATTTAAGGTATTTCAAAACGATCAAATCCTGATTAAAAAAGATGATTTAAGGTATTTCAAAACGATCAAATCCTGATTAAAAAAGATGATTTAAGGTATTTCAAAACGATCAAATCCTGATTAAAAAAGATGATTTAAGGTATTTCAAAACGATCAAATTCTGATTAAAAAAGATGATTTAAGGTATTTCAAAACGATCAAATTCTGATTAAAAAAGATGATTTAAGGTATTTCAAAACGATCAAATCCTGATTAAAAAACAAAAACTATTATTTAACGTTTTTGCGATGCAGATTTGTTATTTGTATTATTTAGATTCTTCAGAGTACTGTTCTCATCTTGAGTGTAATTTTTCACAACGTTCCAGTCGATGTAACCTCCGACCTTCTTCAGGTTTATTCCCGAGTTCGACAAGATAAGCCTGAGGAAGATCGGAGGCTACATCGACTGAAACCTTGTAAAAATAACAACGAAGATGAGAACAGTATTCCGAAGAATCCAAATAATATGTATCATTTAAATTCTATTTGTAACCTTGTTTTGTGTAATCCAATTTCGTAATAAAGCGTAAGTTAATTAATCGTCGTCATATTTATTACTAATTATATTAAATTCATGGTCTCATCTACCGCTATTGTTATTATTATTATTATTAGTAGTAGTAGTAGTAGTAGTAGTAGTAGTAGTAGTTTCTCTTCCTACGCCACGGCTTATACGTTCACACAAAGACCAAATGTGTTACGTGTTCGTGTAAATAGTGAAGTGAATTTTTAAACAAAGTAGAAAAAAGTCGACACACCACAAAAGATAGAAACTGATAACAGACGTTATTCTTCAAGTGACATTCATTACTATGATTTACAAAAGTGCTGCTGCTTGCCAGAAGCGCGTACATCGTTTGTTGGCAAATATATACACAAGTGCCTCTTGTTGATCGTTTCTTTATCGGAATAGCCGAGGGAGAGGGGCAGTTGGATGTTTGAATATCTTTTTGCAAGTAATGTCGTTCGGTACTTTCATGTGATAGAAGAGGAGGTGAGCAGGAATTTGGCTGGCCGAGGAGTAATGGTTATTCAAATGAAAGAATCGTCACTATTAGAGCGGGGCGGGGGATTAATCAAAGGAAAGTGGATGCTCGAAAGAAGTGGTGGAGGTTTACACGTTCAGTCGAATTCTCTGTCGAAATTGGCCTGACAGTTTTATTTCTCATTTTTATGCAACCTCTTCGCTTTCGGAGACGACGTCCGTTTAACATTTTGCGATCAATTTTCATTAAACTTTTGTGAAGAGCCAACAAAATGGAGTCTACTTTATGATGCTGGCGTGGAATCGCTGCATAAACTTGACGTGTGTGTTTTATGCATCTATTCCAATCTGGAAACAGAAATATAAACATGAGAGTAAGTAGAAAAAGACAAGACGAATTATATATATATATTTATATATATATACATACATACATACATACACACATGCGTGTATGTATGTATGTCTGTATATATATATATATATATATATTTATATACATATATATATATATATATATATATATATATATATATATATATATAGCATAATCACGTTAACACGCTGGTTTTCATCAGATAACCAGAGTTAAGCAACGCTGAGCTTGGGTAGTACTAGTTTGGGTATTCTAGGTGCTGTATCTCCTCTCCGTTTACCGTGACATTGTACCTATACTTGGCATAGGTATTTAACAACGCCGATTTAGGACAGGTGTGGTTACAAGATTGTGCCACTCTTGCCATAAAAATTCCACGTGCAGTCACCCTTACAGTGGGTATCCATAGTCTGTCAAGACTGAATGGAGGTTACCATATATATATATATATATATATATATATATATATATATATATATATATATATATATATATATATATAGATTTAAGACAAAATAAAATAAATATAGGTATATATAGATTTATTTGTCAGTTTAATAAGGAAAAAAATATGTTTTTCCTTATTGAACTGACAAATAATTCTATACATATATATTTATTTTATTTTGTCTTGAATTTCTTTTTATAGTATGCTCCATTTTCAAGTGTTGAGCTTCTTACATCTTTATATATTAAGGATTCATCTGAAGTTTTTATTCCCATTTGATATGTGTGTTTCTTGCCTTGTTCTACTTATTCGCCGGTTTATATTTCTGTGGTTATCTATATATCGATATATATATATATATATATACATATATATATATATATGTATATATATAGGGAGTGAGAGAGAGAGAGATAGAGAGAGAGAGAGAGAGAGAGAGAGCTTGAAAAGCCGAGAGCAATGTGGAAAAACCGGAACAGCAAAAGGAAAGGAAGGAAAAACAAACAAACAGACAAATAGGCATGTTCGAGTAGAGAAATCTCTAATTATTTATTCTTTTATCACTTCTCTTCTCACTATATAATCATCAGGAACTCAATTCCGGAGTACATTAAGTCCGTTAGTAGTATGGAACTTTGATTAATAAAACAAGAGTATTATCCAAGATGGTGAAAGAGACCAGGGCCGCAGCAAGAGGCTAGTACCGCAGTCAAATATGATTGGTTAATTGTGTAGGTTACTGAGAATATTTTTTTTATTTATTAATTCTTTTTGGATATATTTTATTATTTATGATATCATATATTTCCTTATTTAATTATTTATTTTTATATTAGAAAATATTCTTATGGTTAAATTCATTATCCAATTATTATAATGCATTTTTTTATTCATTTATTTTTAAAACTAGCGACACAGCCGAGATTGTTTATGTTTCATAGTACCACAGTCAAATTTAGGTAATTTATGGTGTAACGGAGGTAACTTTACTAAACTTTTTATTGTACATTTAGTTTTCTTTTTTTACTTGTTATAAATATATATTTTTTTATCTATATTTTATTTCTTTATATTAAGATATAAGGGAGATAATTGGGCTTAATTTTTTGTATTTTTTATATTTTGTAGCTATAATATTTTTACTTTGTTTTTATATATTAATATTTTTGTTTGTTTTATCGTATTTGCTACTTACTCACTTCCTCCTCCTCTCTTTCTTTCTATCTCATCTTACGTTTATCTTCTCACATTAACTTTCATATCTCTTTTTCCCATTTTCATTTCTTTTTCATTTTATTTAATTTTATTTATCTATTTTTATAGGTGATCTTAAATATAATTCTTAAACATAAATATTATGTTTGTTTATTTACTTTCTCTCCCCTCTACTTCACTCCCATCTCACCCAAAACCTCCGTACTCTTAATTTTATCTCCCCCTCCTTTTTCTTTACTCAGATCCCACCCAAATCACCAACCTTCAATGATATAATGTCATAACTTTATCAATTAAAAATTAAGTTAAAATCTTTAGCGAAATTGTGTTTGATGTTATAAATGCATATATTGTGGTACGAGGGGCGTGCAATGCCCACTTCCCATAAGAGTAGAGCTACGAAACTTGGCACAGTTATTAGTCTTTCTCTACATAGGAACCATCCAGAGTTATGCATTTCTCCCAATCGTTTGATGCAGCTCTGGAGACCGTTTTTGTAGAACACCCCAGCTTGGCCCTCATACCACGATGTGACTTCAGAAATCAAGGCTGCATCATATGGGAAACGCTTTCCTTTTAAAAACAACTTCATGGTTGGGAAGAGGTGAAAGTCAGAGGGTGCAAGGTCAGGAGAGTAGGGAGGATGGGAGAGCTGCACCCTTGCCTTCTTTGGAGGTGGTGAGTCTAAGTGCTTCAACTGCATTGACAGAGCTTTGGTCTCCGGATCACAGTGATGGACCCAGGTTTCATCCTGTGTAATCAGTCTTTTGAAAAACTTTGACTCATCTTCTTGGCACATCTTCAAATTCATCCTCGAGCACTCGACGCGTTCTCGCAACCTGGGAATCCATCTGGCAGACACCTTATGCATATGCAAATGGTCATGAATTATATTTTCCATAAACCCTCTATTAACCTTGACATCTTGGGCTATTTGGCGATCACAGCCCCCCCCCCGCTTCGGCGGCACGGGGGACAAGATCAAAGTGTAGTATCTGTTCCGGCAGATACTGCAAGCTATGACTAGCTATGACTAGCTATGACTAGCAAAGACCAGATGTGGGGGCAACCCCACATGCCTGACCATTAACCAGCTCCCATTTCCCACCTCTCGGGAGCTGGTCCCCTTTTTCCCTTCCCCCTCCCTTCACTCCTCACATTAAAAATTGGCCTTGTGCCTAATTTGCTCGGTGGGGGAGCAAATAAATACCATCTTGGGCTATTTGGCGAATAGTAATGCGTCGATCTTCAAAAATGGCAACCTCAACTTGACGATGCCTCGTCAATAGCAGAAGGGGGCGACCAGGTCTGGGAGCTGTTTCCACAGACTTCCGGCCATGTTTGAATTCACGATGCCAGCGTTTTACAAGGTCATATGATGGGACATTATCACCATAAGTTTCTTTCATTTCATCAAAAGTCTCCTGTGGTGTGCGTCCTTTCAAATACAAAAAACCGGATCACTGCTCGACATTCAACAGGCTCCATTTCACACCTGACTCAGTTCAAACATCTGTAAAACGGAAAATTAGTTCAGAGCTGTAATTTGCCACATAACAGGAGATATAAATCATTGCACATGAAAAATTTCAGCTAGATCAGACAACTGGAAGTGGGTCAGGGGCATTACTTATTGCTCGCCCCTCGTATCTACATATATGTAAACCTAAATGCATGTATATTTTTTATGTGTGTATATTCGTTATATGTATCTTACTATCTACCTTTTGTCTCATCTCATTTCGTCTTTTATCTGTCTCTAGTGATGTGTTCTTATAACTCCATCCCGTAACTCACCTCAATGTTTCAAGTGGATGTTTTCATCTACTATATACTTCATAGTCTATACCTATATTACCGTGTATGGCTCTTTTCTTTCTTATTTTTTATTAAATTCTATTTGTTTTTTATAATTTGTCTTTCATTGTTAGTGTTAGTATGAGTTCTCTTGTTATTAGGGGTCAAAGAATGAAGCGAGAGCTCAGTTCAAGTCTGTTATTAAGGGAAGGTTTGTGTTTGAAGGTAAGAGATGCTTCAGCAATTCTGACATTTCCTAAGTTTTTGAGTGAAACAAGGATACTAACGCGGATGGTACGTTGTGTGTTTTTGCATGAAATAATATTCTTGTGGAACGAAGAGATTCTAGTGTGTAAATGTTCTTTAATGCGTTGATGTATTATTTTTCAAATAATTAAATAAAAAGTATTATACAAACTCATCGCTTAAATAATTTCAAATTAATTCAATAATATAACAATCGGTACGAACCCGACATTGGAAGAACAAAAATATAAAAATGTCGAATCATAAGACCAAAAAATCCAACCTGGTTGTCGTTCGGGGCCCATAGCGCAGTGGATAGAGATGCGGATTATCTACGATTCTAGATGAGCATTGTCTGAAGGTAGCGGTTTCAATCCCACCCAACGCTGGTCAAGGGATTAGTTGGCCAAATCTTTGTAAGATAATAACAATTATTGAAGGCAGTAATTGCTGTGGTGTAGTTGGAGGATTCGACATTCCTATCCCGTTAACTTGACGAAGGCCAGAGGAATAATTGGGCGAAACGTCGTGAAAACCACAACTAGAAGATGAGAATAAAAGTCCAAATAATTAAATAAAAAAATTGTTTCCGTTATTCTCATCTTTTGTCATCCTTATGAATCTTTCATGTAGTTGTTTTTCTTCTCATTTTTATTTTCTCGTCTTATCCTTTATTTCGTTGTTTTCTGTTTTGTTTATTTTTCTTAGTGTTTCTTACTGCCATGATTATCTTTGCGGTGTTTCTAAATTCTTTTTTTTGTGTCATGCACACAGTCTTCTATACAAACTAGTCCTCTCCCGCCTTCTATCACGTTGATGATCATGTTTGGTATGTTAAGCATTCTGTTATCCAGGTTTGCGGGATCCTGTCGTACGCCTTATTATTATTATTATTATTATTATTATTATTATTATTATTATTATTATTATTATTATCATTATTTGTACTTTTACTTAAATTTTTCTTAATAATCTGTGAATTTTTGGTTTCACTGTTAGGAAAATTTCTCTTTTATGGTGAATTTTTCTTTTTAAATATTAATTGAAGATAGTGACTAGATAATGGGCAGAAATTTGGAAAAATAAACAGAGGTTCCAAAAGCAATGCCTGTCCTTGGCCATGTGGTAATTACTGAGAGCGTGAGCATGGTTTATTAAAACTCTGAGTCCATTTAACTATTATATATTAGTGATTGCGACTTTCTTTACAAAGGAAAGTCATCTTTACAATATTGCAATGTAAGGTTGTAAGGTTGTAAGGTAGCAGATGGCTGAACAGGTCAAACTTATTTTTACAAGTATGTCTGTATACGAGGCTACTGGTTCCTATTTGTGCATAGCTATATTGACAACTTGTTTAGTTGGATACTATTAGTAGATCAAATGTAAGTATATGTGTTTGGTCAGTTTAATGTTCACCATAAAAATTGTCTTGGTTTCTCAGGTTGCACAGATGGAGCTGGACGCTCTACGTATAGCTTCTCTATATCCTATTTCCTCACACAGGCAGTGAACACCAGCAGGCTTCACGTCTAGATATATTCCTCATCACAGTACCCAAGGATTGTGTACTTAACACCCACAGTCCACTTGGAAACGCTGACTACTTAGTGGTATCAGTTGACATCACACCTAAATCTTTAAAAGTGTAGTGAATAAAGGGCAATCAGCAATTCCCCCCACTAACCAACAACCAGAATGTCGCATGCACGGCAACCGATAAAGCGGAACTGTTTTCTCGACGATTCGCCTCCAACTCCACTTTAGAGCCAACACACAACTCCCTCCCCAATTTCTGTATGCGAACTGAACTCACACTAGATGATGTAAAAATCACTCCTTGTCATGTCCGCGATATCATAAATAACTTAGACATCTCCAAGGCGTATGGGTCTGATCTCATCTCTGCTATACTAAAAAATACTCAGCTAAGCTAGCCCCTGTACTTTCCAAGCTATATAATAAATGCCTTGCTGAATCTTACTTCCCTAATAGCTGAAAGATGGCACCTTGGTACAAGTGTACAAGAATTTATTGCAGATATTTTAACAGTAATCTCTGAACGCATATACCATGCATTGCACAAAGCTGGCGATGCCAGAGCTGTAGCACTTCATATATCCAAGGCCTTATACAAAGTCTGGCACGAAGAGCTGCTAATGAAAATTAAATCTTACGGTATAACTGGACGTATACTAAGTATAATTAGATTCTACTTAAACAATAGGACCATCCAGGTTGTTATTGATGGACGTAGATCTAAGCAGCATAACATTAATATGGGAATGCTCAAGGGGTCGATCCTTAGATCACTATTATTTCTGATGTTCATAAACGACCTCCCTGATATTATTGTGTCCGAAATGGGTATATTTGCTGAGGATACAACGCTTTATAAAATGTTTGAGGGAAGAACGGATGTACATAAATCTAAGACAATGGCAGAATCGGAAGAAAATTATCTCCCGGACGAAATGGAATGGGACCACAAATGGACAGTAACATTTAATGCTAGTAAGACCAAACTGCTCCCATTTGACAATTACAAAGCGCCTCTCCAACCACCGATATCAATGACAAAGAACATTTTACATGAGAATTCTTCCTTCAAACTCCTCGTCCTAATTTTCACGGACAATGTGAACTGAAACAAATACGTTGAGGACATTGCGAAGGTTGCTGCAAAGAAGGTGGGTTCCCTCTATCGAGCTAGAAGATTACTCACACCTAAGAGTATCCTGTACCTCTACAAAACCAGAATTCGCCTATGAATGAAGTATTTTTGCCGCATCTAGGCTGGTGCATCTACCTCTTTGATAGGGTCCAAAAAAGAGTTTTGAATTTAATAGGCCCCACTTTGTTAACTAAACTCCAACCTCTGTCTCATCGCCGCAATGTTGCATCTCTATACCTGTTTTACAAATATTTTAATGGAATGTGCTCTGATGAAATTGTTGCGCTTGTGCCCCCTCAACGTACATATTCCCGACAAACCCACTTTGCAATAAAATCTCACCCGTTCATAGTTGAGGTCCCTAAATTCCAGAAAGTTTTCTACTCTAATAGATTCTTCCCTCGAACAGCTAGTCATTGGAATTCCCTTCCTTATACCTGTTTTCCTGACTGTATTAATATGCAGAAGTTTAAGTGTAGCGTTAACCAAAAACCTTGTTAATCTTTCCTAAGCAGGGTCCTAAATAGTCTCCTCTGACGTCCAAGTGACGATATGCATTTTTAGGGATGAACGTGAATATAAAAAAAACTCAGACAGAGGCCTCTGCAACATACACCGCACAAATTATTGGGCTGAAATGTAGCTGAAAAGCTTAGTAGGTTTCAAAATGGAGCATTCTACACTTTTTATGCCAAATTTGTCACAGTCATCCTAGATACATTTACGCAAGATAAATCGCTACAGAGCCATCCTCTGCTAGTTTAAATCAAGGATTTCCAAGGTCAATCCTGATAACGTTTCTTATTTTTTTTGTTTCGAACGTTTGCTCTTAAGAAGCTTATAATTTTCCATCTTAACTAGTTGCCTTTTCTAGCTCAGCTAATTACGTCTAATATACACATATACTCGCTCTAGCTTGCCGTAGAACTTTGATGTCTGGAATAAACCATTGGCACTTAATATTAAGGATCCTTCTAAGTGGAACCTATAAGGGACCTTAATATTTTTGCGTTACGTTGTTCATGTCGCTGAAGAATATATGAGAACAGAATAGACGCATGACGCGTATGCACTAAGTGTTCTTTTAATCGTGTTGTTTTAATAGTAGTGGCTCTGAATATATGCGCTATTCACGTGTACCAAAACCTTTGCTAGCCTTTTTCATTCTTAGAATTATTTCAGAATTAAGGGGTGTACCCAATATATACAAATGGGTCAGCTATACTTAATCTAACTCCCTTTACGGCAAATTTTGGGCTCTCTATATATAAAGTTAAGTATTTGTATAAGTATTTGTATATGATTATATATTGCGATTACAGGATTAACTCCTAAACTATTTAACTGATCATTATGATTTTTAAGACAGCTGCTATGTGTAAGGAGTCATAATATGAGTTATATTTATGTTAATTTGGTCAATGCAAAAAAGTAAAACTTCTGATATGGCCGATTTTTGTGCAACAGTACGTAGTAGGCATCCAATAATTTTACCTGCCCTGGGAAGAGTACTTTTCTAGCATATGAAATAAGCTTAGACAAAAGTTATTTTTTTCTTTTACTTGTATTCACCTCGAACAAGGCACGCTGTTACCGAGATGTTTAGTAGAACCTATCTGGGACCTTAACATTTCTGTTAAGAAGCTAGATGTATAAGGTCATGAAAGTTTGTGCAGCCAGGTTCTTGTTTACATTGCATTTCAATGCCTGCATGTTTGTAAGTCTTAGCCATGTATATAAATGTTTCAGCCTAAACCAAATGTTGTAGTAATTTTTAACCTTTTATCTAAAACCGGACATATACAGAATCTCTACGAGTATATAAAAGAAACTTCGTCTGTGTGTGTGAGTTCATTTCCTACGGACTCCAAAATAACTGGGACGATTTTCATGAAATTTCACACAAATGTACTTTATGTACCTGGCAGAGTTCTTAAATAGGTTTTGTACCGGGATGTATTCCATTAGTAACGATAATCGATAATCGAAAAAATCCGATTAAAGATAGAAGAGATAATTTGGAACAAAGTTAACACCTTGCACAGCCTGACATCACAAGTGCATTTTAGAAGTGTTATTACTACACAAGCAGAATGGCCCAGAATATTAAATCAATAGTAGGTTATTTGGTATGACACTTAAAGCACAAGTGAACCATGATACTTGAATTTTTTTCATTTTAAACTTAAATTCAAGCCATTATCGCCGCACAAGCAGAAAGGTAAAGCATATAAAATAAACAGTATGTTCTCTGATATAACATGAGCGAATTCGAAATGAATGTTTTTGTTTAGAGTACAACTGAACCATTATATTTCAATTTTACATTTTAAACTTTCATTCAAAATAATGTTATCATATCAACAATAGGTTCTCTGCAATGCAATGTGTTGTAGACTAATGCACTGCGTGGGGGTGGGAGCATGTGAATTTTCTGGTGTACCGCAATGTTTGCCTAACTAGAGCAATTTAATAAAAAAAAAATAGGTGATTTCATCGATTTCGATGACAATAAAATATGGGAGTGTGAAACATTTGTTGATTCTCATTTAATCACGGGCTATGTCGCGTCCCCTGGCTAGTCCAAATCAATATAAATAAACCAGATAGTCCCAACCTGTCTCTATTCAGTTCACGCATGTATTAGTCTAAAATGTTATACAAATATATATATATATATATATATATATATATATATATATACATATATACACACACACACACATATATATATATATATATATATATATATATATATATATATATATATATATATATATATATATATCAGTTAAGATAAGAAAGTTAGCTAAGCGATATTACCGGAAAACTCAACTTGAAACTCTGCAGGGTTGCTAGCACATGGTATAGTTGAAAGAAAAATAAACGAGATTGATATAAAATCGTTCCTTTACACGTGAAAGACAGGAAGTGTCGAAGCACTCACCGCTGGGCAATTGCAGTTGGCAGGAGAAAGTTTGCACGCATTAAAAATGGCGCCAATACCGACAGGAAATACACCCAAGTAATGGTTCTATCATTATCTGTTTTAACTTACACATAAATGCATGCAACCTATTTACGTCCATGTTGTTTTAAAGCCTTGCTTTCTTCTTGCTTCCTTTTATTTTTATATGATTTAAGCTTTCCTCTTTGTCTGTAATAAAAATTGTGAGAGTGAACCAAGGATTTCTCTCCAGCACACATTACAAATAGGAAATGGCTCTTTCTTCTTAAGCCATTTAAAATAACAACAAAAATTAAGACGCAAAAATATAGTCAACAATATTGGTTTCCTGTTTCTGAAGCTTTGAGATGAGGATTGTGGATAACGTTCTTGGTAAAATTTACTAAAATTCAGTTTAGGAGAATATAAAGTTTATTTACATGAATTAGAATCCATTTTTTAAAGACTCTTTTTGAACCTGATCAAGAGCAGGTACTTTTGCTTATATATATATATATATATATATATATATATATATATATATATATATATATATGCTAAAAGATTGAAGGTTCAATATATATATATATATATATATATATATATATATATATATATATATATATGTTAAAAGATTAAAGGTTCAATATATATATATATATATATATATCTGTTTGCAGCGACTAAATGTAACTGTTTACCCTCGAATAAATAATATATATATATATATATATATATATATATATATATATATATATATATATAGTAATTTATAAAATATATGTGGCGATTAAGCTACACTGAATATTCGCCGTTTCATCCACTCTAGGATTCCTCAGGCTTATGCGCGAATTCTGTGGTTGCTAATCGTTAGAAAATAAAAAAATAAATAAATTAAATAAACATGAATATACATAAACGATCACACATATATGTATGTATATATATATGTATATATATGTGCATATATGTATGTACACATATATATATTTATATATAAACTAACAATAAAAAAAAACACTAACCTAGTTTTAAAACAGATCCTTTGTCCGATAAAATGCATGCCCATTGGCTGATAGGAAGGGGCGCGGTGTATACTAGAAAGCTGATTGGCTAACTAAATCCTCAATAGAAGAGGACCATATAAAAACGATAAACAACCACAGAATTCGCGCATAAGCCTGAGGAATCCTAGAGTGGATGAAACGCCGAATATTGAGTGTAGCTTAATCGCCATATATATTTTATAAATTAATAACTAGCTATACCTACGTATTGAGCACTTTTGAAGTAAATACTTAAAGTTTACGCATAAATCTATACTTTCGTATATTAATTTTATTTGAGTGAATGAAGTAGTTATATATATATATATATATATATATATATATATATATATACTATAAGGTTGAAGGTCCAGTCCACAGCAAGGGCGACACTAAAAAGTCAATGTCGAATTACATAGAATGTCTACTCAGTTATGACAAGGGCTGTGACAACAGCATATTGTTTTCATTGTTTTTACTCTTGAGTATATATCCGTTAACTTCGTATATATTTTTTATATAGACAGATGTGGTTCTCGGTTGATTGTGGGTCTAATTGTGTCGGACAAATACACGAGAGTCAAAAAAATGAGAAGAATATTCTGTTGTCACAGGCCTAGTTATGACTGACAGGTCGATAGAAAGCTACACCCCAAGTTCCACGGACAGATTCTCGGGTTCGACGAGATACACCCAAAGATTATATCGTCCGAAACATTGTGAAAATAACTCTTAAGATATGTTGTCCGAAAAAAAGAAATAATACGAATATTGGTTTCATTTTACTTTTTCAACTCAAAATATATCAACTGAAAAAGATAGAAAATAATTTTTTTTTTTCTCAAAACAAGTCTATTTTCGTTTACTAGCATGCAAACGCGATGTTATCCGCGCGGAATTTAGGCTATTTGTGTAATTATAATCTTAGCTTGAACCATATCAACTGCAGACTCTTAGAAGTTACGGTGATCTAGTAGCTAAGGGTACAGAATGACGACTTCGGTTTCCAAAGTTCGAATCCAGTCAATTCCACAAAAATCACTTTCACTTAGGATGCTGACAACCTCCACGTAGTCGCTTCCGTAATCCTCGACGTCTTTCTAAAAATAATTGACTAAAAAAATATCAGGGAAACCAATGCCAACAAGAGTAAATTAAATTCGGAAGAGATTTTTTTTCTTAAATATGTCTGCGTTTTAATACAACTATAATTAAATGTACCCTATAATATGTGTCTGTAAATGTTATTATAATAGATCGTCATATATATATATATATATATATATATATATATATATATATATATATATATATATATATATATATATATATATATATATATATATATATATATACTACATTTTATAACAGTCGGAAAGTAATGTACTTGGTGTTTAAATATTATTTGAGAAACTGTACTTTAGCTAAGATCTAAAAATGTTGTTATAAAATTTAGAAAATAAATATTTTCCTTTTCCTAATGCCACTAAAAGTTTTCATATTGAATTAATAATAAAGTTATTCCTAGAATTACTGCAATGAAATCATCTTTTTAATATTTGAAGAAATTTCTTTTTCTCATTTTGTATGATAATCATCTCAAATTAGTGACAGAGTCTAAATTCACATCAAACATGTTTAAAATATGAGATTCGAAGGCAGTTAATTAAAAGCTATTAAAAGTTATTAAGATATGCGTCTTGTTTTAAAACAAATTTTAGAATATTAAAAATGCATAGGTATTCCGCATTTGGATCCACGGTAAAATATTTGCTTAAAACGCAGTTGTCACGAACTATTAATGCATATGCATTACATCAAAGGTACATTGGAAAGTCGGATTATTAGCTAGCTATGTTATGGTTATAGTCTTATGCTTACAAGTGAGTCTTTCCTTACTAGGTTACATTTGTAGTCGTGTACAAAATCAAACGCAGAGTTTTAAAGCATGCTAAATTGCATATGTTTTGAGATATATTATGTTGCATAATAAAAATAATAAAACTCTTTACTTATATATTATCATTTACACACTAGGTGTAGTCACACACGCCATTATCAAAGATTGATATTTGGGGAGAACTTGAGGTGTTCTCTGGAGTCTGAGTAACAAGTGTTCCCAGATTTCCGCTACTCTCCACCTCATTCAATAACCTTTGCCGAAAGAATTTCCGTTATCGCAACAGCCGCTTACCATTGATTTCTCGTGGGCAGCTACCATTGGTCTTCACTGGAATTTGGGTGGCAATAAGCCTCCTCAACGTCCTGGCACTCTTTGCACTCAACCAGCTCAGGTCTGGCTAGTGCTATCTCTCCTCAGTCTTTTCACCCTCCTTGCTTAGTGTGGTGCCGGTGTGTGATCACACACACACACACACACACACACACACAAGGAAGGGGTATCTTACAATTATATTGTTTCAGTTTTCATGATTCCATGTGATGTTCCTTTGTGTTATACATCTGTAGCCGTTTCTGCGCTTCCAGTTTGTGCCTGTAGTTCATGTGTGTTAGTCTCCACATTCAAGGGTTTTCTTTAATATTTCTGCAGTTTTCATGATTGGTATCCGTTGTATCTTTTCTCTAATTCTAATCTCTCCCATCTTTTTTTTCAAAGTTTTTCGGTATTGTTCCTAGCGCTCCTACTATTACTGGTGTCATCTTGATTTTATTCATTGTCCAAGTCCTTTTAACCTCTCTGGCCAACTCCGTGTATTTGCTCCGCTTCTCCGTCTCCTTGATCTTTACTCTGTGGTCTGCCGGACGGCAAAATCTACAATATAGCAAAACTTGTTCTTTTGTAATTATTATCACATCTGGTCTTCTTGCTTAGATAGGTTTATCCGTTTGTATATTCATGTCCCATAAGATCTTGTGATTTTCGTTTTCATGTACGGCTGTCGGTTTGTGCTTGTACCATTTTTCTCGGTGTTCAAGATGCAATTGTCTGCATAATCGCCATTTCACTACTTTCCCCACTTAGTCGTGTCTATTTTTATATTCCTTTTAGCTAGTTTTATGCATAAATTTATTATGTGGTTTATTGTTTGGTCTCTCTGTCCACAGAGTCTGAATTTGCTGTTTTCTTGTTTCCTTGCTTTGGCGTGATTGGTTCTGATCACCTAATCTTGTGCGGCTGTTATTAGGAATTCAGTTTCTCTGATTAAGTCTTTCCATTCTCCTTAAACCTTCTCAAATATTTAGTGTGATGCCAGTCGATACCAGTATTAGAATTTTTTTTCTTTTTGATCTGGGGGTGTAGCCAATTTACAATTTTACATTTTTTCAGTTTCATTTTTCTTGGTTACACCTTTATATTTAACTTCTATTCCGTTTGCTATATGGCTAGTTAGCATTTGTCACTCATGTCGATTAGTTGCCGCACTTGAGACGGGTTCCTTATGATTTCGGCTGTTTTATGCATTACCCTCCGTTGTATCGTCTGATTCTCCCCGTTGATTCCGATTTCTCCTAGTATTTCACACACACACACACACACACACACACACACACATATATATATATACATATATATATATATATATATACACACACACGAGGGTCCTTCTAAAAATAATGCATCCTATTTTTTAACTAAATAAAACGTTGAAGAGCTATGAAGACGGGAGTAGTAGCATTAAAACGAGCGGCCTTTTGTGCTCCAGAATTTATTTTTTCTACATAGTCACCAACATTCTCAATGCACGTTTGCTTGCGATGGAGTGATGGCTGTGCATGCGCGTCCGGAGCGCGCTTTGTCATTCACATCCCTGTCTCCACTCTCAAATTGACGAACACATCTCCTAACTGTGCTGACATCAACGGAATCGGCTTCGGAAACGTTTAACAGGCGCCGCTGAATGTTGATCGGTTCAAATTTTTTCTACGTGGAGAAATTTAATGATGCATTTCTGCTTCTGACGCATGTCGATGACAGAGGTTTCTTTCTTGGAATCTCACACCGTCAATATCTGCAACAAAGGTCATAAATGCATACGCTTAGTCACAATAAGAATGCAATTTGCAATCCCCTTTTATATATTCTGCTGGAATAGAAAAATAGGAGGCATTACTTTTTGAACGACCCTTCGCATATTGTTTTATAGTATTAAACGAGGAAAGAAAAAGGGGTTGGAGATGCTATAGATACATGCGTGTATTGTAATGTATGCTGTTGCATTCTATTGAGCTGCTCTTCCAGATTTTACTGAAATATCTATAACGGAATATTTCTTTGTTCCCAAAACACACCTACGCATCACCTGTTTTTGTTACTTGTCTGAGACATCAAACGATGCCTTATAGGTCAATCGAGGTTATTTCCCTCGGTTCAAAACATAATCTCTTGGTATCACTTGACTGGGGTTTAAGCCTAAAATAACAAAACGAAGATTGTACGTCTCACTAATCGGAAGATTTCTACGACTGAAACAGATTTTATTTAAAGCCGATGTTATGGCTTAACGTAATCTCATGGAGAGTAACGTTTGCGGTCAGAGGTCGACCACAAACTTGGCTTCAGTTATTCTCTAGACGCAAGAACGTATGCGACTATTGATATGGTTGAAAATGTAAAAAGAAAACAATCTTTTGGATTTTATATTCATATTTTAGCTTTTTTAGGATACGTTTGTCTTGTTTCATTTTGTTTTGTATTTTTTCTTGTCTAAGCTCATGGACGTAACCAATATGCTTGCATTGATAACAGAAAATATATAGAAACGATAATAATGCAAAACCACGCATAGTATTCGACTGACACGCACTATTACTTAATAAGGATAGTGGGGCATACAATTGTTACATTTACTAGTGCGGGACAACTTCAAGTAGATAAATATCCTGTTAATGCTCCTCACTTACAAAACATAATACTATAGTGCTAATAATTTTTTTAAATTGTTGTCTAGGAACAATAAATTTCATTACTAACATTACTGTATAGATTTTACTTAATAATTTAATTAATAATGTAATGCAATAGTTAATGTTATTTTCTGACGTACTTATTTGGTTGGTTGTTTTTGTTTTACGGCATATCAACTCTTTCCAGGTTATTTAATGCCGAATCCACTTATTTTGAAGAAATAGTTTTTAATAGAACATTTTTTTTCAAGTCAGTCTTTATTTAACCGATAGTTGGGACCCTAACCGGGTCAGAATGGACCTGGAAGCAATGGCAATTAAGGGGTGGCTTCACACTCCCCAAGCCCACAAACTGGGGGATCACCATCGGATATAGTTTAAGGTCATATCCAGGACCGAAGTACTTATTTGAAAATGAAAAACTGTTAGCGTAGAGATTATTACACTTATTCACCGAAAGTGATTAAAGGAAAATAATCGTGTCATTTTTTTCTCTTACATCCAAATAACATCGGGCGGCACCTCAAATAATGAAATAAAGTTATCTGATAGAGATTTGTAGACAATCGCAGGACATTTTCTAAGAATGGTGCTTTAAACGGATATGTTACATTATTTATTGAAGGGAAATATTGGAGATATGCCATAGATCCCGAATTAGTACTTAACTGCCACATGAAAACTCTTCTACGCGCCTAGAGAAATTGCGTTTAAACGCTGTCATCTTGCATGTATTGCTCCTGCGTGTAAATACACAATGGCATTATTGATGAGATTGAGGGCGAATACATCCAACATAATTTCGTACAATATATAACCGTTTCCATATTCATCGTTAGCCGAGTCTCAAAATAAAATCTTTCTTCTTGAATAGTTCTTTTTGCTTTAAGGTTTCTCTTAAAGCAACCTCAAACATGTCAATTAAAGTTGAAATGATTGGCGAATGGTTGTTCTTTGTGGTAAGCATTCGTAATACGTACTTCTCCTTTTTTTGTTGTTGTTGCTATTATTCACTCCCAAGCAAGACATATTGCCACATGGCCATAAGAGACTACAAAATCCACTCACTATACCATCATGTAAGATCTGCTACTTGTGCTTCCAGACAACATTACGGTAAACTCCTTGATCACTGTAGAATATGTCTTCATACCAACATGTTTGCGTCAGCAAGGCAAAAGTAGAGGGAGAAGTTCGTCACGGATAAGTTCTCCCACCGAGCTATGAACCCTATTACCCAAACGCTTGAAGACGATCATGTAGCAATAAATACTTGAGAGTTAAGCGTCTTCTCTTCGTTCATTATTATCGGTATCGATTAGCTGCAGAAAAGCATAACTTTTTTTTACACTCAAAGTTTTCTCATATATTCGTTATAGATCTCCTATCTGACCCAGCTCGATGATATATAGTATACTCTAATATTTTATGGTCATGTATTCATTAGATTTGTTCTGAATTGTTCGAATTCGTTTAATTGCTGTTTATTAATATGTTTAGGTCCTTACATCCGCTCTAATAACGTATGTGTTAACAGATAAAGAAGGCATTTCAGATGCTTCGGGTCGCTCTTTCGCCAAATAATCAAGGCGGATTTTCCCACAAAATTATATCTAGTGTATAAGACCGTAGGAAAAATTTTAATTTGAATTATTTCTAAAATACAATACACACACACACACACACACACACACATATATATATATATATATATATATATATATATATATACATATATATATGTGTGTGTGTGTGTGTGTGTGTGTGTGTGTGTGTGTGTGTGTGTGTGTGTGTGTGTTTAAATATAAATTTTTATCAACTAATTTAACGGAGCATCCCTTATTTTGTACTGTATTCCTCAAATTCGGTGTGGATATTTCTGACAAAGCGGAAGGAATTGCTGTTTTTTGCGTCAGAATTTATCCATCTAGCATTGGTTAGTTGCAGTTTTTTTTTACTTTGAATTAGTATTTTAGATTTTCGTATCAAGAACATATAATCTTGTTTCTTCTGTTTGTTTTGTTTCAGTTAAAATTTCTGCTGACATGTGTAAAACTTTTTCGTGAAATATATCGTGAAGATGAAGAATGACTTGTTGGTATAAGTTTGCAACAATCAAACTAGATTACAACTGAAAAGATTTAAGTCGCCCCGGGAGAACTGTAACTTTATACGACGACTTTTTTTGTGTGTGAAATATTGAAACCAACATAAAATTACGACTAATATAATAGAGTTCATAAAAATGTCATAAAACAGTTGATAAAGGTTGTTGCAATGTGAATCAGTTTTACTATACTTTCGTCCTTCAAAACCGAAGCAAACCTGTTTGAAGTCCAACTCTTTTTCACAGGTTTTGTGTTTTCATTTTCGGTTACATTCGTACGTTTTTATAATGATCAATGTATGAATTTCGAACGCTATATATAACACACATATTTAAACCTCGTTAGTTTTATACATGAGTCCGGTGCAGAAATCCGACGTCAGTGATGTTAATGATGGAATAATGTATGTTACGAAACTCAACTGCATTAGCCTTTCTCAACCTGGTATTTCGCTTATTCCTGTATATTTTAAATGGTTAAATTTGCTTTCACTTCTGCTTATTTCTCTGTACAAATAATATCATTCAAGACTGTATTAATACTTCACTTGTCTGGAGTAATTTTTGTGTCTTATACTATAACGTAACTCCATTTTTCACTCCATGCTTTCGGATGGATTGCATCGATTAAAAAAGACGCTTAGGGGGTCAACAAATATATTGTCAGTTTCAGAGAGTTTCAGGTACACTTAGCGGTATTTTAATGCAATTTTGAAGACAATGAAACATGCTTGCAAATAATAACATATATATATATTTGTCATCCACATACAGTACCGTTTCGTTGTATCACAATATATATATATATATATATATATATACGTATATTTATATTTATATATATATATATATATATATATATACGTATATTTATACAAATGCATGTATGTATATGTGTCAAGGCATTACAGTTGAACGGTTGATTAAAGAGTCAAACTAATCGACATGTACAGTTTTTCCTCTTAGCAAACTGAACAAGATACTTAGAATAATCGTTTTTACTTTTTACATTAAATTATCGATGTATTGTATAGTTTGAAGAGAATGCGGCTATCTTTATTCAAACACGTGCCACCAAGCATAACACATCGCCCAGATTTGATTTACATCTTGCCAGACATTTTTTTATCTCAACGAGAGTCTCTAACCACCCTAGATTTTATATTAACAATGAGGAAAAGATATATATATATATATATATATATATATATATATATATATATAGAGAGAGAGAGAGAGAGAGAGAGAGAGAGAGAGCGATTGTACATACATCGCTGACGATAGCATTTGAGAATTTCCTCCACAGTTTTTAGTTTATTCAACATTATATTATACATCAAACATCTTTAAAAACTTCACTATGTGAAAGATACATTAGTTTCATACAAATTAACTACAGAAGTAATTTATCGGGAAAAAGTATATAAAAACTGTTTTTCAGTTAATTCATTCCAGTATTTTACCTGATATCGAATTATTTAAAGGACTTTTCAAAGGATTCTACGACAATGAAAATAATCGATTACCACATATGCATGACTTGGATTTGATCTTCCAGCCAAGAACATGCTTTAAAAACACGCAACTCATTCTGGAATATTCATTGAATTTTTCAACTGTTGTTATATCCTCATTCTTTCAACTGCCCCATCATTTTAAATTTAATTTTTAATTGATGTGCTAAGAAGCAAAATTTATAATTACCCATATTTATCTTGCTATTAATATTTCCTCGGATGAAAAGAGGCATTCATTGAAAATCCATGGATTAAGAAAAAATTTAAATAATTATTTGTACTCCATTCGCATATTAAGGTACAGATATTTATTTGTGTTAAGATTACATTATTTTTATGTTCCAATTTCGATTTTAAATATTCAATATTTTCAATTTTACTACGACATGAGATAATCGAAGAGAACTGATATATCAGAAAGCCTAACATTTATATTATTTGTATTATTCAGATTACTGTTCTCATCTCAGGTGTTATACTCCGGTTCGCTTAATGTAATCCCCGACTTTCTTAAGGTGTGTATTGTCAAACTCCGGGCGCTACGAGAATAACACTCAAAATGAGAACAGTAGTCCGTATAAAGCAAATTATACAACTTATCAATCCTCATCTCAAAAAATCTAAAAACATGAAACCAAATCATTTACGGTATCTTTAAAATACGCATTGTTTTTCGGCATTAAATAATCTTAAAGGGGGGGGGGGATATGTCATAAACCAGACAAACAAAATCAACCTAATAAAGGAGACAGAGAATCAAATAAACAAACGCCACGTAAAACATGATATCCTTGTGTAGAGCGTGTACTGTGTCTGGGAGAACCAGCGATCTCTAAAGAATCGCCAAGAAAGGATTTCTTTCTGTGAGAGACCATCATTTGAGTGGGTGGGAATCGTACTTTTCTTAATGGTAAGTATGTTTGTTTTATCTCGTCTTGGCCGGTGACTGTAATTGAGTCTGCGCTCGAGTTATTTAGAGTTTCAATTTGTTACCGTTTAAGAGATTTACGAAACACGCCCCCGTTGAAGCCAGCGGAACAGCTGGGGGCCCTGATATCTAAAAACTATCCTGCTAGGCCAGAGAAAATTAATGCCTCTCAAAACAGACGGGTGAAACCAGAAGTAGACATCTCAACAAAAAGAAAAACAAGCTCCGACCAAGAACAGGCGGATTCGCATATTAAGGTACAGATAGGTTTACCAGTCAAGTTGAAAGCATTAACGAATAACAAGTCCAGCTGTGAAAATTCGGCTTACAACCGACAATAGATATATATGTACAGACCAAAATCGCTGCCTTATCGATCTAGCAGAACTTGAATAAAATCTACTAGAATTATAATAAGTATATAGTTTGTATTCTGGTTTGGATGATATATAGACGATGGCCCGGTCTTTGAAACATACCAATACCGATCCGTCTAATAAAATGTTATTAAATAGAAAATGTGCAAAAATGACTTTTCATTATTATTAAAGGTCACGTAGGGAGCAGAATGCTAGAAAAAGGTATAGGCATTTAAATTAATTTTATGTTATTCTTTTTCTTGAATATTATTAAATGTAGAATCAGTTAGAGTTAAAATCAAGTCAGTATTACGCATTCAAACTTGAGAAAATCACGCTTGAAATCTGTCAACATTATTTGAATAAGCAAAGGAATTGCGACAGAATTTGACCTGATGTCATTTCAATTTCTTCTTCTACATAACGTCAACATATTTCAGGAATGTTCGGCTCATGTTTGCATGTGTAATATGTTCTTTAACTGAAAATCATTCCTCATTTAATATTATTCAGCAATGATAACATAATTTAATAATACTTAAAACAAAAACAACATAAAACTGTTTTAATATTTATAAAGAATATTTTTTCTTGTGTTCTACACTCGACTCGACCTTTAACAGTCACCGGATGTAATAAAAGAGATAGTAAAATGGTCACCGAACACAAAATATTTATATGCATACAAATTTATAGATGAGTTATTTTGTCTGACTAATTGTTAAGTAGAAAAGTTAGATGGTTTCGTAGGTGTAGAAGGATGTTCGAAATGTGTATGTCTATATTTTTCTGTCAGTGTGTATATTTGTGAGTTCCGGAAGAAGCGTAGACATTGTGTTCACGCGGCGTTTCTCTGTGGGTAAATATGTGCGAATTTTTATGCTCGTGAATTGAGTAACTAAATACCACCTGTGATAGTCGAAAATTACATCAGTAACCGTTAAAATAGAGTTGAATTAGAGCTTTTTGTAATGTGAACAATCCAGGACAATTCCTGGTTGTCTTGCTGATTCTTTGTTTGTTTGGTACGTTACTCACTCAAACCAAAATAAAGAAAAACGACTTCACCTGAACGGATTTGAGGATTGATAATAATATTCTGATACTAATAATATTTCGCTAATCAAACCATGTAATTCGACAGATGGGGGTGAGTTATTGTTTGGAGTTTTTGTGAAGGCGGATGTAAATCTGAAGTCAAAGGTTTCAGAGTTTTCCCATGTGGAAAACTTATGATGAAAAATTAAACTAATGATGGAAAATTATTTAATGCACAAGTAATTTTACCCAATTGGCCAATCAGGTCTAATTCAATCTGGATGCTACGAAAATGGATTGGCTGAATGAAAACCTTCTATAACTCACTCTGTCACCTTCCTATAAGAAGGTTGCGGAGCGTGATTTTTTTGGCAGTTGAATTTAATTCAGACCAGTGTTGTAAGGTGTGGAGTGTGAATCACCCCTCCACTCGTCACGTTGCACCCCGTGCTCACTGACTAGAAGAGAGAAAGGAAGGAAAGAAAGAACAAAAGAGACAATTGCGTCTCGAAAAAAGTTTTTATTTTGGAGCGAACTGTTTAAACGACTGTAATTTCGACGGTGTTGAACAAAGGAAAATTGCATATATATTTTTTATTTAACTGTAAAATAGCAAATATTGTAATCAAGAGTTTAGTAATTAATCTTTATAAAAACAAGAATTTATGACTAGAGTTTATTTTATTCGTTGCCTACGGAATTCGTAACTCAAATATCAAACGAATGCCATTTATTTGTATTGATTTCTTTCAGGAGACAGCAAGCAGAAAAAAGGGTAGCAAACCTAACGCCGGTACAAACTACTGTGGCCTGTGCTACTCCTATTTCCCTGGCGACTTTGAGTTGTTTCCATTGTTTGTTTTTTTTTCCTCCTGTGTTATTTACTGGGTTTTTTATTTCATTCACATATGGAACACTGGTGAAGCAAAGAATAACAGAAATCGAGCATTAAACCCTATCATCGTACAGGCGATCAAGGCAACGCTACTGAACTTTCTTCGGTGTTCCGAAATCGGAACCACCTAGGACTAAACTTTCGTACCAGTGAACACTTCGGGGTCGTCAGCCTGTTACATTTCGTGACCAGGATATGACCCTTTGGATCTGCATAACAAGCCGTTCACCTGTCACATTGGGTACCGTTTGACCGAGATACGACTTTGGTCATTACCTAGTTACAATTGTCAGATTAACAGATAGATTGTTTCTGGCTCAACTGGAACTTGTCTTCTTATGTTATGGTTTTAAACTAGGCGACCGGATCGAAAAGTAAATTTTCTTTTGTGAGCGCTAATTTTTTTTTTTTTTTTTTTTTTAGCGAAAATATATCGAATGACTGTTATTTTCACCATTTATTTGGAGCATGTATTAACCTTGAAAATGTAAACATTTTTAAGGTTTGTTTCTGGGTGGTTATTTTGTGTTTTCTTTCACGGTGATTTTCAACAAATGTACAGAATTGAAAGAAGGTTAATGTAGCTTGTGTGAGGCATTGTATAATCTGTACATGCAAGAAATTTAGGTTCATAGAAGGCAAATAGAGATGTAACGGATAGACACAAACTGAAGCAACAATGGTAGAACAAGCTATGCAATTTCACTTTTATTGATTTAATGCACACGTATATTAGTTGCATGGCAAGACTACAAGGGAGACAACTAAGCAAAGAATAACCTAAGCAAAACAGAAGCTCGTCTGCTAGACACTATATGTACAAATGTTGGAAAATTTGGGGATATTTATTAATTTGACAACACAATAACAGTTTCTCGAGTTCTTTTTACCAGTAAAAACACTACGTGTGTATTTGTAATATTTCAATCCGTCGCATTTTATATATATTTTTATATTGAAGAGTTTGGCTCCCAAATATGGACGTCTTTTATATAAAGATTTCTCCGATGGAAAAAAAACATAAAAAAATTTAAAAAATACGGAAGTGTATCTGTTAAGTATTTTACCACGACGGCGACTACGACGATGTCTTTGTCAAGACATCAACATAATTACATAGTTTATCAAGTTTTTTTCGCCATTAAACACACTACGTGTTGAGTGGTTCTGTTCAAAATCTACACATTTCATATATATCTGTATATATTGAATTTTTAAAATATAATTATCCACTGACACGTGTTTCGTCGTTCACGACTCATCAGAGTGGCTGAATCCAACGAGATTCGAAATCGGAACCTCGTGATAAGAAACTTGAACCTCTACCACGCGGCTAACCTCGCCGGACTACTAAATGTATCACTTTTACGTAGATGTTTTTATTTGTTTTTGTTAGTGATACTTTCTTGAATGAATTCAAGTATTTATACGAAAGTGCATTTTTACCTAAATGCTTTTTGGGAATAATTTTCCCATTGACCAATCTGGTACCCCCTTTCATGCAGAGCGGCATATATATTATTTTTAAAATATAATTATCCACTGACACGTGTTTCGTCGTCCACGACTCATCAGAGTGGCTGATCCAGCGAGATTCGAAATCAGCACCTCGTGATAAGAAGCTTGAACCTCTACCACGCGGCTAACCTCGCCGGACTACTAAATGTATCACTTTTACGTAGATGTTTTTATTTATTTTTGTTAGCGATACTTTCTTGAATGAATTCAAGTATTTATACGAAAGTGCATTTTTACCTAAATGCTTGTTGGGAATAATTTTCCCATTGACCAATCCCAAATATTTTCGCCTTTATTTACTAAGATTTTTCTCTTTTCCATTTTACATGTTTTCCAGTAGTATGATACTGACTACCGCAAGTACAATTGTCACAGAAAAAAAAAAACGTTATGCTTTCCTACGCCCAGCCAAATAACGCACGTGCGCGCGTTGTTTGACTTCTAGCAAGACTATTTGTCAGTGACAATTTAGCGTGTGTTATTCGTTTACAGATTACCAGAAAACCTATAAATATTGCCAAATTAGGATGAACGTAAAAGGCGGTGACACCTTGAACATTACCTTCGTATTTGCAATGTAGATAATATGACTATATTGAGGATGTTAACTTGTGACTAAATTGAAGACATTAGCTCCCAAATATTTGCATTTCTTATTATGCCGATAAAGAAAAATAAGGAAGGTTAATATAGCTATACTGAACATGTGAACTCGCGACTAAATTTAAGAGGTTAGCTCCCAAACAGTTAAGTTTTTTTAATTAATCTACCAGAAAAAAAAACAAATACGGAAGTTTATTAAACGAAATAAAACGATTTTTGCCAACAATCTTATTTCCGCAACAGATTTCTTTTTATAACATTTCGTTTTTTTCTTTTCGGACCACTATAAAAAGACGCTATTGTTTGGAAGCTAAATACTTCAATATATATATATATGAAATGCGTCGGTACTTCGCCACGGTGTATTTATTTTGGCCACGGGCCAGTGTCCGCTATTTTAATTGGCATAAGTGTCTCCCACTTAAAACCGTAGTTTAATTAGTTTGTTTTTTTTTCATATGGAGTGGAAGGCATACTTCCACCAGGCAACGCTGGTACAAGGGTCCTGCTAGTTAGATATATTAGCAAACGTCTAATCGCTTTATGCGTTTTATCGAAATTTACCTTCGATTCTTATTCATCTTTTTACTATTTATTTTTTTATTGTGTTTATATATTTTTATATTTTATTTGCTCATTTATTTATTATATAAAATGTATATGTACATTAATATTATGCATTTATTAAATTGTGTGTACTATTAATTTATATATATATATGTATATATATATATATACATGCATGTATTGATATATAAAAGTATCAGACCCGACAGAATGGTTAATTGTAGATATAGAACGATTCATACCCTCGAAAAAGTTCCAGCCGTGGTTCTCTCCAGAATGTGCTGCTGCCATTCCGCACAGAAATACTTTTTCCCTTGCTTCCAACGTAATAGATGTACTGAAATTAAAGCTGCTTTCAGGACCGCCAGCAACCATTGTAAAAAGAGTGATAAACAACGCGAGAGAGTTGTACGCTCAGTTCGTCAAGTCCAAAGTAGCTGAGCAGCAGCTTGATTCCCACCAGTTTTGGCAAATAGCAAACAAAATCCTGAACAGGAGTGTGTGCTCTCTCCCAACTATCATCGACGGACCTGAAGTAATCTCGTCAGCATCAGACAAAGCCAGTCTCTTTGCTAAGAACTTTACAGCTAATTCTACCCTTAACGACCAGGGCCGTCAACCACCAGCATTTCCATGTGTAACTGAAAATAAGCTATGCGACATACAAATATCCGTACGTGATGTTGCCAAGCTAATCAAAAACCTTAATTCCAGTAAAGCAACTGGCTCCGACAGCATTCCAATTATAGTGCTAAAAAAACTTTAACCAGAACTAGCGCCCATACTTACAAAGTTATTTAAGCGCTGTCTTAAGGGGAAATGCTTCCCAACCCCATGGAAAATCTCATCAGTATTTCCTGTATTTAAGAATTCATATGATCGTTCATCTCCCTCTCAGTACAGACCAATAAGTCTCATGTGCGTCATGAGTAAGTTGCTGGAATCAGTGTTAAATGGAGAAATAGTCAACCATCTCAGCAACAATAACCTTCTTAGTGACATGCAATATGGTTTCCGTTCTGCTAGATCTACAGCAGACGTGCTTACAGTTTTATTTCACATGATTAGTGAATCTCTCGGTGGAAGCTTCATCTCCAGGGCAATTACTCTTAACATATCAAAGACCTTAAGGTTTACTTCACAAGATCCTAGCCATGGTATAGCTGGAAATGTCTTCTCAATTATTAAAACATTTCTCTCTGATAGGTTCATAAGAGTAGTCGTTAGCGGGCAAAAATGAGAAGCTCTCGGTATAAACGCTGGGGTCCCTCAGGGGTCCATCCTCGGCCCAACTATCTTCCTAATCTACATCAATGATCTTCCAAATCACATCCTTACATCATTCGTAGACATTTATGCTGGCGACACCATCTGTGGTAGCACATCAAAGAACGTAAACGACCAAGTTCTTTCTAATTCTCTCTCCTCTGATTTTGAGCGCGTGCTACAATGGGGAAAGAGGTGGCTGGTTACTTTTAATGCATTAAAAACCAAGCTTCTATCCTTACACCATTAACACTCTAATGTCCATGAAATGAATGGCTCTCGTCTTGGCGAGGCTTCATGTTTCTTTACTCCCGATCTGAAATGGAACACATCTATCAAATCCGTTGCCACGGTCGCTAGGAAAATAGTAGGATCCTTCTACCGCTCCAGTAGATATCTCACTGCTGATGCAATTCACTACCTATATAAAAGCCAGGTACGGCCAATGATGGAGTACTGTTGCCACATCTGGGCTGGAGCTGCTAGAAGCTTCTTATCCTGCCTTAGCAGAGTTCAAAACAAACTTCGTAGCTTAGCTTTTCTCTTCCCTGCAACCTCTTTTACAACAGAAGAGACGTTGCGAGCCTGTTCCTGCTTTATCGTTATTTCAATGGTAGGTGCGCATCTATGGTCCCCCTCGCTAAACTTTAACGAAAAACTTTCGTCTAGGCAGAACCACTACTAATAGTTTCCCACACTCTTTATCTGTGCCTAAACCTAAATGTAGATTCCATGAGCAGACATTCTTTCTTAGAACTGCACGCCTGTAAAACTCTCTTCCGTTTGCCTGCTTTCCATCTGCCTACAATCTGATTGTCTTCAAGTCCAATGTAAACAAGTTCTTGATGAATTGTCCCCCTATGTAATACAACTTACAAAAATCCCACTATCTATGTTAAACACGCTATAATCACATTGACTATTGTATACCCATTAACCCTTATTCTCAAGTGGCCTCTGGGCCTTCATATGTGGGGATTCCTGTGTAAAAAAAGTGAAACTACGAATCTTTTTCCACCAATATATGTTAATTTACTTCAGTTTGTGCCTTGTGTCTATCCGTTACATCTATGCATTGTATTGCCTCATTGTCTCTCATAAACCTAGATTATGCATATATATATATATATATATATATATATATATATATATATATATATATATATATAGCATAAGCCTTACGAATTCTCACAAGAAATGAAACGCGGAATATTCTGTGTAGCTTAATTGCTATATATATTTTCATAACTTCCTACATATATGTGTGTGTGTGTGTGCGCGCGCGCGCGTGTGTGCGTGGAGAGAGAGAGAATAAAGGAGAGAAAATTGGAATAGATGTTAATCATCTCATTGGGAACTGATCTTGTTTCACCTTTTTGGCAAAGAATTTTTTAAATTCGTTAATTTTATCTGCGTGTTGAAAAATTAAGATACTTCAGTTATTTAGATTATTGGACTACTATTTTCATTTTCGTTGATTTTTTCACAGCGTCACGACCAATATAACATCTGATTTTTTCATGTTCAGCTTTCCGGATTTATGAATATTCATGTCGAACTCATAATGTATAGAAAATTTCAAACTGACTTTTTTAATCCACGATTGTATATTGTTCCCTTTCTCCCAGATATGGCCATGTGAATGTGTTAAATAATTATTATTTGTAGTTATTATCGCTTGTAGTATTGATTTAAATTTCAAGATTCAGTAGATTGTTATTTGGATTGCGAGTTACTCAAAGCCGTTATCTGTTGTGTCACGGGTCTAATTATTAGGTACGGGCAAAAATGAGCGGACAAAAATAGGAGGACTTAGTATTGAAAGTCGATTTATCATATTTTTTTGTAGGTTTCCGACTACTTTTTGATTGTATTTAAATGATTAAAAACTAAACTTAATTTCCAAAGGGAAAAAATATTTGTACACGTGAAAAAAAAATGTTATGAAAATGTTTTCACGGCGAGCTACCCATTCAGCTAAATTTTGAAGTTAAATAAATTGATTGTAAAAATCCTTTAAAAGATAAATATTAGTTTTCTGGGTCTATTTCAAAGATAATAAGTAAAGTAAAGTCCTAAGATATTGGATTCACTTTTAAAAAAAAAACCTTGTTTGTACAAAACATAAATTAATTAGCCCAAAATCGAGTGATTCTGCCGTTCGCAAACCGCAACAAACTAACATTTTATAAACAGGGAATATACGAAGGCCCATAATTTCAGACAGTCGAAAGACTGTGAAAATGACGTCATTTTTTTATATGGAGTTCACCACTTATCAAGGCCCAATGGCTACTCGGGGATAAGTGTTATTGTGTGTACAGTAATCAATAGGATAGTGTAGTAATAGTATTGGAGAATTGATAAAGTGTCATTACTTAAGGGGCGGTTAATCATGAATTTGTTTTTCTTGGACTTGAAGACATCCAAGTTGAAGTCGGGAGGGAAACAGGCAACTGGAACAGAGTTCCACAGGCGTTCAGTTCTAAGAAAGAAGCTTTGTTCATGGAATCTACGTTTTGATTTAGGCACAGATAAAGAGTGGGGAAAATTATTGACGGTGGTTTCCGCTAGTCGGGTGTTTTTGGAAAAAGATTGACGAGGGAGGACCAGAGAATGGAGCTCAGACGAGCACTTGCCATGGAAATAATGATAGAACAAAGACAGGCTCGCTACGTCTCTTCTGTGGAAGAGAAAAGGGCATCCCCACCAAGCCACGAAGTCTATTTTGTACTCTGTCAAGGCAGGATAGGCTGTTTTTAGCAGCTCCTGCCCAGATGTGGCAGCAGTACTCCATCCTTGGACGTACTTGGCTTTTATATAGATAGAGAATTGCATCATTAGTATCTTCTTGACCGGTAGAAAGATCCCACCATTTTCCCAGCGACCTTGGCCACAGACTTGATGTATGTGTTCCATATAAGATCAGGAGTAAAGGTCAAACCCAGAAGCTTATCAAAACATGGGGCTTCCCCTAGACGAGAGCCATATTGATGCCAGATGGGGATCAGAGCGTTTATGATGTAGATATAGGAGCTTGGTCTTAGATGCATTAAAAGTAACCAGCCACCTCTTCCCCCACTGTACCACGCGCTAAAGATCAGAGGAGAGAGAATCAGAGAGAACATCATCATTTACGGTCTTTGATGTGTTGCCATAGATAGTCGTGTCATCAGCATAGATGTCAACGAAAGATTTTAGTATGTTTTTAGGGAGATCATTGATGTAGATCAGGAAGAGAGTTGGGCCCAGTATGGACTCCTGGGGGACTCCAGTATTAATACTGTGGGCCTCCGATTTCTGTCCATCAACCACTACTCTTATGAGCCTATCAGAGAGAAATTATTTAATGATCGAGAAAACATTTCCAGTTATACCATTGCTGGAAATCTTGTGTAGTAGACCTTTATGCCACACCTTATCGAAGGCCTTTGATATGTCAAGAGCAATTGCCCTAGAAATTTTGTCGAGAGATTCGCTAATCCTACGAGATATAACCGGTAGCACATCTTCTTGAGATTTAGCAGAACGGAAACTATATTGTAATTAAAAGGGAGGAAGGGGTGTGATTGTTTTCTTTTTTCCCAGACGTGCATCCGTACATTCCTATTGTGAACGTTTGTATAAATTTTTCCATTTTTCAATTAAATTATTTTTCTATGTTCCTGTTTTTACATTATTTTTTAATCATTGTTCGATATTACATAAAAAAAATATGTTACGCCGAAAATTTCGTATACTTGCAAGCAAGTAAATCATTAAAATCTTGCATATAAAAATTATGCGAAAGCTGTAATTTACAAAAAAAAGTAGAAATAATTTTTTGCAATTATAATTTTTTGTGTGAAAATATTAAATAAACAATGCTTAATTTAATGGTAATATCGGTAGTTCGAGAAATTCATTTTTCTTCGAGTTATATCGAATTCATTAATATGCACTTTAGGGGCTTTTGTCGTAATGATCATGTAAAAATTATTTCATATTATTTTTATTGTTAAAAATTACGATGCTGTATTTATATAAAAAAGCAAAAATAAATTCTTGCGATTTTTTTTATTTACTGAAAACCATAACTTTAGTAAAAGTATTTTTTCTTTAAACAAAATAATACATTTCCACTAAGATTTAAATAAGAATAATTAATTCATCATATTCAGGGATTATTACTATTTGATAAAAACTGAAAATTTCATTAAAATTGGTTAATTTCCTGATTTTAAATTCCGAAATATAATTAAAAAGTCATTTTAAACTTAAGTTTGACAAGCCGACGGAACGACAGAACCTTCTACATTGAGGGGTTAAAAAATCCTATTTCAAACGTAACCAACACAGAGAAAACGACGGATTTCATCTTTCGCTTGAAGTCCTCCAAAATATCATGCAACAATTTCATTTTCGTGTTTAGCGATGAAAGTGCAGTCTCTAAAACTTCTAGAAAATGTCTACTGATTATGGATTAAGTTTAGCGAGTTTGAAAATATAATTAAAATTCAGGAATGTTTTCTTGATTAGTGTATGAGAATTATAAACCAATATGTGTGTGTGTGTGTGTGTGTGTGTGTGTGTGTGTGTGTGTGTGTGTGTGTGTGTGTGTGTGTGTGTGACTTTATAGGTCACCTATTGAATATGGGAAAGATTTTTGAATCAGAGAAGATGCGACTGGCAATAAATCACTATTCTTGCAGGATAATGGTACACTTAAAAATATTGGCTACATAGGCCTAAACCTAATCTTGCCTTACTCAAATAAGCTAAACCCCAGATTTAGAATTTGCCTATGATGCCTTAATACGTAAGAAAAAAAAACAAGGAAAAAACTTTATTTACGTACCTCTCATTACACCAATATTATATACGATGTAAAATTAAAATTAAATAAATATGCAAATTAGCAATAGTGAATTTGTTTGAAGGCATTTGGAGATGACTATATATATATATATATATATATATATATATATTCATTTTTAAATCTTCGAAACAGCTACATGGTAAGCAGCTGAGGATCCCCGTTTTCTATTTACAAAATTTTAGTTATGGTTTTCTTTTTTCAGCCTTATATAGTTAAATTCTCTTTTAAAATTGATGTCTTTTGAGAAATCGGCTTATGCAAATGCTAAGTCTATTTCTATTTAACAATTTTAGCTAAATCTTCTTTTTTTTTCTCATCCTTATATAAATGAATTCTCTTTTGTAATTATAAACTTTTTAGAAGTCAGATTATGTAGGTACTAAGTCTGCGATAGGTTAAATTTATTTTTTTCTCCTGGAGTTTAAACTGCATTCCTTATTTTTATTTACATTTTTTATGCAAAACTTCTTTAGACTCTCTCTATATATATCTATAGTATTTCAAAACATTCTAGTGACTTTAAAATTAAATAATTAAATTCAGTTTTATGTTAAGATAGAAAAAAGTTTCGCATTTATTCCTTGAGATATAATCAACCCCGTTCAATAAAACAGTATAAATCAGATAGTATCACAGAAAAATAAAACAGTATAAATCAGATAGTATCACAGAAAAATAAAACATTAAAACATCAATGCTTCTATGCACAGGAAGGCTACCATGATTTCCTGATATTCTTGTCTTTGAAAGAAGACCGTCGCCACTTGTTGGCCAAGGTTGTGGTCCCTGCAGTTTTAATTTCCAATAGTTCAGTCAGTGTGTAATAATATCGCAAAATGCCATGAAATAATGCGAACCTTTTCAGTGAAAAGGACAACCCATGAGGAACCACACTCCTATCACACATTTAAAAAATGGCAGAAATGTGGCGTCTCATAACGAAATCGTATTGTATTGCGTTCCTCGATCAATGTGAAAATTAACTTTATTTACATGTTTTCCTCCGATTGACTATTACTATTTTTGCAATAAAAATAAGCGATGTAAAAATATTCTTAGATAATTACACACATCCACATAGCCATAGCTGAGAAGGAAGAATCTACATCATCGACATCATCCGTATTACATTTACAATACAATTGTCTTGTTAACAATTTTCCATGTTTTCTTTTTTTGTTTTTTTTTTATGAGAAAAAATGTTCGATCCTCAAAAATGCGCGCAAATATAACATTTCTAAACATTGACATTATCAGTGATTGCTCACGGAAAACAACAGGTATTGTCCTCTGGTGTCTAAGTAACAAAAAATCTTCGTTTCGTTCGATAACCGTTCATGTAACAGTCGTTTATCGTTTATGCCTCACATATAACGACCTTTAATTTCCTCCAGATATTTAAGTGGGAATAATACACAACGGAATTATAGTACTCACTGTGTCATTTTAATAGATATATCGGTGGTGCTTCCTTCCCCCGTTCATTTTAATATATATTGTAGTATATATTGCATCGTAGAGAACTTACTGTTAATTTTATGAAATTATTTTTATATATAATGACTTGAATTAAAGTTTAAAATGCAAAAGCCAAGTATCATGTTTCAATTGTGCTCTAAACAGAAGCATTTATTTTGAACGCCCTCTGTCATATCAAATATTGATGTTGATTTTATTTACCTGGGATTACTGCTTGTATATATATATATATATATATATATATTATAATGATAATGATAACGTCATGATGTTTCTGAATTTTTGAGATAAGGATTGGTTATTTGTATTATTTGGATTCATCGGATTACTGTTCTCATCTTGAGTGTGATTTTGATGTCACTCCCAACCTTCTTCATGTGCATCTTGTCAAACTCGGGAAAATTTGGACAGAATTCCGAGCGGGGGTAGCCTGCTCTTGTTCCGTCAGCCATGACTGGATAGAGGTCCTAAGTAATTCGCAATTGTATTTTTCCTTTCGGTCGCCTACACTGAGGATTGAACCTTCAACCTTCAGGAGAAAATCATGTTTTACAATTGATTTTTCCAAGTACTCTAACCACTGCACCATGGATCCTTGCGAACAATTCTAGTATGGACTTTAGGAGCCTTAAAACTATTTTATTTCTAGTTATAAATATCACTATTTATTATTAATTATTACTATATATTAAGGTATATCTATCTATCTCTCGCTCTCTCTCTCTCTATATATATATACATATATATATATATATATATATACATACATATATATATATATATATATATATATATATATATATATATATTAATGTAATGTTTTTACTTATTACTTGTATATACAGGCATAGAATATCAAATCGCAATACAGCAGCCCCAGTATTTTGCACCTACTTATAGGACAGCCTTCTTAGTGGTTAAAACAAGGTTCGGATCCCTGAATATCAAGCAAATAACGTCAACGTTCTGACATCCATCTGGCATCAATTGAAATGAATAGCTCTCGCCTTCGGGAGGCTCCATGTTTTGACAAGCTTCTGTGTTTGACCTTTACTCCTGATCTAAAATGGAATACGTACATCAAATCTGTTGCCAAGGTTGCTGGAAAAATGATGGGATCCTTCTATCGATCCAGTAGATATCTACTTGCCGATGCATGATTTACCTATATAAGAGCCAGGTACGTCCAAGGATGGAGTATTGCTGTCACATCTGGGTAGAAGCTGCTAGGAAGACCTTATCTTGCCTTGGCAAAGTTCAAAATAGGTTTCGTATCCTAGTGCCCTTTTCTGTTCCCTGTAACCTCTTTCTCACAGAAGAGACGTTGCGAGCTTGTCTCTGTTTTATCGCTATTTACATTGCAAGTGCTCGTCTGAGCTCCAATCTATGCCCCCCCTCGTAAAACATTCACGAGAAACACTCGTTTGGCTGAAAACACTATCAATAATTTCCCCCACTCTTTATCTGTGCCTAAACCTAAACGTAGATTCCATAAACAAAGCTTCTTTCATAGACTTGCACACCTGTAGAACTCTCTTCCGTTTACCTGTTTTCCAGCTGACTACAATATGACAGTCTTCAAGTCCAATGTAAACAAGTTCTTGATGAGCTGTTCCCCTTAAGTAATCTAATTTTACCAAATTTACACAACTAACGATTACTCTAACATTTCCTTTTTACCACTGTACACTCTTTAACCCTTATCCTCGAGTGGCTTCTGGGCCTTGATAAGTGGTGATTCTCTTGTAAAAATATATTATCTATTGTTTATAATTTCTGGTTCTGATCTGATCTGATATGTATCGGCAGGAAGAAGATCTGACGATGGGATCACCATTGTCCCCGGTATTGGCCAATGCATACATGGGATACTTTGAGGAAATGGCATTAGGATCAACACCACTAAAACCAACAATGTGTTTGCGATATGTAGATGACACGTTCATACTCTGACCCCATCAGGAAGATGTTCAAACGTTACTAAACCATGTGAACGCGATCCGTCCTACTATACAGTTCACGATTGAAAAAAGAACATAACAATGAATTATTGTTCCTAGATGTGCTGATAACCGCCACTGGTCAGGGGTTTATGTCATCTGTATACCGAAGCCAACTTTCACTGGATAGTATCTAAACTTCAACTCCCACTATCGATATAACGTAAATAAAGGAATTGTCCGTTGCCTACAATACCGAACAAAAGTAATTTTGTTGTAACAGCAATGCATATCAAGAGGAGATGGGCAGTTTAAGAGAAACCCTCCACCGAAACAACTATCAAGGGGGCATGATATTAGCTTCAAGAAATCTGAACCAAATACAAAAGGAAACAACTCAGAAACTCACCAGTTTGTATATCATATAAATTTGTGTGTGTGTGTATGTGTTTGTGTGTATGTGTGTGTGTAACTGAAAGAAATCAAAGATATATGTAAAGCACATTCTGTGTCTCATAATGTCGATAATTAGGAACCGTTTTAGATACCCATATTAAGCTCTTTTCAGAAATGAGTATTGGCTGAAGGAAATATGATATGGGTATCTAAAATGATCTCTAATTATGGGGTTTGAAATCGACGGTACCAATGACCCATCTAAAACTTTCTACACTATATATATATATACATATATATATATATATATATATATATATATATATATATATATATATATATATATATATTAGCTAGGGAAACTCAACATTGCCTGTGGTTGAATTAGGATAAACGAATGTTTCACACTTCCAATCATCGAAATCGGTGAAATCGCCCAATGTTTTAATCAAGTCTATTGATTATCTGCTCTAGACAGGAACCCACCGCGTTGCAACGAAAGGAAATTAATATACTTTCCCACAGTTACTTCACAATACATTGTAGTCTACATTGCACTGTAGATAAACTACTGTTGATTTTATAAAATTATTGTGCGCAATGAAGTATCATTTTTAAATTTTACACTAAACAGGAACATTCATTTCAGGTGCTCCCCTTTATTATTAAATAACTTACTGTTGCTTTATATGCTGTGACCTTCTGCTTGTGATAAAACTTGTGAAATGCCCTTTTAGAAATATATATATATATATATATATATATATGGTAAAACTGGTAATTAGAAAAAGCTGAAGAGAGTTCTCAATACTATTGCAGAGAAGATATGTGTTTTATTTTTTATTACCGTTTTATCTGTTTGGTTGCATATGTTTCGGATGTTGGACCATGTTTACGATCCAACAACCTCGTCAGACCTTACAGAAATGGATGTTAGTATGTGAAAGAAGTGTTTTAGAAGAAATACGAGAGAAAAAAAAGAGGGGGTAGGAGATAATAAGGGGGAGACGAGGGGGATCGAGAATATTTCAGTTTTGAAGGTTAAAATACATTAGATTGTATTGTGTGGGGGGTAGCAGATTCAGGTAGGTGTGAACTGAGATATATGAACATAGGGAGGGGAGGTGGAGAGAGGGTGGTAGAGAAAAAATGAGGGGATAAGGAGAGGGAGGAGTTTCAATTTTTAGGTTTTAAGTTTTGACTGCTTTCTGCTTGTTCAGCTATGTATATGAAGTAGATGAGAGATAGAGAGAGAAAGCGTTTTTATAGGGGTCATGTGTTTGACAAGTACAAGGTTCCGTTTAAGATTTTCGTAGTCGCTATAAGTTGACTTGTTCATTTCAGTTAACAATGAGTTGTTTTTAGGTAGTTAAGAATTACGCATCTTTACACATACATATGTATATTTCTACACATCCATATACAGACACATAGGCACATACACATATATATAAACAATTATATGCAAAATACCTGCATCTATACGCAGACATACACGCACATGCACACAAGTCCTATACACATATACATACTCATATATATACATAGACACATATGATTGATTGCAACGTCTTGTCAGACGAGTGCCACTCCCTCAAACACTTAAAGTCCATGAGCCCAAAAATGACTTTCTTTTTTTTTTAGTCCTACCAGTGAATTCACACACTCAAGCAGGCATGATACTGAAGACGGTCATTGAGATCAATTATTACACGCTTCCAGCATTTCAAGCCTCCACACGTCACAACTTTTCCATCACCACAGGACCATTTTTATAGACAAATGCCTGAGGGAGTATCTATACACAGATGATGTTACAGAGTCTTAGCTTTGTACGACAGCTAAGCCTCTCTCTCGGTTCAAAATGTTGAGATCCAGCAACAAGCAAGAGCAAGATAGCCAGCAACAAGTTAAACTGCAGACCAGCTTAATGCGGGTACATGTCTCCCGCTTTATGTTATTTTTTTTAAATCAGAGATTTGCTTCTCCTAGAAAGGTTGCCTTCACCACGGCTTACGGGAGCCCTCTCCACCCCAACACACACATAGATACACACAAACACATACGGTGCTAGTTGGCCGTTGACCCCGAAAAAGGGTTCATTCACCCTTTGGAAGGTCTTGTTTTAATCTTCCAGGGAGACTAGCCACCCTCCTCACCAAACAAGTCTGGTGGGGGAACCAGTTTAGTCGCCGATGACCCGGCCATGAGGCAGGTAGTATTGTGTTACATGGTACCAGTATTATATGACATGACCTGACACATAAACACATATAAACACACCTACATATATAAATATACGTGGAGATATAGATCTCCAGTAAGAAGTAGATGTACATATATATACATACATACATACATAAATACATACATACATATACACACATACACGTATACACAAGTGCATAAACATACATATTTATAAAAATATAAATCTACAGCCGTACATAGACATATATATACATATATACAGAGACAAGTGTATATTTATACCAAGTAAATAAAGTAAAGTTAGGATAAATAAATAATAATAAATAAATAAATAAGTATATGGGCGTAGTTAATAATGTGAGGTCAAGTAGACGCATCGTTACTTTCATATATATTGTGGGTGGGCTCCTAACAAATGCTTTGGGCAGTCGTTACGTTTAACCCTATTTTCAGTGTTAAATGCATTGTGGATACAGGCATATACATACACACAAATATATGCATATAAACTCAGATATAGCTATACCTGTATACACACGTTCAGGCATGCATACCCATAGATGATGATTGCAACGTCTTGTCAGACGAATGCCACTCCCTCAAACATTTAAAATCCATGAGCCCAAATACCTGAGGGGGTATCTATACAAATATGATGTTACAGAGTCTTAGCTTTGTACGACAGCTAAGTCTCTCTCTCTCTCTCTCTCTCTCTCTCTCTCTCTCTCTCTCTCTCTCTCTCTCTCTCTCTCTCTCTCTCTCTCTCTCTCTCGGTTCAAAATGTTGAGATTCAGCAACAAGCAAGAGCAAGATAGCCAGCAACAAATTAAACTGCAGACAAGCTTAATGCGGGTAATGGTCTTCCGCTTTATGGTTTTTTAAATCAGAGATTTGCTTCTCCTAGAAAGGTTGCCTTCACCACGGCTTAAGGGAGCCCTCTCCACCCCAATACACATATACACACATAAATATACACGGTGCTAGTTGGCTGTTGACCCAGAAAAAGAGTTCATTCGCCCTTTGGAACGTCTTGTTTTTAATCCTTCAGGGAGACTAGCCGCCCTCCTCACCAAACACGTCTGGTGGGGGAAACAGTTTAGTCGCCGGTGACCACACCATGAGACAGGTAGTACTGGGTTACATGGTACCAGTAGCACATGACATGACCCATAGATACACACATATATACAGACATAAACACAAAGATTTACGCAAACGCATACATTTGCACATAGATATAGATATACCAATATACATTCATGCATATACACACGACCCATGGGCACATACACCCACACACGCGCACTTAGAAACATATACATAAACCCACGCAAAGATATATATAGAGACCCAACCATGCCCACACATAGACACACATATACATATGAAGATACATGTACGGATCTCCAGTAAGATGTAGGTGTACACACATGTGTATACACACACATATATCCATATACATGTATATACAATTATAGAAATATACATAGTCATAAAAGTATAAATATACACACATATATAGACATATATATATATATATAGAGAGAGAGAGAGAGAGAGAGAGAGAGAGAGAGAGATGTGTATATTTATACTAAGTAAGTAAAGAAAAGTTAGGACAGATAAATAAATAAACAAATAAATAATAATAAAAGTAAGGGGGTGTAGTTAATAATGCGTGGTTATGTAGATGTATTGTAAGATATGTTCAAATTACATGTTAGTTTAATATTTAGGGGTCTGTATTGATTTGCTTTGCTTATTGGATAGGGATTAATTCATAGTGTCTAGGAAAAAAATTAAAATGGGGTATAAAGGTTTAAAGGTTAAATATTAAATTCATATATATATATATATATATATATATATAGGGGGGGGGCTCCTAACATTGTGCTTTGGACAGTGGTTATGCTTAAGTTTATTTTCAGTGTCAATTGTGTTGTGGATACAGGCATATATGCACATACAAAAACATACATGCATATAAATTCAGATATAGCTACACCCGCATACATACGTTCACCCATGCATGTATGTAGATACATACATATATATATATATATATATATATATATATATATATATATATATATACAGACACTAATATCCAGATGCACGCATACACATACATGCGCATATAGACATAGATATACAAATATATACTCATGTATATGCACACGAGCCGTGCGCACATACATCCATGCACGCGCATAAAGAAAGATATACATAAACACACATGCGGACATCCACATACATCCACTCATGTCCGCACATACACATACATGTACAAATGAAGATACATGCACGCATACAGAAAAGTAAGTAGGTGTGTTGAAAATAATAGTATTTCCGTTATATCTGCAAAATAGTACATATATATATACATACAGATATCCATACAAATTGCAACATATGTGCACCTATATAAATGTGGAGAGTTTTAGTCGTAATTAGTAAGTGAGTGGGGGGTAGTAGGATTCATGGGCAGATTAATGTGTAGTTGGGTAAGGTAATATAGGGTATGGAGAGGGTGGAGTAAGGGGATTTGGTTGTGTTGATGTGACAGTAATTAGTTGTATGCGGTAGATGGATGTATTTTATGTATTATTCAGTGGGTACAAAGGATGCTGTACATGTATCTTCATATGTATATGTGTGTAAATGTGCGGGCATGGTTGGGTCTATATATATATATATATATATATATATATATATCTTTGCGTGGGTTTATGTATATGTTTCTAACTGCGCGTGTATGAGTGTATGTGCGATGGGTCGTGTTTATATGCATGAATATATATTGGTATATCTATATCTATGTGCACATGTATGCGTTTGCGTACATCTGTGTGTTAATGTCTGTATATATGTGTGTATCTACGGGTATGCATGCCTGAACGTGTGTATACAGGTATAGCTATATCTGAGTTTATATGCATATATTTGTGTGTATGTATATGCCTGTATCCACAATGCATTTAACACTGAAAATAGGGTTAAACGTAACGACTGCCCAAAGCATTTGTTAGGAGCCCACCCCCAATATATATGAAAGTAACGATGCGTCTACTTGACCTCACATTATTAACTACGCCCATGTACTTACTTATATATTTATTATTATTTATTTATCCTAACTTTACTTTATTTACTTGGTATAAATATCCACTTGTCTGTGTATATGTGTCTATATATGTCTATATATGTCTGTAGATTTATATTTTTATAAATATGCATATTTATGCACTTGTGTATATGTGTATATGAGTACATGTGTGTATATATCTATGTATGTATGTATATATATATGTACATCTACTTCTTACTGGAGATCTATATCTCCACGTATATGTATATATGTAGGTGTGTGTATATATATATATATATATATATATATATATATATATATATATATATATATATATATATATGTGTGTGTATATGTGTCTATGTATAAATGTGAGTATATATATGTGTATAGGACTTGCGTGTATGTGCGTGTATGTCTTAATATAGATGCAGGTATTCTGCATATAATTGTTTATATATATATGTGTATCTGTGTATGTATCTGTATATTGATGTGTAGAAATGTACATATGTATGTGCATGTATGCGTAATTCTTAACTACCTAAAAACAACTCATTGTCAACTAAAATGAACAAGTCAACTTATAGCGACTACGAAAATCTTAAATGGAACCTTGTACTTGTCAAACACATTAAACCTATTAAAAACCCTCTCTCTCTCTCTCTCTCTCTTTCTCTTTCTCTCTCATCTACTTCATATACATGGCTGAGCAAGCAAAAAGCAGTCAAAACTTAAAACCTAAAAATTGAAACTCCTCTCCTTACTCCCTTCTCTTTTTCTCTACCATCCTCTCCCCACATCCCATTCCTTTGTCCATATATCTCCACACACACCTACCTGAATCTGCTACCCCTACACACACAATACAATCTAATGTATTTTGACCTTCAAAACTGAAATATTGTAGATACCCTTCCCTCTCCCCCTTATTATCTCCTACACCTCATTTTTATATCACATTTCTTCTAAAACACTTCTTTCAAATACTAATATCCATTTCTGTAAGGTCTGACGAGGCTGTTAGATCGTAAAGATGGTCCAACATCCGAAACATATGTAACCAATCAGATAAAACGGTAATAAAAAATAAAACATATATATATATATATATATATATATATATATATATATATGTTTGTTTTTTAATTTTTATATTTATTTATTTGTTTATAATTATTTGCTACAAGAATTAAATACCTACAGACACTAGTGTTCATCCTTTCGGGAATGTTCAGTGCAAAGTGTTACGATTAACACCAGTCGATAGATTCGGACCCGGCGATACAAGTGATCTCTGGCTTGATTAGCAAGGACCGTATCCTTTTGGCTACTGTTAACTGCGTAGAAATAACGTTGAAATTAAACATTTTATTTTTAAATGTTTTTTTTTGCGTCAATCAGAATGATCTAATCATTATATGATGATCCATGCATAAGAGCATAATTGACCGACTTAATGTAACTGAAAGTGCTCAACGATAAGAAACGAGTTTCTTAAAAGGGCTGACATAATTATTTACCATAATAATTAAATACCTACATACACTAGTGTTTCATCCTTTCTGGAATCTTCAGTGCAGGGTGTC